>NC_086186.1:23984750-24312500 GCF_023053635.1 Elgaria multicarinata webbii | reverse complement strand
CGTTCCAAGAAGAGGCGGAAGAGGAAGAGGAGGAGGAGGCCCCGCATCGCCCCTCGCGGGGATGGGATGAAGAGTTGCCGCGCCCGGCGGCTTTGCCGGGGAATCAGCTGCCGCCCACCTACCCGCCGGCCTCCGTTTGCCGGCGAAAGAGCCACCCGGGTCATAAAGCTCGGTGGAAGAAGCTGGCGGCGGCCACTATGGCCATAGCTAGACCTAAGGTTTATCCCGGGATCGTCCAGGAGTCAAACCTGTTCATCTAGGTGACACACAGGGGATCCAGTGCTCAGGCAGGGGCGAACCCTGGATGATCCCAGGATAAACCTTAGGTCTAGCTGTGGCCTATGAAGGGACCCGGGTGGCTCTTTCACTGGCAAAAGGAGGCCGGCGGGTAGGTGGGCAGCAGCTGATTCCCCAGCAAAGCCGCCGGGCGCGGCAACTCTTCATCCCGTCCCCGCGAGGGGCGATGCGGGGCCTCCTCCTCCTCCTCCTCCTCCGCCTCTTCTTGGAATGGTTAAGGTAGGGTGTACATCATCAATTTCGGGGCGCCCTAAAGCGTCTTCAGGGCGTCCCGAAGCCTCTGTGTGGATCTCCCCCTCATGTTATGAATAATGTGAGAGCTCGCCCTCATTTACACGCGAGTCACAATGAGCTCAAGAAGAGAGCCATTGCGTGCCCGCCATTTTTTAAAAAAATCTTTTAAAGGGCCGGCTGCATGAGAGGACGAGCAGCAAGGTAAGTGTGTGTTGTTGTTGTTTTTTAAAAAATGATTTCCCCAATCCTCCCACCCTAGCCCTGATGGGTGCAGTGCTCCTGAGGAGTGCTGCACCCTGTGCGCAGCTCCCGGCTCCGCGCGAGTAATCGCGGGGAGCCAGGAAAAGCTGCGGAAATGGGCCACACGCTCGCGGTCTTGGGCTCAGCCCGAGACAGTGAGAAAAAGCAGGCCAAAAGTGTAGGGCTTTATCCCGGGGCCAGGGAGGGATGATACCTCCTTGAGCCCGGGATCCCCTGTGCATCATATGTATGCACAGCAGCAATCCTGGGTATCAGCCCAGGATAACCCCTGGTCTAGCAAAGCCCTCTGACTACTTTAAACTCTGGTTCGATCAAGCAAGCCTGGATCAAACCATGGTTAATATTCCTGGCTTATTCTCAAACTTTGGTTTAAACTAACTTGAGCTGCTAGTGCATATAATACTAAACCTGGGATCCATAATCTGCACCCCCTCAAGATCTTAACTGTGGCCCCCATGGGAGACCTGAACCCTCCATGAAAATTTCCCCCCATTTCTCCTCCCCCAGAGATCCTTCTACAAATTGCTCCTTTCCTGCCACTCCTATCAGTGCAAAGGAGCAATCTGAGAGAGGGTCGCAGGGTTTTTTATATGTGTGTGCATGGATCGGCCCCAACTTGAGATCCACCACCACATGCACACTTAGCAATGAAAAGGTTGTGCACCAATGCACCAAGACACAATTTAGAATACAACCAACTGGGCCATAGGAAGAGTGGGCAGGTGTGTCCATGTTTGAGCCCTTTCTACACCCAAGGATTATCCCAGGAAAATGGAGGGTTCATCCCTGCCTGAACATGGGAGCCCCTGTGTGTCATTTGGATGCACAGGGATGATCCCGGGATGACCCCGGGGGGGAAAGGCAGGTGTAGAAATGGCCTTGCACATTCAAAAGTGGGGTGGTTACTCTGCTCTGGGTTTCAAGTCAGAACCAGTCAGAACCTAGAGTCCAGTGCCTTGCATAGCTCATTTAGGGCTCATCTACACCAAGCAGGATATTCCACTATGAAAGCGGTATATAAAAGGCAGGAGCCACGCTACTGCCTTATAGCGGCATTGAAGTGCACTGAGAACTGTTGAGGCCCATTGACACATACCATATATTGCTTTCATAGCGTTACATCCTGCTTGGTGTAGATGTGTCATGGGCTCCAACAGTTGTCAGTGCACTTCAGTACCACTATAAAGCAGTAGTGTAGATCCTGCCGTGCACTTCAATATCACTATAAAGCAGTAGTGTGGCTCCTGTCTTTTATATACCACCTTTTACAACTTCATTGGCTGCCAGTCCAGGTCTGGGCCTGATTCAAAGTGCTGGGAGAGAGACAGGGGGAGTGCAACCCTGTTGGTTCTCCTGGACCTCTCAGCGGCCTTCGATACCATCGACCATGGTATCCTTCTGGATAGGTTGTCTGAGCTGGGAGTTGGAGATACTGCATTGCAGTGGTTCCGCTCCTACTTGGATGGCCGATTCCAGAAGGTGGTGCTGGGGGATTATTGCTCTGTGCCGTGGCACCTAAGCCATGGGGTTCCGCAGGGCTCTATTTTATCCCCTATGCTGTTTAACATATACATGAAGCCGCTGGGGGAGGTTATCCGGAGATGTGGACTGAGGTGTCATCAATATGCGGATGATACCCAGCTCTACCTTTCCTTTTCATCAAACCCAGGTGAGGCAGTGGCTGTTCTGAACCAGTGCCTGAGCACGGTAATGGACTGGATGAGGGCTAATAAACTGAAACTCAATCCAGACAAGACGGAGGTACTATTAGCGGGTGGTTCATCTGTCCGGCGAGGTGATGTTTGCCCTGTCCTGGATGGAGTTGCACTCCCCCTGAAGGATCGGGTCTGTAGTCTGGGGGTGCTCTTGGATCCAGAACTGTCAGTTGAGGCACAGGTGAACTCAGTGGCAAAGAGCACCTTTTACCAGCTTAGGCTGATATACCAACTGCGCCCTTATCTGGACAGAGATAGCCTAGCTACAGTTATCCATGCTCTGATAACCTCTCATTTGGATTACTGCAATGCGTTACACGTGGGGCTGCCTTTGAAAATGGTCCGGAAACTTCAACTGGTACAAAACAGGGCAGCACAGTTACTAACAGATTCTGGCTGACAAGACCACATCACACCAGTCCTTTTCCAGCTTCACTGGCTGCCAGTCCAGGTCCGGGCCCGAGATTCAAAGTGCTGGTATTAACATTTAAAGCCCTAAACGGCTTGGTGCCAGGCTATCTGAAGGAACGCCTCCTCCCATATGTACCTGCCCAGACCCTAAGGTCATCCACAGGGGCCCTTCTCCGTGACCCCCTGCCAAAGGAAGTGAGGCAGGTGGCTACCAGGAGGAGGGCCTTCTCTGCTGTGGCACCCCGGCTGTGGAATGAGCTCCCTAAGGAGGTTAGTTGTAAAATGGGACTTGATTTGGGGGGATGATGGGATTGCCTTGAGTCTTGGCGTGCATGTGTATCCCTGGATAAGCTATCATGGTGCTGAGTTTGAGGTTTCTAACATGCAAATTGACGGAGCTATCGAAAGGGGTGTGAATGGGGTGCCCGATTTTCAAAAATTCCCCAAAAATCAGGGGATGATGGGATTGGCTTGAAACTTGGCGTGCATGTGTATACCTCTATGAGGTGTCATGGTGCCAAACTTGAGGTTTTTAACTTTAACAGAAAAAAGTTATATACTTTTTTAGCTTTCAATGCAAGCCTATGGGGGGGGAAACGGAGCTCCGATCCGGATCCGGAGCTCCGCAGCGGAGCGGACATAGGTGGAGCGGGGGCGGAGCGAAGCGGCCCGATCCACAAATCGTGGATCTGGAAGAGAAGCGGAGCGGGGGTTCCGTGCACACCCCTACATATAACACCCGTTCTGACATTAATTCACCGTCAGCACATATAATTCACAGCACATTATTTTATTCCTGAAATTATTCCTGTTTAACCACTTTCTCCACATAGTTTGTAGAAAGGTGTTGTTTGTCCCTCACCACAAGCACATAAAGTAGTGGTGCTTAGCTTGAGCAGGGAATGTCCGCAGTCAGGCCTGTTGTAAAGAGCCTGTGTTGTGGCACGTAAAGTGGTGGCAGAGGTGGGATCCCCACACCCACCATTAAGATTGGTTAGGCTGACATGTGCAAAAGATAGGGTCTACTTGGCAGTGACTCCAAACCTGTGGAACTCCCTACCTATTAACTTATGCCTAAATTAATTTATCTATGTAGATAAATTTGAGTAGAAAACTCTCTCTCTCTCTCTCTCTCTCTCCCTTCCTTTGCTACTTCTTACTTTTTGTCTTTGGGAGTAATAATGGAAGATAAGTTTATTCACTACGAAGCATGGTAGCTGAATGAAATCCCCAGGTTCTATTTGTGCCCATTCATTCCTCTCTGCATTTGTTGTGGGGTACATGGAAATTTAATTGAAATGCCAGCTGTAATATTAAAACAATTTTAAAAAATTAAAAGATAAATGACAATTAAAAAATCCAGTGCATTAACAGAGGTCCAGACTATTCCCCAATGCCTACTGGAATATTCATTCATTCATTCATTTTGCCTGCCTCCAGAAACATAGTAAGGAAGCAGCTAGTCTAGCTTCCCTGGGAAGTTCCAGAGCCTTGGAGCAGCCACCAAGAAGGCCGTCTCCCGTGTTCACATTAGGCATGCCTGTAATGATGGAGGGACTGAGAGAAGGGACTCCCCTGAAGATCTCAGGGCACGGGCAGGATCATAAGGTAGAGTAAGGTATTTCAGACAAATTGGACCTGAGTTTATAGGTCCCAAATGAATGGATCCATCTTGCAAAGGAGCCATGCTTTGGGTAATACGTCAAGCCCTTGTAGTACAGAAGGAAGCTCCACATTTTCAGAATCTAGGGTTTATAAATGTGTGTAGAGAATACTTCTCTGTTGGCCATGACATCCTAAACTAATGCTTACCCTTTGTTGTTTGATCCAAATGTGTTTGGGTATCCTAAAGCAAGTTGCAAAAAAGCCCAAAAAACTTTCCATCTCAAAGTGGTAGATGGCCACACTCAGGGAGATGCCACCTCAACTCCATGGGTTGATATTTCTTTGATATATCATTCTTGGAGGAGTGATGATCAGACAGAAGACTTCCAGGCCTCAAGCTCAATTGAGGAGGATGAGCTGCTCATGAATTCCAAGATGGAGTCTGGAGTTCAAACTGCAACCTGAGAGACATAGGTGGTTTCTATAGCTGCCTTTTTCCCCAGGATCATCCTTGTGCATCCAAGGCCATGGCTTGACCTAGCGGTTTAGTGTGACGGAGGGGGAAGGATCTCGCGATTTTATGATTATGAGATCTCCCCCTCTGTCTACACATGGCATTCAACATCCTGGGAAGAGGAGGGGATTGTGGCTGCCATTTTGTTTTGTTTTTCTTAAAGGGGAAGGAGCACTTGAGTGTCCGAGCACAAAAAACTCCTCCCACTCCTCCCACCCCACCCCTGATGGGCACAGAGCTCCTGAGGAACTCTGTGCCCCATGCATGGTTCCCGGCACCTCGCGTTTACTCATGAGGAGCCAGGATGAAACCACGACACCCCCACACACATCCCGGGGTCTCGGGATCATTCTGAGACCATTGGAAAAAGCAGGATTAAAGGCTATGCCAATATCCCAGGGCAAGGGAGGGATCATCCCTCCCTGCTCCTGGGATCCCCTGTGCATCATGTGGACACACAGAGATGATCCCAGGGCGATCCATAGGATATCGGCAGGTCTAGCCATGGCCAAAATGAAACACAGGGGATCCTGGGAGCAGGCAGGGACGATCCCTCCATTTTCCTGGGATAATCCTTAGGTGTAGAGAGGGCCATATATCACTGGGCCTCATCAACCAGTAGCATGTCTTCCTCACTTTCCACCAGCCAAAATCAGAGTCTCACAGACACATCAGTGTCATGGGTGGTTAAAAAATGTGAGACAGTAAGCAGACTTTACCCCAGATGACACATATACATATGTAGTTCGCATCTATACTTTGTTTTGAAGGTGAACAATTAAAGTCTTTGACTCATGGGAGGTAGGAGAGAGGCTGGAGAAGGGGAGGGACTGACCCTGCCTGCAGGAGGACAAAGAGAAATCCTGAGAGATTTGCTTTGGAAGACTCTTCTGATCCCATTGCCTTGAAGAAATGTTTGCCCACTCCAACTACTGATCACTCCCTGGGAGACGTTATCCAAAAGGAAGTTCATCCTTACGTGCCCATGTCAGTTCCACGGCTGGCTTCAGTCCACTGCTTGGTGGACCATCGTCCCAACATGGTGGGCTGGGCATAGGGTCCATGGTGGTGGTGGGAGAGGTGGAGGTTACCTTTGTTGCAGTGGCTCCTGGAAGCAGCCATTTGTTTTGAAACAATGATCTGAAAGTTGAGTCTGTCTGTGGTGGTTCCTGATGATGGGTAGAGGCCCTAGCAACTGCCCAAGGATGCTTAGTGGTGGTACCCAGCTTGCATCCTTCCTTTTACCATCTTCATGTCCTCCCTCTAAACTTGAAGAGAAACATTCTTCTCCATTCTTTCCCACCTTTCTTTTTCTACTATTGTTTGTATCAGAATTCTCTGGACTAAGTTTAAACTGGTGGGGGGTGGAAGAAATGTTGGTTTATAGTTTCAAAAAAAAGCTAAGTAAGGGGATCATTAATTGTAGCTACATCTGTAATTAATGGAGCAACAAATTTAGAGACTGGTATGTGATCCAAACCTTACCAAGGAGACATTCCACTACTGTTCTTCCCTTTAGTGGCCTGCTGCCCAGTCAGAGTGAAATATTCTTCTGAAATACCACACTTTTTTTAAAGACATTCCATCCACCAAGCATGTGCCATGGGCCCAATTTCAGCAGTGACTCATCTCTCCCTCCATCTCCATAGTGATTCCCCTGAAAGTGAGCTCCTTTGTCCTTGCCCACTTATCCGTTTGCACTGATCATGATCAATCTTCATTAAATGGCTGTGGTACATCATTAACTTGTCTTCTGGCAAGCCACTTAACCCACTAAGAGCTGGAGCAGATTTAATCACATCACCATATTCCAGTGCATGGAGACATCCACCTTAGAACTCCTGGGAATATCGGAAGCTGTCCTATACTAAGGCCCTTTTTACACCTAAAGGTTATCCCAGGACAATGGAGGGATCGTCACTGTCTGCTCCTGGGATGCCCTATGTAGCATTTGGATGCACAGGAACAATCCTGGGATGATCCCGGGATATAGGTCTGGTGTAGACATGCCCTAAGTCAGACCATTTGTCCTTCTAGCCCAGCATAATCTAAACCAGTGGTTCTCAAAGTGGGTGGTACCGCGGGATTGCATAGGGGGGCACTAAGAGGCAAGGGGGTGGCAGGGGGGCACTCGAGGTGGACTTTTCCGAGATGCGCCTCTCCAGAAGGTCTTAAAGCCCAGGGACATTTGGGAGAAGGTAGTTTGGTCCCAAGCCACATAGGGGAAGAATCCACACATGTATTAATACCGATTAAGAAGAGTCCTTTTAACGGTGAATTGAAATGTTTAATTGAATAAATTTAAAAAATGTATTTGGATTTTCAATAAATATTCAATTAATTGTTACTGTTTTGAATTTTATTGTTATTATCTTCCTTAGTGGGTCGTTGAAAACCGCTATTCTGAATAATGATTTTTATAGGGTAGGGTAGGGGGCACTGGGCATGAGTTTGTGGAACCAAGGGGGCGGTGACCTGAAAAAGTTTGTGAACCACTGATCTAAACTGACCAGAGGCTAGGGATATCAGAGCAATCCAGAAGAGTATCAAATCATTTTGGAGTTCTATGAATCCAAACTCTTTCGTCTTTTTTTCAAGTTGTAAGGATTCCACAGATTGGTGGACTGGGTTTTTTCGGTGGGTGTGGGTGTGTGTTTTAACTTTGGTAGGGATTCACACAGATTTGCACTAATGCACACTTGTGGTAATCCCATTACCACTATTGCACAGTTGCACGAATGGCACAAAATTCTTGTACATCCCTACTAAAACTCTGATTTTGTCAATGAGCAGATGGGGATGGGTGAACGAGCAAGGTTTGCAGCTGAGAAGCTAGTACAAGGGAGAATTGTGCAAAACTCCCCAAATTTGTAAAAATGACCAAATGTGTCCACAAATTACCAAATTTCTGCAAATATTATCCATAAATTAAAATGAGCCTAAATGTGCACAAGTTAGGTAATTTGAGCAAATCTATGGCTTGATTCCAGGTTATCTGAAAGGCCGTATTCTGTCATATGAGCCTGCCCATGCTGTGACCATCCCAGACTATCGGGCTAGTGTAGACATGGCCAAAGGGCCCAATGGTAACCCTCCCTGAAGGTTTAAAGAAAAATCCCTGCATCTCCATATCAACAAACTTGCCTCCTGATAGTGGGATGGCAAATGTGTATGTTTCATTTCACTACATCCCTCCTTTCCATGAGTCTGTTTGCTTGTCCTCCCCTCTTGAATCACTTTGCTTGTGTAGGAGGCAGGTGAGGTGCAGTCTGAAAGTCAAAAGAGCAGGAAAGGAAATAAATTTGGTGTGTGTGTGTGTGTGTGTGTGTGTGTGTGTGTGTGTGCATGTGTGTGTGTGTGTGAAAACCATGACTTTCATCTAGAACCTACAAATGCTCCTCCCCTGAAATCAGCATTATGGGAATGGGAATCCTTCTTGTTGGTTTAGGAAGCCTTTGTGACCTCAGCCATGATTCCACCAATCCCCACCCTCATCTCAGACCTATCTCCATGATTAGTAACCAACACGTCTCACAGTAAGGAACATGGCAGGAGTTGGCCATGCTCAATGGCTTTACGAAACAAAGAGACAAGAATTCTGGCACTCACAAAACTAAGCACCAATGCTGCTACTCAGCACGCATTTCCCACTATAGGTAGGCATTTTGTGCTAGCTTAGCATAAAGATTAACCCAGCTCTGTGGAGCATTTCACAATTAAATGTGCCTCATTTTGCAGCTTTCACAGTAAGAGAGAAGAAAGGGGTAATTTTGCTGGCTTCCTTCTTGGTAATAAGGACACTGGTGACCAACTGTGGGCTGTGGCAGGGGGAGAGAGGGAAGGAATTAAGCTTCTACAGCGAATTAATAGCTAGGATTACAGTTGTGGAGTCCTGTCATGCACTCTCATTCTTTAATAACTACTAGACAGCTTCCCCCCTGCTTCTAGCAGTTTGACAGCCCAATTTTCTTTATCATTTTCTCTTTTTCCCTTTCTTCTTTCATGTCAGTGTAGAACTTTTTTTTATTATTAGTGGGAAAAGGGTGAAGCAGCAGCTGGGTCTTTTATTGCTAGAAAACCAGCGTCTACAGCCTGAATTTTCTTGCAGAGGACAGTCATCAATCAAAGCAGAAAGATATATGGAGCACATGGAAACCTTCATCAGAAGCTGGCTTAGGGTGCGGATCCGGGTCAAAAGAAGTTCCGGGCAGTGGTTCGTTTCTAAAATGAGATGTGTTGTGGCTCAAGCAACTGTCTGATCTGGAGGGTCATAATCCAGAATGTGTGGCAGCTTGCTTTGGTTACTACCAGGAGGGATGAGTGAATCCGTCAATTTTGTGTGTGTTTTCCTCAGTTCCTCATTTTTCTAATCTTAAATTTGGTTCATCCCGAATGTCGAGTTTTTTTTAAAAAAAACTTTGCATTAAATTTTATATGCACTTTTCTGTGCATCCGTTTTAATGCATTTTTCTAATTTATTTATTTATTTATTTATTACATTTCTATACCGCCCAATAGCCAGAGCTCTCTGGGAGGTTCTCAAAAATTAAAAACATTCAAAGTAGAAAATAACAGTATAAAACCATAATATAAAATACAATATAAATGCTCAACCAGATAAAAACAGCAGCAATGCAAAATTACAAATTTAAAACACGAAGTTAAAATGTATTTATAGACTGTTAAAATGCTGGGAGAATAAAAAGGTCTTCAGCTGGCATCTAAAAGCATATAATGTAGGTGCCAAGCGAACCTCCTTAGGGAGCTCATTCCACATCCGGGGTGCCACAGCAGAGAAGGCCCTCCTCCTAGTAGCCACCTGCCTCACTTCCCTTGGCAGGGGCTCACAGAGAAGGACCCCTGAGGATGACCTTAGGGTCCAGGCAAGTACATATGGGAGGAGGCGTTCCTTCAGATAACCTGGCCCCAAGCCATTTAGGGCTTTAAATGTTAATACCAGCACTTTGAATCAGGCCTGGACCTGGACTGGCAGCCAATGAAACTGGAAAAGGACTGGCGTGATGTGGTCTCGTCGGCCAGTCCCTTTTAGTAAACAGGCTGCCCTGTTTTGTACCAGTTGAAGTTTCCGGACCGTTTTCAAAGGCAGCCCCATGTATAACGCATTGCAGTAATCCAAACGAGAAGTTATCAGAGCATGGGTAACTGTAGCTAGGCTATCTCTGTCCAGATAAGGGTGCAGTTGGTATATCAGCCTAAGCTGATAAAAGGTGCTCTTTGCCACTGAGTTCACCTGTGCTTCAACTGACAGTTCTGGATCCAAGAGCACCCGCAGACTACAGACCCGATCCTTCAGGGGGAGTGCAACCCCATCCAGGACAGGGCAAACATCACCTCGCCGGAGAGATGAACCACCCGCTAACAGTACCTCCGTCTTGTCTGGATTGAGTTTCAGTTTATTAGCCCTCATCCAGTCCATTACCGTGCCCAGGCACTGGTTCAGAACAGCCACTGCCTCACCTGGGTTGCCTCAGTAATGCATGCATTTTGTATGCAATTTTGCCTAATATATGCATTTTGCACAAACATTTTTTTTTCTGATTTTCCATTTTTAATGTTACTTTCATTAATATACATACCATACCATACATCTTTATTGCGATCCATGAGAAAACAAGAATCAAACATGAAACAATTCATTAATATACACATTTCTGGGCGCATGTTTCCCTAAAATACACATTGTAGTATGCATCTTGAGGGAGGGTTGAAATCAGAGAACTCTGTGGCAAAATTCTGAAAAGTGCGAATTTTGAATCATAGCTCTTTCAAGCAGAATAAAAAGCTAGCAATTAGTGTGGAAATATGATATAATGTATGTAGAGGTGAACACATGCAAATGTGACTTCAACCAGGAATAGACTTATTTACTTCATTTTTATCCCACTTTTCAGACCATTATTGTCTCCCAAGGTGACTCACATTAATTGAGAGAGAGAGAGAGAGAGAGAGAGAGAGAGAGAGAGAGAGAGAGAGAGAGAGAGAGAGAGAGAGAAACCGTGGCATCAGGCTTATGAACTGAAACAAAACAAAACAAGACACCAGATGCACAAGAGATGAGGAGTGAAGGGAAAAGTGTGGGGGGGGGAGAGGGAGATCAGTTCTTCAAGGCCCTATCAGGATTGTGAGCTGTAAGTGGACACTTAAATTCACTCTGCTCCAGGCCAATCTTCCCTTGATGTTCTTGCTGCGATAGCATTTGTTTGCTCTTGTTCCTTTGGCTAATAGATCGGGCCAGAGAGTTCTGTCTCCTTATTAATGCAGTTCCAAGGCAACCATCAGTTGGATCCAAATGTCCTTTCTGGAAGAACAAACTGCATGTAACTGCTCCTTCTCTGGACATTAAATAAGTCAGGTTGATCTCCATCTTAGTTTGACATTATTCTTGGAAAACAGAGGGTATAGCCTCCCAATGCCCCCTAGGCCCATTGGCTGATGGTAAGAGCCAGAGTGTGCTGCTGTTCTACTCTCCAGGCCCAGGGCAACTGACTTTGTCCATGCTTTAAGTAGAATGGCAGGATCTACAATAATACTTTAAAATGGTATATAACATAGTGACATCAAACCATTTTCAAAGTTTATATCCTGCTTGGTGTAGATTTCTTCTTCTTCTTCTTCTTCTTCTTCTTCTTCTTCTTCTTCTTCTTCTTCTTCTTCTTCTTCTTCTTCTTCTTCTCATTTATATACAGCCCCATAGCTGACATTCTCTGGGCTGTATATAAATGTGACACTCTCTGGGATTAAATCATTGAATATTTAAGAAAACAGATATACAAAAAAATTAAACCCATGAAAACTTAAAACAGATAATATACAAAGATTATATCCATTTAAACAGATCTGGGGCATGTTAGAAAGAAGAGAAAAGTCTTGACCTGGTGCTGAAAAGATAACAATGTTGGCACCAAGTGGGCCTCATTGGGGAGATTGTTCCTCAATTGGGGGGCCACCACTGAGAAGGTCCTCTCCCTTGTTGCTATCCTCCAAGCTTCCCTCAGAATAGGCACCTGGAGGAGGACATTAGATGTTGAGCATAGAGTACAGATAGGTTCACGTAACTTCATCATCTGGAATCCATTTCTCCCCCTGGAAATACAATATAGCCTCATGATCCATAGCTGTTGATAGACCTACCCTGCATGAATCTTGCAAAATTTGGCTTAGCATACGCTTGGATGTACAACCTTCATATTACTGGTTTACATGTTGCAAAGCTGTTCTGGCACTCAAACATGGCCAGTAACTAGCATTTTGTGCCCTGCTATGAACCTTTTCAGCCAACGTGTGTGTGTGTGTGTGTGTGTGTGTGTGTGTGTGTGTGTGTGTGTGTGTGTGTGTATCTGTCTGTCTGTCTGTCTTGGGGTGGTGGGTATCTGTGGCACCTTAAAACATAAATGGTGTATACTAAGGCAGGCATGAGCTTTTGGTGAAATGCAAAGGTGGGGTAATTTGCCAAACGTATTGATATTCTTTCTCTTCTCTTGAAATCCCTACAAATGTTTTGCTTCTGTTGGATTCTCAGAATTTCCCATAAATTTCACTTCAAGCAAGATTTGAAGGCAAGTCCTGTCAATACACCTGTTAGAAAGTAGCACTTCACCAAAAACAAGATAGTATAAAGCAAGCCAATTGTTTTGTACCCAAAGGGGAAAAGAAGTATTCACATGTATATTTATTAAGAAATAAATCTTATTGAATTCCGTGATTTCAAATTTCTGATTGATAGATAGATAGATAGATAGATAGATAGATAAATACCGTATTTCTTCAATTCTAAGAAACACTTTTTTCCACATATAAACATCTAAAAACGGGGTGCGTCTTAGAATCGCGGGTGTGTCTTAGGGTGTGTGTGTTTTTCTGTTGGTGGTACTGAAATTAGTGTGCATCTTACAATCAATGGCGTCTTACAATCGAAGAAATACGGTAGATAGATAGAAAGATAGAGAGATATCTCACAGTGTAATGCATTACCACAAAGCTGTGTGTTTTTGAAAACTGCAGTTCATTTAAAGCCACCCTTGGATGAAAGGAGTAACGTCAGGTGTCAGATTTTGCACATTGTCATAAAAAGTGCATAGTATTGTCCAATATGTGGGTGAGGCATGCTCAATTCCCCCCCCCCCCAAGGCTACATTGAAAACCAGAGCCAAACCAGTGTGTTTGGTCCTATTAGCCGCCTCTCATTTGATGTAGCCTGTTTTTATACCCCAGCATCACTCCCATTTCAAGCTGCACCGCAGAAAATACAAAGATTTCGGTATTGCAGCTCAAGGAGCTCCTGAGGGCATCTTAGAAATGCTACTTTGTCACCTAGCAGGAGTTCTTGGAAACGTTTCAATGTTTTTCTTTCCTTTTGTGAGCGGACAGAAAGTGCCTCTTTCAAATGCAGCTAGGGTTTCCATTCGTGCTTGCATTCTTGCTTCGACCATAGGCTCAGTGAAGCTGGCAAACTTCTTCAGGCACACGGGAATTACAATGCTAGATAATGAGCGCTAACTTACTTCTCATAGCAATTCTGTTTGGGTGGATGGGTTTTCTGACAGCTAAAAGGGTGAAGGGATGAAGGAAGTGGATTGGTGCAGGTGGTTGGGATGTTGAAGTTAACTCCCGATGAAAATTTTTCTATTCAATCGGGAGAAACCAGGGAAGCAATCCAGAACCATTCAGAAAACACACACGGAGAAATGCAAACTGGAGCCCAGAAGGACACCTTGTTTATGCAGGTTTGCTCCTCAGACTTCCTTCCCTTTGTAAGTTTTATTTATGCCCCCTTCTCTCTACGCCACTTCTACCAATGTTTCTAGACAACGCATTAACTTCCCTCGCGGTACAATAATCGACTCCAATCTGCTATTATCACGGAAATAGAAGAGGTAAAGTGCTGGTAATAGGATCCAAATCAAATCACTTTCACTTCAGCCGGCTTTGGCTGTGAAGGCAAAGATTCCCCAGGGAGTTTCAATACAGAGAAACACCTGCAGACACAGGCTGAGGCCTGCAGATTATATAGAACACGACAGGCCTGGCTTCGCAGTAGCATTTCTTTCGTCACAAGATGGCCGTATCAGCAATAATAACCAGAGGCGCAGGACCTGATAAAACTGGACCTTGTTGGCAGAGCCGGGCTCTGAGTTTTAGTTGATTTGACCCTTCCTGAAGCAACACACACAGCAGTTTACCGAAGGAACAGCTATATTTAAATTTTCTTTCCTGGAGCATCTGCTGTGGTCTCAGATATTTCATTGCTGCTGTCCCTCCCCTGTCTTTTTCTATGAAGCGCTGTTAGTGTTCAGTACCATTTCAGCCTGAAGTTTAAAAAAGGGTGGTGGGGGGAACCTCCATATCTCTTTGCCCTAGTGGCTAGGAAAGGTCAAAGTAAATTGAATTTAATAAGGTCCAGGCTTAAGGGGGAAAGGGGCCGAGAACATTTTCCTTGCAATCTAAAAGATATTGCAATCCGATCAAGGGTTGGAAGGACCATTGACAGAACTATTTGGAACATACTGCTTGTGAAGCAAAGTTTCTATGTCGTTGTGCCTCATCCCAGATGGAGGTTTGCTAGGGTGACCAACTGTCAGGATTTCCCTGGATTTGTCCTGGTTTTTGTTCTTTCCATGGTGTCAGGGGGGATTTTCTATAATTTTCAATAATGTCCTGGAATGACACACCTTCCCCTTTAAGGCTTCCATTAGCATGGCAGGAGGGAATGACATGCTTTCTTGAGGCACGTCATTCCCCCACCCTGAGCTCCAATTGAGGTCTTAAAGGGGAAAGTGGGTCATTCGTGCACATTATAGAAAAGGCCCCAATTGGAGTGGATGGTGGTGGTGCAGAATGAAATCCTTTCCCCTCCTCCACTCCAATCGGGTTCTTTAAGGTGGCGGGGGAATAACGTACTTTCTGCAGGACTCAGAAAGCTGCTTCCCCACACACACACTAGGTGTCCTCTTTTTTTTGGTTTCCCAAATATGGTCACCCTAGGTTTGCTTACATAGGGCTGTGAGGATAGAGGTATTGTGAGGGGTGGGGGCATTTTGATTAATATTCTGCAGTGAGAGGAGGAATTCTTCAACAAGTTCCGGTGTGTGTGTGTGTGTGTGTGTAGGGGGTGAAAAAGACGTTTCCTCAAAAGATGTCTCAGCCAATTGTTCTGCTGAGAAATTTCACCTCAGTTAATAATGAAACTATACTGTTGGTTCATCCTTTTGGATAAAAGAAGGAATAAGTTGAGAGAGGCAGATTTGAAGGCATAAGGGATAAAACCGTAGTTTCCCTCAATAATATTAAAATAATATTAAAATGGTATCCACACTAGGGACCACCCCATGCCTGTCTCATGTGCTGCTTGCTGAACCCATGTCACATACCCACGCACCTTCGGCTCCCTGGTCAAGCCAGTAGGCAGTTTGCAGGACTCCAGGCCACTTGGGGCATGGCTAGGTGGAGTGATATCCCAGTGATCATCCTGGGATCGTCCCTGTGCAAAGGGAGACTAGGCTATGCCAGCAACTAGCTAGGCATTATAATGGGCAAAACATTCTATTATTATTATTTATTATTCGTTTATTGCATTTATATCGCGCCATTTTTCCTCCAAGGAACCCAAGGCGGCGTACATAGTCGTCCTCCTCCGCTCCATTTTATCTTCACAACAACAACCCTGTGAGGTAGGTTGGGCTGAGAGTCTGTGACTGGTCCAAAGTCACCCAGTGAGCTTCCATGGCCAAGTGGGGACTAGAACCCGGATCTCCCGACTCCCAGTCCAACACTTTCGCCACTACACCACACTAGCTTTTGAGGGTGGCTTCCAAGGCCATTCCCCTTTTGGGGAATGTAGACCTTCCTATGCCACTCAACCCCCAGGCTTCAAAACGCCAGTTGGAGTGACATGGGATGGCCTAACAAGTAACCCTAATCCCCCCACCAGGGCCACAGAACCCACAGCAGAAAGACTCAGGCATCACCAATCACCCTGAACAATGCCAGGGAGCCATCACTTTATCTAAGCGTGCCTGTCCCTACTTGACGAAAGGAAATGTGTCCAAATTCACGTCTTTAATGCAATTACCTAAAACACTCTCTCCCTGACTTACAGTGTGGAGTAGGCAAAAAGACCCCTAGCCCCGACCAATTGGACTATGGGGAAAAATTCCTACTCAGCCCCCAAATGGGTAAGCAGCTGAGCCCACACCCAAATATAGGGAGAGTGGGAGAAAGCCGCAAAAGATGAAGAGGCCTGGGGATGTGTGTGGGTGCCAAATATAGGCAGCGCCGCCCCACCCAAGACAGTGGTGCCACCCAATGCCAATCAATGACGAGGAAGCATGTCTCTTCTCCCCCTCCCACCAGCCTCCCCTCAGCCATGCAAGTAGGACGTGGGGAAAGGGCATTTCTTGTTAATTTCTTCATAGAATCATAGAATCATAGAATAGCAGAGTTGGAAGGGGCCTACAAGGCCATCGAGTCCAATCCCCTGCTCAATGCAGGAATCCACGCTAAAGCATCCCTGACAAATGGTTGTCCAGCTGCCTCTTGAATGCCTCTAGTGTGGGAGAGCCCACAACCTCCCTAGGTAGCTGATTCCACCGTCGCACTGCTCTAACAGTCAGGAAGTTTTTCCTGATGTCCAGCCGGAATCTGGCTTCCTTTAACTTGAGCCCGTTATTCCGTGTCCTGCACTCTGGGAGGATCGAGAAGAGATCCTGGCCCTCCTCTGTGTGACAACCTTTTAAGTATTTGAAGAGCATCATGCATCATGGAGAACAGGAAGGGAACATCTTTCAAATGCCCTTCTATCCACATGCTTTCAAAAACATCTGTAACTAAGCTTATGAAATCATAACTAAAGAACTGCTCTCTCTCCCTTCCTTGTTGACTCCTGCGTCCCCTCCCCGCCCTCTTGTATGGCCTGTGTCAAATCTAAGACTGTAATCCCCTTGAGGCAGGGACCTGTGTCCTTTCTTACACTTTAACACAGCCAGGTGGAACTGCCAAGCTTGATCTCATTGTGATTCTCGTTTTTCCACCACCAAGTTAAGTCAGTATCATCTTTGTTGTTTTTGCACATGAAGGTGTGTATACGTTTCTTCATATTTTTCAAATGTACACATTCTTGTATGTATGTACCTATTGACTAAAGCATGTTTTAGAAATGAAAGTGTGTGTGTTTTTTCCCTTTGCACATGTCATCTGAAATACTTCTACTGTTGCTGTTTTGCAAGACATGGCAAGTTCAGAAATGCATGGATGTCCAACGGCAAATTGTGTTCAGGTCCATCTTTGGTTGTGGGAGGTATGAATTGGGTAATCTTGTATTAAAATCTGAACCCAACATATTCCTCATCCATCCCTACTCTGTAAAGCACATTGGTGTCTCTCTGTGTGTGTGTGTGTGTGTGTGTTGAAAGAGCAGAGTTGAGAGGGGGGGAGAGAGAGAGAGAGAGAGAGAGAGAGAGAGGAAGGTTGACAAATACAGATGACTTCATTGCCCATACCGCCTTTTCTCCTGGTCTCCTTCCAGGACAAAACCTCACAACTTACATCATATAATGTTACCCCAGGCCTGGGTATTTTAAAGCCTCCGTAAAATTAAACTGGTGACTGGGAGATTTTGACTAATTAGTTTTCTCGGATAATAAGAGCTATTTAATAAGGTACATATCACTTACAATATTGCTAATGAAATGTGAAAGCGATTCAGGACTCAGAAAGATAATGGCTAACTTGTTTTAATTGTTAACATTTTTTCCTTGCCTGCAATGACACAGTCATTATTTTGCAGTCACCACTTATCGTGAAATCCAAGAGGATTAATGGTTTCACTTATACTAGCGAAAATGTTTAAGCTGTCCCGATTATCTGTGCACTTGGAAAGAATAATGGTTATTTGTCACTGCATTTAGCACCACGATGAATTGTTCTGTGAGTAAGGGTACTTTAACCCTTTCAGGTCCAGGAAGAGGGCTTTACAATTAAATTCTAGAATGCAAAGATGTTTGTTTTGATAGAGATGTGTGCATTGCATATCTATGAATCACAGGGATTCACTTCAATGAGCACTGTAAGAAGATATTTGTGTGTGGCACATTGCCTCAGGGTAAGGAGAGAGGGATGTGTGTTCCATTGAAAGCAAGGCAACCAAGGTAGATGTAGGGATGTACAAGAAATTTGTTTCAGTTTGCTAATCAGCAGAACTGGACCCATTCACAACTTCGAATGAGAACACAAATGGGAACATGATTATTTAGTGAAAGACTGCACATTCTGGAGCTTATGAATATGTTCTCAAACTGTGTGTTTGTTAATGTTCATTTTAAAATGTGTGTTCCATGCTTTAGTCAATGAGGGGTGTACATTTGGGTGCCCCAGAATTATCTATTAATATCAGAGCAGAGACATGCCCAATCGGAGCTTCTAAAGTCTCTGTAATTATCCGTGTGTGTGTGTGTGTGTGTGTGTGTGTGTGTGTGTGTGTGTGTTTAAATTGAATAACTCCATTTTTGGAAGATGCTGAGTGTGGTGAGGTATTGATATTGACTTCTGTGGCTAACCAATTAGGAATTGCCACAGTGTTGTCCGTGACCATATCTCCTCCAATCACAGCGTTCAGGGGAGTGGGAAACACTAGCTGGCTGTTGATTCTGGCTGTGGGGGGGGAGGGGAGAGGGAGCATGTTTCTGCTCAGACTCATAGAAGTCAATCATCCACATTTCCACAGTGTGAAAGTGCTGCTGGGCTGACTGGCTGGCATATTGAATGAGAAAGCTGAGTTAGGAAAAGACAGGCTCTTTATTTCAGTGGCTGGGTGCAGGGGTGGGGGAATCCATCCAATAGTTCTAGAGGGCACCAGGATGGAGAAGGATGGAGTGAGGATTTAAAAAAGAGAAAAGAAAACTCAAGGCATGAGTGGATCTGATTCAAATTTGGTGGAGCTAAAATCCTCCCTAAGAGCTATCACTGTGCCATGTGTTATCTCTTTATCCTTAAAAATGAGGGAGCTGTGAGCATTTGATTAATTTCCATTGATTAGAGTGGTTCTCAGAAAAGGGGTGGTTCTCCTACGGGTAATCAGACAGGGTGTAGTAAGGGCAGTCACCCTAAAATTGGGGCAGAGAATCACCTCAATTGAGCTGTGGCTTGAATTTTGAGGTGGAGAAGACCCACTTTGCACACCCTGAGAGAGAGAGAGAGAGAGAGAGAGAGAGAGAGAGAGAGAGAGAGAGAGAGAGAGAGAGATCCAAGATATTTTTTTGTCTTGTATGGGCCTTTCTCCCTTCCCAAAACCTAATTGTTATCTTTCTGCCAATAAACCAAAAACATTATTATTTTTCCTACGGTATTTCTTCCTCTGGATCTTGCGTCCAGATCACATTCTCATGATCAATGAACAAATCTTCCAGTTAAACAAAGTAACAAAAGAGGAAACATAAAAAGGGGGATCAATGTCACATTGTGGAAAATAATAATAATAATAATAATAATAATAATAATAATAATAATAATAACAACAACAACTAGACTCAGCATCCTGCCTACGACTTTTAGGTTTGTTCTATTATTTTTAAATGCTATGTTGAAAGTAATGGTTAGCCCAGTGATGCTTGTCATATCATTAGGAAGGAAAGAAGTGACAAAGAAAGAAAGAAAATAAGATGTGATGGCATACCCGTAGGTCTTTGTAAATGTATCTATTCCAGATAATTTAAGGCTCCTTAAAAAAAATGCATTTCCTTGGAACAAAAGGTGTGGCTGCATTTTGCCTTTTAAATCTTCTAACCAACTGCGGTTTCAAGGCATACCAAAAGGCAGGATGAGAACTTTGAAACTGCACAAGCTTCATAAAAACAAAACAAAAATACGAGACTATATATGTTGGATAATAATGCAAAGGAAACATTGGCTGGTATTCAAAGTTAGTCCTATGTAGAGTATAGCCATTGAAATGAATGATACCTCAGGTGGCCATGACTAGCTTGCCCCATTCAATAGGTTTACTCTATGTAGGACTAACATTGAATACTACCCGTTGCATGTGTTTGAAGTCCAGATCTAATCCAACAGGATATAGAGAACAAGTGTGGTGTAGTGGTTAGAGTGTTGGACTGGGAGTCTGGAGATCCAGGTTCTAGTCCCCACTTGGCCCTGGAAACCATGTGGGTGACTTTGGGCCAGTCACAGACTCTCAACCCAGCCTACCTCACAGGGTTGTTGTTGTGAGGATAAAATGAAGAGGAGGAGGATTATGTATGCCACCTTGGAGGGGGGAAAAGGCAGGATATAAATGCAAAAATTAATAAATAAAATAGCATTATGAAAGTGGGATGAAAGCAATATATAGAGTCAGGATCTACACTACTGCTTTAGAGCAGTATTGAAGTGCACTGACAACTGTTGGGGCCCATGACACATGCCATATACCACTTTCATAGTGTTATATCCTGCTTGGTGTAGATGTGTCATGGGCCCCAACAGTTGTCAGTGCACTTCAATACTGCAGAGTTCTTCTTAGCAACTGTCAAACCAGTAAAAGACATTTTGTTGCTAAGAAGAACTCCGCAGAATACTTCCTACAACCCCCCGGGGAAGGCTGAGAAAAAATACAGGCCATAATGCGTCAGGCTTCTCAAACTAATATATATAAAAATAAAAAGTTCAGCATCTTGAGAACTCATTTCTCCCCCTTTTTTGTCACTTGCATGCATGCAGCACCTGGTGAAATTCCCTTTTCATCACAACATTGAAAGCTGCAGGAGCCCTGCCCTCTTTTATAAAGTGACCAGATATGTCTCAATATGTCTCAAAACTACAGCTGCAGGTGGGGGAACAGGGAGGTAAAAGGAGGAAGAATTACATCATGTGAATGGTTGAAATGGCTGCTGGATTGTCACTTGATTCCACAGGTAATCAGCTGATCTCTAAGGGATCACATGACCTCAATCAGTTCCTTGCAGATGCTTCATGAGGGTGGGGTTTGGATGCAGTCATGGAAGCTAGGTTGGATAAGGGATCTAAAATAAGGGGAAATACGTTTTGGAAGCTGCATTCGCTCAAGTAAGAAGTTGGAGAATGGCCCTAGTTCAGTAGCTGAACATATACTCTGCATGCAGTCTCTTGCATCAACAGGACCCCCATGTCTGAAACTCCAGATAGATGCTGCTGTCGCTCGGTGTAGACTAACCTGGCAACCTCCAGATGTTCTGGACTACAACTCCCATCATCCCTGATTGTTGAATTGCTGGGTGCGGCTGATTGGAGTTGCAGTCTAAAATATCTGGAGGGTACCAGATTGCGGGAAGGCTACTGTGGAAAATACTGAACTAGATGGACCAGTGGTGTGACCTGGTATAAGGTAGCTTCATAGGAACATAGGGAGTTGTCATAGACTGGGTAGGACCATTGTTGTCCAGGATTGTCAATGCCTACTCTAAAGTAAAAAAAAAAAAAAAATAGCTCCTAGACACAGATTGGAGGTAATATCTGCTTTGATCTTCAGGTTTTCATGTAAAATGCCAGATCGTGGAAAGAGAAAGTATGGTGGGATATTATGATATAGGTGAAGATATAGGCCTTAGCTAGACCTACCTGATAGTCCATGGTGGAGGAGGGAAGATCTCGTGTTGCAATTAACACGAGATTCCTCCTCCGTTTACGCGTGAGGCACGACAACCTCAGGAAGAGAGGCGTCGCAGCAGCCATTTTTTATTTTTAAAGAAAGAGGAGTGCACGAATGGTCATGCGCAAAGGTAGGTGCTTTTTTAAAAAAAGTAATTTCCTCACTTCCCCCACCCTACCCCTGAGGCGAGGAGTGCTGCGCCCCATGCACAGCTTCTGACTCCGCGCGAGGAATCGCACAGAGCTGGGTCAAACTGCAGCAATGGGCCACATGTTCTGCAGTCTAGGGCCCAAAGGGGAAGGCAAGATCCCAGGGCAAGGGAAGGATGATCTCTCCCTGATCCCGGGATCCCCTGCGTGTCGTGTGGACGCAGAGGGATGATCCCGGGGTTCACCCTGGGATTTTGCCCGGTCTAGCTAAGGCCATTGTGTCTATTTTATTTATTTATTTATTTATTTATTTATTTATTTATTTATTTAATTACATTTATATACCGCCCCACAGCCGAAGCTCTCTGGGCGGTTTACAACATTTAAAAATAGTAAACATTAAAAGTATACAATTTAAACACACACACACACACGCACACACACACACATAAAAACAGTATAAAAACAACAGTATCCATTTAAAAACAACAATTGTGGGGTCCATTAAAAACAAACTTAACGTTGTTAAATGCTGTTAAAATGCTGTTAAAAATGCCTGGGAGAAGAGAAAAGTCTTGACCTGTCGCCGAAAAGATAACAATGTTGGCGCCAGGCGAGCCTCATCGGGGAGATCATTCCACAGTCGGGGGGCCACCACTGAAAAGGCCCTCTCCCTTGTTGCCATCCTCCGAGCTTCCCTTGGAGTAGGCACTCGGAGGAGGACCTTAGATGTTGAGCGCAGTGTACGGGTAGGTTCATGTCGGGAGAGGCGTTCCATCAGGTATTGTGGTCCCAAGCCATGTAGGGCTTTATAGGTTAAGACCAGCACCTTGAATTGGGCTCGGAAACATATAGGCAGCCAATGCAAGCGGGCCAGAATCAGTGTTACATGCTCAAACCTCCCTGTTCCAGCTATCAATCTGGCCGCCGCATTTTGCACAAGCTGCAGCTTCCGGACCGTCTTCAAAGGCAGCCCCATGTAGAGGGCATTGCAGTAATCTAATTTGGAAGTTACCAGAGTATGGACAACTGAAGCTAGGTTATCCCTGTCCAGATAGGGGCGTAGCTGGGCCACCAACCGAAGTTGGTAGAAAGCACTCCGTGCCACCAAGGCCACCTGAGCCTCAAGTAACAAAGATGGTTCTAGGAGAACCCCCAAGCTACGAACCTGCTCCTTCAGGGGGAGTGCAACCCCATCCAGAACCGGTTGAACACCCCCCATCCGATCAGAGGAACCACCCACCAGCAGCATCTCAGTCTTGTCTGGATTGAGCTTCAGTTTATTAGCCCTCATCCAGTCCATTGTCGCAGCCAAGCACCGGTTCAGCACATCCACAGCCACACCTGATGAGGATGAAAAGGAGCAGTAGAGCTGCGTGTCGTCAGCGTACTGATGACAGCGCACTCCAAAACTCCGGATGACTGCACCCAACGGTTTCATGTACATGTTAAACAGCATGGGGGACAAGACCGATCCCTGCGGAACTCCATACTGAAGAGTCCACGGGGCCGAGCAATGTCCCCCAAGCACCACCTTCTGGAGCCGTCCCGCTAAGTAGGAGCGGAATCACTGCAATGCAGTGCCCCCCACTCCCAACTCAGCCAGATGTTCCAGAAGGATACCATGGTCGATGGTATCGAAAGCCGCTGAGAGATCAAGGAGAATCAACAAAGTCACACTCCCCCTGTCCTTCTCCCGACATAGGTCATCATACAGGGCGACCAAGGCTGTTTCCGTGCCAAAGCCGGGCCTGAAACCCGACTGAAATGGATCCAGATAATCAGTCTCATCCAAGAGTGTCTGGAGCTGGCCCGCCACCACCCGCTCAAGGACCTTGCCTCTATGAGGCTTTTCACACATCACACAGCAAGAAACCTGGGACGGCTACCTGTTGTAAACTCCATGATGATCCACAGCCAATCCCAGATCTCTTGAATAATGCACCAGATTGTCAAATTCCCAGTTTCCTTTTTTTATGTATTATTTATTTTAGATATTATCCTGGTAGAGCACATGAGTTATATTGTGGGACTTGTAGAGCCACCTAAAGGAGTAGGCACCTGGTGAATCATTCCCCAGCACTAATTGTCCCCTGGGGGAAGACGGAGTCGTCGAACTCCACTCTTCTGAGAACACAGATGGGGTTAAGAACTTGCACATCAATCTCTGATGTTCCATCTGCCTCTCGGTAGCTTCTTTCTTTGTGTAAATTTCAGGAATCCCCCTTAATTTATCATCGCTCTGCACCTTCTAGTTCCAAACAAATTGGCACAATTGTGTTGTAGAATGCTACCGACCAAGCATAAGAATGGATTCATTTTACACTCTATTACGTGATGCATTTAAGCCCCCTTACCCTCGATTTGAGTCTGCATTAATGTGGACCCCAACCAATATTGGATGCCACTTGGGTGACATAACTCTTTAGTAGGTATTCTCATGCAGAGAAACCCCCAAATTAGTTGATGGAATGATATCGCTCAGCAAATGTCACTCCCAAAAGCACTCGTTCCATAGATCCCCATTATTTTCCTCATTTCAGGCTCCTTTTTTCCTCCCTATACAAAATCTTCCTTTGCCTCCACCCTCTTCTTTGTAACATTGGCTTCCTCGAAATAAGAAAAAAGGGCAAAAGGGATAATGTAAGGAAGATGATAATGGATGCAAAGGAAAACTGCAGATCATGTGATATGCACCAGACAGGCCTTTGCAACCTCCATTATTCTACTGAAAAGGAAAACCTCTAAACTGGTGCCTTTGTATTTTCAAAGACTTCCTTACTCTAACTGGCGGCACATGATCCCTCCATTTTTTATATACTATATCCTACCCAATCCTTTCCTTTCCTTTCCTTTATTTTTCTTTCTTCCTTCCTTCCTTTCTTTTATTTTGAAAAAAGGTAAGACGCTTTTCATTTCTGCCCTTAATCTTCTTGAACAGCATATCTTGGTGCTATTTCCCATACAGTACACATGCAATGGGTTGGAAGGGGAAACCATATTTCATCTTACAGTGAAGACAGAACACTGTTTTCTGCACACCATTTCCAAAGCCAACTGAAGCCTTATGGATGTTGATAAGAACTATAGTATGGTCAGCTCTGCCCCTCCTGGAGGAGCTGACTGGATTGTTAAAGGGCACAGACCAGACTCTGCAGAATAACGGCATGTCTACACCAGGCATTTATCCCGAGATCATCCCTGTGCATCCAAATGACACACAGGGGATCCCGGGAGTAGGCAGGGATGTTCCCCCCATTTCACTAGGATAATCCTTAGGTGTAGAAAGGGCCTAAGGCCATGGCTAGATGAAGGGGACAGAGGGCAATGATCTCACGATTTTATGATCTCGAGATCGTCACCCTCATCTACACGCAGCGTGTGACATCGCGGCTGCCATTTTGGATTTTTTTAAAAAAGGAAAAGTAGTGCATGAGCGCTTGAACAAAAAGTAAGGTCTCTTTGCCCTTACCCTACCCCGATGGGCTCAGAGCTCCTGAGGAGTTCCGTGCCCCATGCTTGGTTCCCAGTTCCTCCTCCTCCTCTCCATTTTATCCTCACAACAACAATCCTGTGAGATAGGTTGGGCTGAGAGTCTGTGACTGACCCGAAGTCACCCAGTGGGTTTCCATGGCCGAGTGGGGACTAAAACCCGGATCTCCCGACTCCCAGTCCAACATTCTAGCCACCCTAGCCACTACACCACACTGGCTCTCAAGAAAATGTCTATTGGCGATTCCCTTGGAGATGAAGATAGGCTGAACTGCCCTGACAAATGTGTTTCTCTTTCCCCAAATTCTTCTGGCTTTCCTTGGAGAATTTCTCAGATGAGTCACCTGAGTAAGTGCTTTGAATATCTAAGGACTCTTTGAATTTGGAGAAATGTTGGCAGTAACCCTAGGCTTGCATTTTTAAAAAATATCCTGTCATCACATCATGGTCATGATTGGTTCCTCCTGAACAGGTTGCTCTCAGGCCACCCAATCAGGACAAAGGAGTATTTTGACTAACCGTATTCAAAAAGAAAGGAAAACCATTCTGCTTAGCTTTTATTTTAATTACTCTTAGATTCTTTTAGCAGTCCTGAAATTACTAGCTACCATGTATCTAGCAAAAAAAAAGAGAATCCAAATGGTGTGTGTGCGTGTGTTTTAATCAATGGGAAAGCAAGCAAGCATATTGATGCATACATCTGGAAAAATATGCATGAAAATTACGCATTGGATTTTCATGCAAAATGGGGGGGAAGCAAAGCTCTCAATCTGATATGAATTCAAGTCAGAACAAATATTGAGGTGGAATTCAGAGAACTTCTCTACCCTATGGAGGAGGATACTCATGCTACTGTTCTCAAAAAAGACAGACACATGAATGAAAGATAGATAAAGAGAGAGAGAGAGAGAGAGAGAGAGAGAGAGAGAGAGAGAGAGAGAGAGAGAGAGAGAAATTGCAACCTTATTAGAGAATTATAAATATGGGATAAAGTAAAGAAGATCATTAGTCCTAAAAATTAACTGTTGAGATCATTATTTTACAATGATGCGTGGTCATTTGGAAACTTGGGCCTTAGCTAGACCTAAGGATTATCCCAGGCAAATGGAGGGGTCATCCCTGCCTGTTCCTGGGATCCCCTGTGTGTCATTTGGATGCACAGGGATGATCCCGGGACGATCCCGGGATATAAGCCTGGTCTAGCCATGGCCTTGGTTAGAATAACGTGGTGGGTTTTAAAGATGTAATCACAGGAATGGCCTATATGAGCTGAATGAAGTTAGGTTCTAAAATGAAGTTAGGTTCTAAAAGTGTGACAAATTGGCTCACTCATTTCTGGATGGATAGATAGATAGATAGATAGATAGATAGATAGATAGATAGATGAGTGTTTACTAAAGGCAACTTTGAGCAAATATGAAGAGATAATTGTGAATGGGAATAAGCAAGGTCTGTCACCCAAGTTGTACAATATATTACCTGTAATGGATAATTTGAAAGGGAAGAGATTTATGAATCTATTTGGAATGGAGAGAGATGATTGGGACTTGGAGCAAACCTGGGGCACGATCCAAGTGGGCCATTCTGAAAGTGGGGACCAACGCCAAGTTCCATTCTGCAAGTGGTGCCCACTGAATGTGCAATGGGGATTTATTCCTTCCTCTAGAAACTGTAAACAAGCGGAAACACTTGTATCTTGAACGGGGCAGGTCAGCAGAGCTTACATAAGGGATGCATGGTTTTTGCAACAACAAAAACGATCACAATTGGAGATGATTTTGCTTTTCATACGCACCAAAATATTTCCTCTGAACTCTGCTGAACTGGAACCAGGTACCTGATAATGCCTGCCCCAAAGAACGTTTGACTCTATCTTTGAATGCATGACGCATGCACATATTTTGTGTATTGAGCTTGGGCATGCGAGAACTAAATAAAATAAATAAACTAGGGATCCCAAACTCACCAAGATTGTCCAAACTCTACTTCAAAACTTGGTTCAGCTCGATCTCATTTTCATTTGTGACCTTCCCCCCCCCCTTTGTTCAAATGAGACAGAGCGTGCTTTGGATGGGAAAAGTGCATGTCTGCATGTGCATATTTCAAAAATGCACATTGTCTAGGGATGTATGTCCATGCAAAACATGTGAGCGTGCCCCATTTGAAACCTTCAGCTATTGGGCGGTGTAATAAATAAATAAATAAATCCTGAATGCAAGCATGAGCATGTGTCTGCTAGAAATATTGGCAAATTGTCCACCATGTGCATGAGTTCAAAAAATTGGATGCAGGTGAGTTCAAAAAAATGGATGCAGGTGAGTAAAATGGTCTATAACAGTAGTGACAACTGTTGGGGCTCAAGACACATTTCATAGACAGTTTTCAAACCGTTTTCAAAGTGTCATATCCTGCTTTGTGTAGATCTGGCCAGAGAGAGAGAGAGAGAGAGAGAGGGAGGGAGGGAGGGAGGGAGGGGAGAGAGGGAGGGAGGGAGAGAGGGAGGGAGGGAGGGAGGGAGGGAGGGAGGGGAGAGAGGGGGTGTTTCTGAGATTCAGCATGTGGCAATGCAGTGTTGCCATTCAATTTTCTCAAATGGAAGGCATGTAGATGATGCAAATGGAAACCCGTGCGAAATATCAGACCCAAATGCTCAGTGGCGTAATTGACTCAACAGAGCCAGCCGTTATTAGTCCTGCAAATGGTTGTATTTACAACAATAAAACCAAAAAAGCATGAAAATTAAAAGCTGTTTGTTCTGATTCTCTGGTGGGCATTTATCCGTGGGAACAGTGTAAATCTACTCCACGACACATCCCAACCCGATTTATAAAATGTTTTCCAAATCACCTTTTCCCACCCCCACCCCCACCCTGTCTCCTAATTTTTATCACCTTCCAGAGGCGGATTAATTTAAGCACAAATTGTTCCAGCTCAGTAGGATAGGTTCCATTTAAATGCCATGGATGCTGTTGAAAGCTGTAACAGCTCTCTTGTTGCAGTGGAGAATAAATTCAGGCATCAGGGATTCGAGCAGAGGGTGATTCCTGGTTCCTAATTTTGCTTTTCCAAAAAGGAAAAGGAAAAAAAGACTAATGTGTCAATTCCTGCCAATTCTTCCTCAGTAGGTTGTGGAGATGAAATATTCTAGAACCTGGCAAGCTAACAGTGTGTGTGTGTGTGTGTGTGTGTTTTCTTGGTTCCTTTTTGTAGCATCCCTGTTTAAGTGGCAATGGCATTTGATGGACAATGTACCCCAACAATGGTTGACTTATTAAGAAAATCCTTGTCAAACAAGCCGAAAGCCCAGCATAAAGGTGACCCCTCCATTCACCTCCCATTAAAATGAAGATTTGAGATTCCTTTTGAGTATGCCAGTGTCAACATTAAAGAATCGGCATGTCTTTCCATCTCTGCCGATGTGCCACTAGACCACTTAACAGAAAATTGAGAGAGTATATTACGGGGTTAAGGAGCAAAGTTCAGGGGTCGCTATCGTTCTCATTAAGCAATGTTTCTATGCACTGTCCATAGGTGGATAAATCAATATTTTCCGTCTCAAAATGATCAGGGTGAGTAAAGAGCGCTTTAATTGGGCTGATACCATTTATGGAGCGCGAGGGTTTAGGAGGTTTTGTGACAATAAACAGCCGCGCAGGTTGATGACTTCTGCCTGTGTTCCTTTGCGTGATGTGAGATGACAATGGAGATGACAGAAGAGTCTGACATTTCAGACCTCCCTCGAGTGAAAGCCAAGAAAAGTCTTCTCAGTTGGTCAGGGACTAGACTCCCAAATTGGCATCCATAGTTTGATATGTACCACATATTGCTTGAAACTCGATAGATCTGTATACCAGATATGCTGGTGGAACATTAACGAATAGGTTTCCCCACTTATGTTTAATGGCAATGGAGTTTCTTGAACATGTCCCCTTTTTGCAAAAAAAAAAAAAAAATGAAGGGGGAAATTATTATTATTATTATTATTATTATTATTATTATTATTATTATTATTTCTATACCACTCCATAGCAAAAGCTCTCTGGGTGCTTTACAAAAGATTAAAACATTAAAAACAATATTCAAAATTTTAAACCATAAAAACGCAATAGAGATAGTATTCACAAAGACAACATACATCTAAAAACAGCATTATCTGTCAATCAAACCCCAAAACAGATCTGGGATCAATTAAAAACTCAATACATGCCTGGGAAAAGATAAAAGGCTTGACCTGGCACTAAAATGAGAGCAATGTTGGCACCAGGTAGGCCTGCCAGGGACATCATTCCATAGTTGGGGTAGGGGGGCAACTCTGGGCTCATCTACACCAAGCATGATATTCCACTATGAAAGCGTTATGAAAGTGGTATACAAAAAGCAGGAGCCACACTACTGCTTTATAGCAGTATTGAAGGGCATTGCAGCATCTACACTATTGCTTTATAGGCCTTAGTTAGACCTAAGGTTTATCCTGGGATCATCCCGGGGTCATCCCTTTCATGTAAATGACACACAGGATATCCCGGGAGCAGGCAGGGATGACCCTAGGATGATCCCGGGATAAACCTTAGGTCTAGCTAAGGCCATAGTGTTACTGAAATGCACTGACAGCTGTTGAGGCCCATGACACAGCTACACCAAGCAGGATATAGCAGTCTGAAAGTGGTATGAAAGCGGTATTTGGTATGTGTCAATGGGCCCCAATAGTTGTCAATGCACTAAAGCAGTAGTGTGGCTCCTGCCTTTTATATACTGCTTTCATTGTGGAATATCCTGCTTGGTGTAGATGAGCCCCATCACTCAGCTCTCTCATAGGCCCAGGAGGATCAAACTGGATAAATACAGTAAAAGAAATCAAAGTTGATGGAATGAATTTCTCACTAATTCACCATCTCTCCTTCAAGATAAACAATGGCCCCATTTGGAATACACCTTAAACCACTGCTTTAACCATGGTAGTTAAGCCAGAAAGCCAGGCTGTGTTCAGAAGACACCTTCAACCATGGCTTTAACCATGGTGAAGAAGGCTTCTTGCCTTAGTTACCATGGTTAAAGCCATGGTTTAAGGTGTCTTCTGAATGGAGCCATGCACAACTTTATCAACCTTTCCTTGTAGGAACTGGTCTTGAGATCCTTCCATCTTTGCTGCCTTCCTCCATTTGCTTTATTCGTGGAAGAGAAGGTCTGAAAAGACCTTGTGTCCCAATGTTGTGGGGAGGGCTGTGGGGGTTGGGAGAGGCCACCAGTAAACACCAACACATGAAAAATGTTCTCTCCACCCCAAACAGTTTCCATAGCTGGCGCGTTGGGTCTGCTCATTCCAGAGAGAGGAAATTGGCACATTTCTCTTTTCAATCCCGGTCATGACAGCAAAAAATAAGCCGGTGACAGTTCGATATGGTAAGTATTCAAGAATTTAATTCTGACAAGAATTGACTAACAGGTCAAAAAGGGCTTGGAGAGATTTAGGGTTCCAGCGGCTCATGAATAGGCTTGGTGATTGCAAATGGGTAAAGATGTGGTCTCTTTGGAATGTGTGTCTTCTTTTTTAAAAAATGGATGAAAATACCAATCCTGCACCAGAGGTCTAGTTTTGATGGACATATTATGTGCTGTTATTGTTTCATCTGTAATCCATAATAATGCCGCCAACTAGACCCGCCTGTCGTCTTACGGACAGCTTAGGGGGGGGAACCCTCTTCGGAGATTATGGTCCCAAGTAGCCTTAAGGGACCTTTGGAATAAGCGATACCTTATTTGTGCAAAAGATTTTTTCCCCTCTCTCCGATAACTGAAAATTAAGCTTGCCTGGAAGAAATGTAAATAACATTTTGAATTTGCATATTGAATTACCATTAAATATTATGTGCACACATAATCACATCAAACATTTCAGAGCTCTGAAACTGGGATAATGCTCAGGCAGCCATATAACACCTTTCATCTTCAAAAGAACTGCAGCAACATTATTTATGTATTCATGTAACACCTCTGGTGGTCTAACACCTTAAGTTTCCAGATGAGGAAAACCTGAAGCATGGAGGAAGAGCTGGAAATCCTGAAGGCATGAAAGGAAGAAAGGACTTGTCAGATTCTGAAATAATTTACCAAGAACGTTGGTTGTCAAACCTTCTACCATCTGGGAACCCTTTCCACATCAATTTGTTTGCAGGCGAACCCCTAATGGATGCCACAGATTCTCTGAGCATTGCAAAGGATTCTGGGAAGTGTTGTAGGATGCATTCCCAGTTCATGAGGGCTCTTGGCCCTTATCCTGAAGAAGTATGAACTAAGGATGGACAAAGCTCCTCAAGCTCATGGAGGTGATTATTATTATTATTATTTTAATTAATTAATTAATTAATTAATTTTCCACTGCCAAGCTTGTTCCGCCCCAGTTCCATGGTAGCTTCCCCGCCTCCAAACATAAATCAATGCATATATATGCACAGTTTTGCATGGATTTTTTCAAATCTATGCATTTCTGTAAAGATGAACCCACTGACTAAACCATGCCTGTGACCATTTTAGAACTGTACACATCTTCTGCACAATTTCCAAATGGGTGCGCATTGCCAAATGCAATCTCTGTTTTGTGGAATGCATCGCCATGTACAGATTCCTCACCCCAAATTGCATTGAAGCTTGTGTTCAGTCCCAGCGGTTGCAAGTTGGGTTATTTTTGTCTGCCTCTTCTGCCAAGACTCTTGTTCATGCATTGGTTATTTCTCGGTGGAACTACTGTAACCTTCTTCTGACTGGCCTTCCTTCTTCTCACATTAGTTCATTGCTTTCTGTTCACCACTCTACTGCTAAGATCATCTTCTTGGCTCGCCGCTCTGACCACGTTACTCCACTTCTGAAATCTCTTCATTGGCTTCCAATTCACTTCAGAATCCAATATAAACTTCTCCTGTTGACCTACAAAGCTTTTCACTGTCTAGCTCCTTTCTATCTTTCCTCTCTCATCTCACACTATTGCCCCGCTCGTACTCTTCGCTCCTCTGATGCCATGTTTCTCACCTGCCCAAGGGTCTCGACTTCCCTTGCTCGACTTCGTCCATTTTCTTCTGCTGCCCCTTACGCCTGGAACACTCTTCCAGAACATTTGAGAACTACAAGTTCAATCGCAGCTTTTAAAGCTCAGCTAAAAACTTTTCTTTTTCCTAAAGCTTTTAAAACTTGATTTTGTTCTGACTTTATACTGCTAGTTTTACCCTACCCTGTGCCTGTTTGGTGCATTCTCTTCCCCTCCTTATTGTTTTATTATTATTTTATTAGAATGTAAGCCTATGCGGCAGGGTCTTGCTATTTACTGTTTTACTCTGTACAGCACCATGTACATTGATGGTGCTATATAAAATAATAATAATAATAATAATAATAATAATAATAATAATAATCTTGCAAAACAACAACAACAACAACAACAAATTGCTCACTCATCCCTAGTATGAATTGACAGTGTGTTCTAGATTATGCCCAATGCTCTCCTTCTGTCCACAAATTGCAGGAGGTCAGCAGTTATGGGAAAGCTGTCTTTTAAAGATGTTTGTCTGCTGAATATGTCTGAGAAGTGCCCTAGATCCTTCAGAATGTTGAAAAGGATTCTGGAGTCTAGAATTCTCTGGGATTCTGTAACATGGTTAGTCGTGGGACAACCAAGTAAACCCAGTGGTTTTAAAATCCATTCTTTTAACAGATTTGAGAAAAAATGTATGATGAGCAATAAGGCTTTGCCATCATAACCTGAATAACAATGTTAATATTAATATTATTAATAATAATATATTTATTTGTTACCCGCCTCTTCCTCTGGATCGAGGCGGGGCACAACACAAATAAAAACACCATGAAATACATACAACTAATTCAAACGTTTAAAACCAGTGCATCATTAAAAGCAGGACACCATTTTTAAAAAAAGGCATCTTAAAATTCAACTGGGTAGGCCTGCCAGAAGAGATCAGACTTTATGGCTTTCTTAAATTCTGGAAGACTGTTAAGTTGACGAATCTCTCCCGGCAAGCCATTCCAAAAACTTGGAGAGGAAGAAGAAAAGGTCCTTTGGGTAATAGTTGTCTGCCTTGTTTTTGTTGGCTGAAGTAAATTCTTCCCAGAGGACCTGAGTATGTGGGGCAGTTGTATGGAAGAAGGTGATCCCGGAGGTAGCCTGGACCCAAACCATGTAGGGCTTTAAAGGTGTTAACCAACACTTTATACTTCGCCCGGAAACTAATCGGCAGCCAGTGAAGAGTTTTTAAGACTGGTGTAATGTGGTCACCCCTAGGTGTACCGGTGACCAACCTGGCTGCCATATTTTGAACTAATCGAAGTTTCCGGACTAGGCCCAAAGGTAGCCCTATGTAGAGCGCATTGCAGAAGTCGAGCCGCGAAGTTACCAGCGCATGCACTACCATCTTTAGGTCTTCCGACTTTAGGAAGGGGCGCAGCTGGCGTATCAGCCGACGCTTATAGTAGGCACTCCTGGCCGTCGCATCTATCTGGGCTGTCATTTGGAGCAACAGATCCAGCAGCACCCCCAAGTTGCGAACACAATCTTTCAGGGGGAAAGTAACCCCATCCAGAACTGGTTGACACACCTCCAAACCCGGGTTATGACATTTGACAGCAAGCACCTCCATCTTGTCTGGATTCAGCTTCAGTTTGTTTTTCCTCATCCAGCCTATTACCGCCTCTAAGCATTCATTCAGAGGAGACACACTATCCTTAGCTGAGGTTGTTGTCGAAAGCATAGAGACCTTCCTGCTTACAATTTCTCTTTTTCTTTCTTTCTTTGTTTTTCTTTCTTACTTCTTCTGCTGTTGTTCTATTGAGCATGAATAGAGAGATTGATTAGATAGATAGATAGATAGATAGATAGATAGATAGACAGATAGATATAGATGCCCTCCCGTTTGGGGCCTATGATGCAAAGCTAATATAACAAGCATTAAAAAAAAACCCATAGACTCATGGAGTGGTATGACTTCTTTCATAAGAAGTAACATGCATGCTCTGACAGGTCCCTGAGCAACCATCTCCATGGTTCCTTGAGAAAAAGACGTGAGAATTAAAGCTAAACAAAGGAAGCGGCTGCTATGAAGTGATCGACCACAGGCTTTGAATGCTGAAAGTCCCAAGTTCAGGTCAGGATGCTTGAGGAATTTGGTCCTTGAGAATTCCTATGGGAACAGACCTGACACACCCGTTGGAACTCCTGTGTGCCTTGCAATATAGTTATCCTCAGATTCTGCATGTTTCCAAATTTTGCAATGCAGTTCTTGTTCAAACTCAAACGTACCAAACTGTGTTTTAAAAATAAGTCTTTTTAGGATAACGTGTATTAAAATGTGAACATTTAGATGAAATATGTTTATGAATGTGGATCTGGTGGGATAATATATACTTAAACATGCATGTGTTTACAAATATTCATTTTTTTTTAATGGAGTGGAATTATGAAAGAACACAGACAAAATTGATACAGATTGGAAATGGACTGATCTAGGTCTAGCAGCATCTCTGCTGAAATGTCCCAGGTAGAAGGAGTGCGGAAAACCTTCATGCAAGACCTTAGAAAGTCACTGGCCCCATTCAGAAAACACCTTAAACCATCGCTTTAATTATGGTGGTTAAGCCAGAAAGCTAGTCTATGTTTAGAAAACACCTTAAACCATGGCTTTAACAATGGTGAATAAGGCTTTCTGGCTTAACCACCATGGTTAAAGCCATAGTTTAAGGTGTCTTCTGAATGGGGCCATAGTTGGCTAGGACACTGGTCATGGTGGCTACATAGAACCATAGAACAGCAGAGTTGGAAGGGACCTACAAGGCCATCGAGTCCAAACCCCTGCTCAATGCAGGAATCCACCCTAAAGCATCCCTGACAGTTGTCATATTAGTTCCAGTATCAGAGATAGTATGGCCATAGCTAGATGGGGCGATATCCTGGGGCGATCTCTGGGATCGTCCCTGTACATCCACAGAACGCACAGGGGATCCCAGGAGCAGGGAGGGACGATCCCTCCCTTGCCCTGGGATCTTGCCCTAGCCTCTGAGCCTGCTTTTTCCATGGTCTCGGGCTGATCCCGAGACCACGGAACATGTGTGCGGGAGTCACGGTTTGTCCGTGCTCCTCACAGTTACTCATGAGGAGCTGGGACCCGTGCATGGTGGCAGAACTCCTCAGGAGCTCTGCGCCCATCGGGGGTGGGGTAGAGGGAGTGGGAAAAATGATTTAAGATAAAAAAAACACTTACCTTTTGCGCACGAGCATTCGTGCGCTCTACTTCTTTAACAAAAACAAAAAACAAAATGGCGGTCACGAGGTCGTCGCATGCTGTGTGTAAACAGAGGGGGAGATCTCACAATAAAAATATTGTGAGATCTTCACCCCTCCATTATGCAAGACCAGGTAGGTCTAGCTGAAGCCTATGTCTCTGAATACCTGTTGTGGGTAAAAATGTGCACAGACATGGGTAAATGGGTATGTGCACAAAATCTCACAAACCGATGTGGAATGAACAGATCCTCCCCCTGCCCCAAGAGAATGCTGGACTAGATAGACCTTTGGTCTGATTCTGCTTGGCTCTTCAATTCTTCTTATGAGTAGACCATTCTGAGCAAGATAGATCAACTCAGTCAAGGGTTACTTCACATACTTTTGAACAAAGTCCAGGAAAATTTGAAGAAATGGGATTTAAACAGCCTAAGCATACACGGGATTATACACAATAATTCCCCCAGTCCCCCAGACTCTGTGCCCCCCCCCATATACACAGAGCTTCCACCTTCCCTTCCATGCAATGTGGTCCATTGGGGGGGGGGGATATAATAAAACAAAAGATGTGAACCTGGAATAGCAAAACCAAATGCCAGAAATGTTTGTCATGGGGGACTCCTCTCCACTCATCCTGTCTGCATCGTTCGCGTGGACACCGTGTGCTGGCAGACTATTGAAATGTACAAGTCTCGTTTCCAGCATGCTGACAGGTGGACCCGGGGGACCATGCAAATTCCCTACCTGGTTGGTCTAATTTTAGGCCTGCCAGAACTGACAGTATCTGTTTGAAAGAAATCTATACTCCTTTCTCACTGATCTAAACAGCAGTATTTTATGTCTCCACCACACTTTCCCCCTTCTTTTCTTTTTCGCCTGCAACCATAAACAGCACATGAATTGCCTTGCTAGATCAGACTAAAGGTCCATCCTGCCCAGCGTTACGCTCCCAACGCCAGCCAGCCAGACGCTTCTGGGATGGTCCCACAACGCAACACCCCTCCCCTGCCTCCGGCATCTGGCGCTCAGAGGTATGCTGCCATTGTGCTGTGTTTATTTAGCATATCTAGCCGTCATTATTAGTCCCATTCTCCACCATCGTCTAATTTTGGTGGCGGTCTCAGTCAGTATATTTCACTATACACCCACCCACCCCAACTGCCCTCATTCAATTTCATGGAAAATAATGTTTTGGAAATATTTTCAACAGTGGTAGTCTCATGGGTTGGTGAGATACAGGATCCTTGTGCTCACCTTAATTGTGAGAGACAACCATCTCTCTGGCATTCTGCAGACCCACTCCCACCCTGGCTTCCCATACTTCCATTAAAGCCCAGGAGGGAGAGGCTATGAGGTAACTCCTCCCATTGGGGCTTTTTTCCAGATCAGGAAGTGTGGGCAGCCTGGAAGGCTGCTGCAGAGCTACGGGGGAGATGCTTAACCAAAAGAAAAAAATCATACTCAGCCCTTCCCACAGTCACTTTGTACCGATCACATAAGTTCAATTACACCACCAAAAGAAATAGAAATGAAAATGAGGCAGAGCAAGAGGAAGAGAAACTCTTTCATGGAGGTACTTCAAGAAATTGGAGGACACATTTCTGTGCAACACTTTTGCATGGAACTAACCTGATATGCACCCCCCAGACTAATCTGTGGAAAGCAATCCTATGCCCATTTACTTGGGAGAGTAAGCCCAGATGAACTCAAAGGCATTTACTTCTATTTACACATGGCTAGATGTGCTGTAGGCTGTAGATTAGGGTGACCATATGAAAAGGAGGACAGGGCTCCTGTATTTTTAACAGTTGTATTGAAAAGGGAATTTCAGCAGGTGTCATTTGTATATATGGAGAACCTGGTGAAATTCCCTCTTCATCACAACAATTAAAGTTGCAGAGCCCTGCCCTCTTTTAAATCTGGTCACTCTAGTATAGCTCCTGCAGCTTTAACTGTTGTGATGAAGAGGGAATTTCACCAGGTTCTCCATATATACAAATGACACCTGCTGAAATTCCCTTTTCTATTCAACTGTTAAAGATACAGGAGCCCTGTCCTCCTTTTCATATGGTCACCCTACTGTAGATCAGGAAGTCCCTGTTCGAAACCCACTTATTAAAGGTTTAACCCTATGCATGTTTAGTAGGGTGACTATATGACAAGGAGGACAGGGCTCCTGTATTTTTAACAGTTGCATTGAAAAGGAAATTTCAGCAGGTGTCATTTTTATATATGGAGAACCTGGTGAAATTCCCTCTTCATCACAGCAGTTAAAGCTGCAGGAGCTATACTAGAGTGAGCAGATTTAAAAGAGGGCAGGGCTCCTGCAGCTTTAACTGTTGTGATGAAGAGGGGATTTCACCAGGTTCCCCATATATACAAATGACATCTGCTGAAATTTCATTTTCTATACAACTGTTAAAAATATTGGGGCCCTGTCCTCCTTTCCATATGGTCACCCTATTGACCCCCTGCCAGAGGAAGTGAGGCAGGTGGCTATCAGGAGGGCCTTCTCTGCTGTGGCACCCCAGCTGTAGAATGAGCTCCTTAGAGTGGGTTCTCCTGGCAACTACGTTACGCTCTTTTCAACGCCAGTTCAAGACCATTTTATTTCCCCAGTATTATAACATTTTACTATCTTCTTTTAAATTTCCTGTTTTAAATCTGTATTTTAAATCTGTATTCTAAATCTCTGCATTGATGTTCAATTTCATCCTGGCTGTGCTTTGATATTGTATTTCTAAATTGTGTTTTTACTTTATGGCTTCCGTTTTTATGCTTCAAATTGTACTTTATGCTTTTGATTTTTGTGAACTGCCCAGAGAGCTTCAGCTATTGGGTGGTATAGAAACATGATAAATAAATAAATAAATATGCTGAAATTAATTTCTCATAATCCTTATATGTTACACACTTGTGGCCAAATCACACTCTGTTCTCTTTACTCTGGGCGGTTCTCTTGTGAACCGCCCAGAGAGCTTCGGCTATTGGGCGGTATAAAAATGTAATAAATAAATAAATAATAAATAAATAAATTTACCACTTCTCATGAAAGTAAAACCATACAAACAAAAACAAAAAGAAACAAGCAAACTACGACAACAACCTTTTCCCATGTGGTCTTCACCCTGTGGATTGCTGTGGAAACCATCTTGCTTTCATTCATCTTTCCCTTGTTCCGAATCCTCCCTAGATGGCAGAAGAGGCTTAGGGTGTCTCTCGGAGGTGATTAGGTGCAAGCGAGGGTAATTGATGAGCCATCTGAGTGACTCCCGGACCCAGTTGGGATAATTTCGCCCCATTATCAATAAAAGCTTTGATCAAATGTCCAGAGAGAGAGGCACAAGCACTCCCTATGATGTTAAGTTGCCCAGATGAGCAAAACAGACCAATGTTGTGCTTCTCCAACAGGTTCTAAAAGGCACACAAGCAAACATGAAAAAGGGAAAGGGGACGAGAGAAAGCTCTTAGCTCAAACAATGTGTGAGGCTTATCAAGAAAACCACCAAAAAAAGTGATACATGCTTCTAAAACCCTAGGTTTCTCAGCAAGAAGAAAAAATAGGCAGGGGAGTGTTAAGAATAAAAGAATATTGATGTTGATGTTGATGATGATGATGATGATGATGATGAAAGAGGCCAGGGGAAAGATCTCAAGCAGGGTATGAAGGAGATGGTCTACTACCTTTATTGTTTCTCCCTGAAGTCTGATATTCAGAAATACGCCGGCTCTGAACACAGAAGTCCCATCTGGTCATCAACCCTCTCACTTAACTACAATTCCAAGAATGCTTTGGGGTAGGGTGACCATATGGGAAGGAGGAAAGGGTTCTTGTATCTTTAAGAGTTTTATAACCATAACCTAGGGTGACCCTATGAAAAGAAGGACAGGGCTCCTGTATCTTTAACAGTTGTATTGAAAAGGGAATTTCTGCAGGTGTCATAGGGAACCTGGTGAAATTTCCTCTTCTTCACACCAGTTAAAGCTGCAGGTGCCCTGCCCTCTTTTGAATCTGGTCACTCTAGTATAGCTCCTGCAGCTTTAACTGTTGTGATGAAGAGGGGATTTCACCAGGTTCCCCATAAATACAAATGACACCTGCTGAAATTCCCTTTTCTATGCAACTGTGAAAAATACAGGAGCCCTGTTCTCCTTTTCAAATGGTCACCCTCCCTTTTCTTTTGAGCAGCACATAGGGATGATATTGGGAGAGGGAGATCTGTAACTGCCTTCCATATTCCTATTCAACCTCTCTACTCTGGTCTTATTCGGGGGCAGCACTTTTATTTTCACTGTTATTAAATTATTAGGAGTTGGAAAACATTGTTAATCTATTGCATATTACTCAGAGACCTATTATCTCCTTTTCTTCCATCACTGCCCTACAGAATGGGCTTCATAATAAACATGATTAGGTTAGGATTAGAGATGTATGAGAAATGTATTTCAGTTCATTTTCAATCAGTAATTTACCCAGTTTGCACCTTCTGGACCGAAAACTGACTCGGACACAATCTGCAGTTAAGTCTCTACATTTCTGAGCCTGGAATGTGATTTGCAGAACAAGCAGAGAGAGACAGAAAGTGATTGACAGCATGCATACATTTAAAAAATGCATACATTTCAAACGTGGGCACAATGGATGCATATACATTTTGGGGAGAAACCATGCATGGATTTTCATGCAAAAGGAAATGAACAGAGCTCACATTCTGATAAAGACTCGAATAAGAACAAACTTCAAGATGGGATTTGGGAAACTTCGTCAACTTTGTTTTGCCAATTCACACGTGGTTCGGATTTCACTGCCTGCATTTCTTTTCACTCATTTCAGCTTAGCGCTGCCATTATGAGAACTAGGAACCATTTGTATTCTTTTTTTCTTTTCTTTTTTTAAAAAAAATTGGAAGATGAGTTTCCTAGGATTCTAGAAAAAGGCAACAAATAAATACTTCCAATCCTACATGAAGACTACTGTTCCTCTCTTAGCTGATACTTCTTTTTAAGGTGCCTTCTCCCATTTGAGGTTAGCTATCATTCCAACTATTTTTGTTTTTGATGCAGCTGCTCTAAATACTTGCACAGAATAGGGTGACCATATGGAAAGGAGGACAGGGCTGCTGTATCTTTAACAGTTGTATGGAAAAGGGAATTTCATCAGGCATCATTTGTAGGCACGCAGCACCTGGCGAAATTCCCTCTTCATCACAACAGTTAAAGCTGCTGGAGCACTTCCCTCTTGACCACATACAAAAGATGGACTAACTTAGATGGCATACTTAACTGATTTGCTCTCAGGGATTTAACAATGGCTACTAGTCTATATATTTCCTCAAAAGTTTAGATGCTGGGGAACTCAAGGAGGAGTCAGCTATTACATTCATGACCTTGTTCTGGGCTTCCCCTAAGCACCTGGTTGACCACTGGGTGAACAGAGTGCTGGACTTCGGCCTAATGTACACCAAGCAGGATATTGCACTATGAAAGCGGTATATAAAAGGTAGGGCCCCACTATTGCTTTGAAGTCCACTGACAACTGTTGGGGCCCATTGACACATATCATATACTTTCATACTGATTTCATAGTGCTATTTCCTGCTCGGTGCAGATTAGGCCTAGATAAGTGTTTGGTCTGATCCTGCATAGTCCTTTCTCATGGTCTTAGGCTCATATGTCCATATGTCTTTGACTGATGAACATATGAACAAGTTTAACTGTGGCTACAGATTTATTAATTTGATTGAATAAGTGGGCTCTATAGTTGGTAAGGTGTCCACTTAGGTTTCAACAAAAAAGAAGAAACTTGTATGCATGCAGCACATGGTGAAATTCCCTTTCACCTGGTGAAATTCCCACTGTTAAAGATACAGCAGCCCTGTCCTCCTTTCCATATGGTCACCCTAGTACAGAAGCACAGCTATATCACTCCCTCAAGTTCTTTAGCTATGATGTTCATTTTCCTCCCATTATTCTTTCCCCTTCAATTTCCCCTTGTATAAGAAGTTGGAGTATTGTGTATTTTTCTCCTCGAATAATATGACCAAGAAATTGCAATTTTCTTCTTTTGATGATATTTAATAATTCTGTTTGTTTACCTTACATAGTACATCCTCATTTGTTATTCAGTCATTCCATGGTATCCCCAAAATACATCAGTAGATCAGTCCATGGTATCTTCAACATACATCAGTAGTTAGCCGATACTACTTTTTTATTTTTAAAGTTAGAACTTAGGAAAAGCAAGAGGACATTTATGAAGAGAAGTCAAAAAGGCAACAAGAGTTTGGTAGCAAATTACAAGATACATTTCACAATCTACTCAGTAAATACATTAGTATTTGCAGAGGTGTTTTTTTTAATCCAAAATCCAATAGACTTTCCTGCAAATAGCACGCATTTACATTAATCCAAACAGGGGAGCATTACCTCAAACTGGTACACATTAAGCAGTCTGAAAATGCTTTCAAGACCCTGTAATTCTTCCACATTGGTGGTGGTGGGGAACTGGCATTAAAAGAGCTTTTGTAAATGAGACTCACTACTCCTGGTAAATTCTAACCTGCTCCTTGAGGCTGTCTTCCCAAGGAGTATCTGAAGCCCTTCAAGACCCCAACACCTTGAGTACCATCTGAGAACCTCATCTACTCTGCGGGCTTTTATTTTTATCCTTTTGTGCTCCCAAAAGTCATTCTGTTTTGTGAAGCCATTAAATAAATAAATAAAATAAATAAATAAATTCAAATGTATAATGGATTTTCTGGTGATGTTGCTAGCTACTCCTATCCCTCTGCTGTCACCACCTCCACCACCTCTTGGGGGGGGGGGTCACAAAAGCCAGTCCATTGATCCAAAAGCCAGTTCAACAGAAAGAAGACATTTGCATTGGATACTATTAAAGCAACACTGTAAACACATGATAAAGGTTGACATCGGAGATCTTCCCATTCCTAGGTATGGGTTAGGGTAAGGTTGGGCAACTTCTCACCTCCTAGCTCTTTTGCCCAACAAATCCCATCCTCCTTCACTGTCGGCTCTGCTTGGTAGGGTCTGGGAGAATATTCAGATGGAGGACACATCTTGATACAAAGGAATGTGAGATAAAGAGGATTGGGACTCTTGGAGCAAATGAAAAGTGCCCAAGCAGGGCATGAGCACAGTAACATTCTCTTGCTCATCTTCCCAAGCAACTGGTATTTAGAAGCGTACCTGCCTTGAGTGGTGGAAGTGATATATAGCCATGAATTACTAAGAGCCATTGATAGCCTTATCCACCATGACACTGTCAAATCCTCTTTTAAAGCTGGTGAGAGTGTGCCTGCTTGCAGAAAAGGATTCCTCAGGAGTAAAGTCCTCCTTGTGAGTGAGGTTCTACTTACAAGTATTGGTTTGGGGGGTTGCCAGACAGTCTGTGATGAACTGCAGCTGAGCCCTGCAAAGGCCTCTGAGAGCCCTGGCTATATAAGGGTTCAGTCAGAGCTTGCTGGCTTCTGGAACCATGTCTTACTTTCAGCTCTGGTGGTCTGTTTCTGTGACCTTGTCTTGTGGCAGAACCTCTGTGTTACTGACCTCTGGATTCTTACTTGACTCTGCTTTTCAACTGCATTTATGTTTGACTACTCTATGGGTTTAGATCTTGGCTCCACCTCAGGTCTTTCTTCTGAAAGCCATCTAGCTCCCTGGTAATACTGTGCTTTGACCACTGCTTGTATCCTGACTATTCTGCTTTAAACTGATGCCATACTGGACTGATACCTCTATGCTCAACTATTTCCCATTAGATTTCCCCCTTAATTTGCCCTAATGTTGGCACTGACTCAACCATACCAGGACACCCAGGGTGGAATGGTAGGTGCTGACAAATTGGCAAGTTGATTGGAGAGAAGGTGGCGCCATCTTATATAGGCACCAACCACCACTGCCTGCCCGTATTGACAAAGCCACCCAGCATACAACAATGGACCTTAGCAGAAGTGTTCCTGCCCCCCCCTAAACAATTTGGTGTCAACAGCAAACACGGCCACCTCACTACTGACCCCTGAATCCAAACCATTTATGAACAAATTGAAAAGTAGGGCTGTGCTCCGCTTCGCTTTGGAGCGTAGGGTGACCATATGAAAAGGAGGACAGGGCTCTTGTATCTTTAACAGTTGTATTGAAAAGGGAATTTCAGCAGGTGTCATTTGTATATATGGAGAACCTGGTGAAATTTCCTCTTCATCACACCAGTTAAAGCTGCAGGTGCCCTGCCCTCTTTTGAATCTGGGCACTCTAGTATAGCTCCTGCACCTTGAACTGTTGTGATGAAGAGGGAATTTCCCCAGGTTCTCCATATATACAAATGACACCTGCTGAATGACACTTTTCTATGCAACTGTTAAAGATACAGGAGCCCTGTCCTCCTTTTCATATGGTCACCCTAGCGTAGAAACAATAGCGAGGCGGCCTGATTTGCCTCCAACAAAGGCGGAGATGAAGCAGGTTGGGGGGGGCTGCGGATCAAGGTGAAGAGGATCGAGACCAAGTGGATCCTTCACCTCTATCCGGAGCTCCCAAAAAAAAGGTAAGTGGAGGCTTACCTGGTGCTGCCGCAGTCCGTGTGGTGACGGCGTCAGAGCCAGGTAAGGGGGCAGGGGGGAAGGGTCTTACCTGAGTCTGTCATGTTCCAGCTGCTTCACCTGAGCCCGAGGACTCAAACCGGAAGACTAGGCTGCAACCGCTGCTGCCAGAATGCGACGGACACAGGTAAGGGGAGAGGAGGGAGGGGGGCCTTACCTGGCGGCGGCACCACCATCACAGTCCGTGCGGCGACGGTGCCAGTTAAGGGGGCAGCAGCCTGGTCTTCCAGTTTGAGTCCTCAGGCTCAGTTGAAGCAGCTGCTGGACCATGACGGCGCCAGGTAAGGGGGGAGGAGGGAGGGGACCTTACCTGCTGCCGCCACTGCCGCCACCACTGCGGAGCTCCGATTCGGATCCTGAGCTCCACAGCAGAGCAGAGTGGACCATAGGTGGATCAACACGTGGCGAAGCGGACCCAATCCAGAATTTGTGGATCGGGTGCAGAGCAGATCGGGGGAGGGGAGGGTCCATGCACAGCCCTAATAAAAAGCACTAGTGCCAATAAAGATCTTGTTAACATCTATCCATTAGAAGAACTGGGCATTTTTTCCTGTTCTCTATTCTTTAACCAGTTACCTAATCGTAAGATGACCTCTTCCCCATGACTGCTAAATTAGCTCAGCAGATGTTGGTGAGGGTCTTTGTCAAAAATCCAAGTGAACAGTCTCTTTTGGATCATCCTTATGCACATATTTGTTGACACTTTTAAAGCACTCTGAAAGGTTTAAAACAGAAGTTACCTTTACAAAAAAAAAATGTTGATTCTTCTTCAGCAAGACTTATTCTTCTATAAACTTGATAGTGTTGAATTTCTGAATTTTTATCAATTGACCCCAGGATGGTCAAGCTAACCATCCTCTCATTTCCTTGATCTCCCTGCCACAGATTTCTTCTTCTTCTTCTTCTTCTTCTTCTTCTTCTTCTTCTTCTTCTTCTTCTTCTTCTTCTTCTTCTTCTTCTTCTCCTTCTCCTTCTCCTTCTCCTTCTCCTTCTCCTTCTCCTTCTCCTTCTCCTCCTCCTCCTCCTTCTCCTCCTCCTCCTCCTCCTCCTCCTCGTTACATGGAACACTTTCTACTTTTCTGGTACACAGGCTGATCTTCAGGACATGTTACAAATTTCTGCTGGAAGATCAGCAATTTCACATTGAGTTCTTCAAGACCTCACAGATGGATACAATCTGGACCTGAGGATTTGTTTTCAATTTGTCAAGAAAGTCAAGACCTTCATCTCTTGTCACCACTATTTACCTCAATTCCTCAGACTTTCTTTTTGGAAATGTCAATTTGGAGATATATATCTGCCCTACATATTCTGCAGTGTAGTTGTTTATTTGTTGTTTCAACCATCATGGTCATATCAACTTTACAGATGCAGTGAAGAGAGAGGCAAATAACCCATTCAGGTTCTTTGGAATCTCCTTATCCTCCTTTATTATAACTTTTGGTGTGTGTGTGTTGGGAAAAGTGCAGAAAAGGGGAACTAAAACAATCAAGGGACCAGAGCATCTTCCCTACAAGGGAAGACTACAACAGCTGGAATTGTTGAGCTTGGAAAAAAGAAGGCTGAGGAGAGACATGATAGAGGTGTACCAAAATTAGGCTGGTGTGGAGAAATTGGAAAGGGAGACATTTTTCTCCCTCTCCCACAATTCTAGAAGCTGGGGTCATCCACTGGTGAGAGATTCAAGACAGATGGCACTCTTCAAATACTTGAAAGGTTGTCACACAGAGGAGGGCCAGGATCTCTTTTTGATCATCCCAAAGTGCAGGACATGGACAAATGGGTTCAAGCTACAAGAAGCCAGTTTCTGGCTGGACATCAGGAAAAAAACATCCTGACTGTAAGAGCACTATGACAATGGAACCAATTACTTAGGGAGGTTGTGGGCTCTCCCACACTAGAGACGTTCAAGAGTCAGCTGGACAACGATCCGTCAGATATGCTTTAAGGTGGATTCCAGCATTGAGCAGGGCATTGGACTTGATGGCTTTATAGGCCCCTTCCAACTCTACTATTCTATGAAAATGAAGTACTTCTTTACACAATGCATAGTTAAGCTATGGAATTCACTACCACAAGATGTCATGAGGGCCACCAATTTGGATGGCTTTAAAAGAGGGTTGGAATCATAGAGTAGGGCACCCTCTACGTGACATCAACAATATTGGTTGTCGTTTTCTATTGTCTATACCACCTATGAATTACAGCAATATCAGTAACACAAGTCAGATTCTAGCTGATACCTATCTATCTTTCTATCAATCCATCAAAGGGATTTGTGTAATTGGCAGACATAGCTAACATATAGGCATTCTTAATTTCCTGTTTACATTTAAAAAATCAGTTCTGATGTTCCTTCCTTCCTCTCTCTGTTTAGCTCTGGTTTTCGTTTTATTTATTTTTCTTCCTTTATGTCTTTTCTTCTTCCTTTCCACATACACCTGCACATATGATTCTACATTTCCTCCCCATTTCTCTTATTCTCCCTTCCTTTCGATGCCTCTCTTTCGGGCTCTCTTGCTCAGATCTACTCTTTGAATTTGAGTTTCTATATAAAGTGATGGTAAATCTTCCAAAAGTCTCCAGTGATTTTTTTTTTCCCAAGGACCTTGGCAGCCTGATAACCCTTTTCTGAAAGGCGGACATTTCAGTTGAGGTTAAATCAAAAAATGAGGGACAGGGATGAGGAAATGTATCAATCACTGCTGTGGTTTTGATAATAGATTGAACTTGTTCGCATTGAGCCATATGTTTTTCTTCGAAGCGGTTTTTTAATAAGTAAAAAAGCACCATTCTCATACCACACTCTGTTTAAGAAGCATTGTTTCATTTTGAAAGGGTGATTTGATTTGGGCTTATAATTAAGGGGTGCTGATTTTTTTTTCTGTCCCCCCTCCCCATTTCTAATCATCAAGAAACCAGCTCCTTGTTGACATTAAAGCTGGGATTTTGCCTTTTTATATTTAATATTGAAATCCATTTTCCACCCACCCCACCCCCGTATTGCAACATTGTGTGGTCAATTGCCGCAACATCCCATCATTAACCAAGCTGCCTTGTTTAATCTCCAGCTTCACTAGTTACATTGTACCAACCTTTCTTCTTTAAATGAATTGTACCTCCAATCTCTATTAAATACCAGGTGCAAAAGTCTTTGCTTGCTCTGTGTGTGTGTGTGCACATGAACACACATACACACACAAAGATATATAATTATTCTTTTTTGTCTGTCTAGATTCTTCAGTAGCTTTTTTTATTATTATATTTCCTAACAAATATCTTTTTTCCTGTCAGTCTGCCTTATCAAAGCTGAACAAGCAAGGAACATATTAAAACCAAGATGTGAGCAAAGAAAACAAGGAAACCTTTTCTCTTTTTCTTTGAACTTCAGAGAGGGCACAGAGAAAGATCTCGTCTTGGTGGAAAACGTGGAGTTGGAGGGTATTCCACCCCGCCTGACATATGTAACACATTTGTTTCAGGTTTATATCTTCTGTCATAATATGATGGTTTTATTCTCTGGGTGTGTGTGTTACACATGCTTTTGCTAGAAACTCTGCATCTTGAAATTAGGGAACCCCTGAGTGTCTGTGTGGTTTTCTCTCTCTCTCCCTTAGCAATGCTCTCTCACCTCACCCAGGTGCATGTTAAATCAGTATTAATGACAATATCATTCTTGTGCAGTCATCTCGAGCTCGCAATTTGGTTTTAATTACCCACCGCGTTGTGTTTCCCCCTCACTGACAGCCATTAAATAGGGAATGACACCACAGCCATGCTGGCATTGAATAGGCATCAGGCCTTGTGGGGGATTTGTGGGTGTACATGTGTGTGTGTGTGTGTGTGTGTGTGTGTGTGCATTTTAAACACCCTCCAAAAAGCAGACTACAGCGCCTCCTGGTGGCACCCAGTGGGAAAAGGGGATTCCCCCCCCCCTCCTCACGAGTTGTTTTGATAGCTTACTTAGCAAATGCTTTCTTTGGCTAATTTAGAGCTCTTGAAAAAAAAAGATAGTGCTGCATTTAAGAGAGGGAGAAAGAGAAAGAAAACACTTAAAGACTAAGGCATGATCGGGACATATTGAAGTGTCTCTTCACCGAAATCTAGCCCTGACATTCAGCTCTGGCTGTTCAGTTGCAAGAACTTTGTCAGGATTAGATATCACTGAGAAATTTGTTAAGTTGTTGCTGTTTTTGATGGGATTGAAAATCTGCACATTTCCTTGTAAACTTGTGATTCCAGCAATTCAAAGGTGGGAGAATGCAACGCTGAGCAATTTGTCCATTCAGGGAGCTTTGAATGCTTAGCTCTTAAAAGTTTGGGTTTGAATTCCTGTCTTCAGCCATGTTGGTGCTGGTGAATTGGGGTCTCCCCTTCTTCCTCCACCCCCACTAACAGGCTCCTTGTCTTTATCAGCTACATGGCAGGCAGGCTCAACATTTATTTATTTATTTATTTATTTATTCATTGCATTTCTATACTGCCCAATAGCCAGAGCTCTCTAGGCGGTTCACAATTTTTTTAAAAAAAACATTCAAAGTATAAAACAACAGTATAAAACCATAATATAAAATACAATATAAATGCTCAACCAGATAAAAACATGGTCATCTCCATGCAGGGTCATCTCCATGGTCATCTCCATGCAGTTTATTGAATTTGGCCGGTGCAGATGGGTGAATATATTATGCAGTTTAGGGTTTTTCCTAAGAACTTATCAAAACTTGCATTCCTCCTCCCACCACATGCAAGGACAGTGAGAACTTGAGATATATTTTTTTTAAAAAATGACTCCAAACCACCAGGTTCATCTATCCCTAGTTAAAATGTCACTCTCTTCTGAGGCAAGCTGTTCTTTAATGTGAACCAGAAATCCCACATGAAGTACCTGTTCCACTCTCTTCTCCCTCCTTTTATGGAGCCTCTCATTCCTATATTCAAGAATTTTGAATAGGCAATAAGGTTACACAAGTTAAACTCTATAAAAGGTTCTCACTAAAACTGCAAATAACTATCTTTCTAAAATGATCACTAACCTGGAATCGCCCATAGATTTCAAATTCATTTCCCCCCTCCCAACCTGAGTTGATACCTTTTAATTCAAGGTTATGTTTGTTACCTCAGAAGATTTTTTAAAAAACCTTATTACAAGTAAGGTTTTGTCGCACTCCCCCAAATCAGTACAAGTTCATTTGAATTGACTCCAAATCATGCCCTTTATTAATTGGCTCAAAATCCTTTCACTTGGACAACACTCAAGGGAAACCATTCCAACAAGATGGACTCAGGTGACAAAATTCAAAGCCATTACACAGTGTATTCAATGGCACTGGCCTCAGTTTTCCCCATTGTTATGGCTGTCAGAAGCTGGCCCAAAAGCTCTGTTTTGAAAATCCCAATCCTGCTTTTTGGAAGTCTCTTCCTTATAAGGAGCTGAATTTGAAAGATGGGAAGAAAGAGTGCTAGTAAGGAACCAATAGGACCTGCAACAGAATGTTGGAGGGTAGGTTGCTTGCATGTTCAAACTTCAGCCAGCCATGCCCATTTACTGGATATGCCATTCTGTTCCCCATTCCTCCTAGTTTTCTGCTTCCCACAACAGTCAGTCCGTATTCCATACCCACTGAGCATGCTCAGTCCTTTGGGATATTTTTTTCAAGGGGTCCTCCCCTTATTCCCCCCCAAGAATTTTTACACTTCTGATACTGTCCTCTTGTGCATGGATGGTTTTGGCTACATAAGAATCTACCTCCCTATAATGGGTTTGCTATTAGTTAGGTTGACCATATGGAAAGGAGGACTGCGCTCCTGTATCTCTAACCGTTGTATAGAAAAGGGAATTTCAGCAGGTGGCCGTTGTATGCATGCAGCACCTGGTGAAATTCCCTCTTCATCACAACAGTTAAAACTGCAGGAGCCCTGCCTAGTGTGGCCTGATACAAAAGAGGGTAGAGAGCTTCAGCTATTGCTCAGCATAGAAATGCAATAAATAAATAAACAAACAAATAAAGGACACCTGCTGAAATTCCCTTTTCAATACAATTGTTAAAACTACAGGAGCCCTGTCCTCCTTTCCATATGGTCACCCTATATTAGTAGATAGGAGTGCTACTCCCCCCACCCCACCCCCAATATGCAGGTCCTGGAGATCAAAATATAACAGTTGGGCAATTATGATGGCAGATTTATTAATTGCATTTTTGCTTTGGGAAAATAAAACTAGAGGGAATAAACTCATAGCTCTTAAAGAGCAAGCTCTTCAACATCTCTTCCTGTCTGAAACTGGAAGCTCATATGAGACAGCTATCCACAAAGCCTTAATCTCCGATCCAGGTTCTCCTATATTGGTTTACAGCTATATTGCGCCCAGTTAGAGTGATTTCTTTACTTTCCTAATATGAAACTTGATGCCTGGGAAATCTGATAAGTGAGTTTCATTTCCCTGGAAATTTATTGCTTCTATTTCCAAGTGCAAGGAAATAAAACAAGTAAAAACAATAAGCAACCCGTTAGAATGGTATTAACGAGGGGTCACTCCTTTCTCATGTAAGCTGGGAAGCAAGGCCAGGGCGAGTGTGGGAGAGACACGGGGTCTTTTCTGCCCAGTTTAACTAGTGGTGTGTCATTGCTGGGGGTTTTCTTCTAGAATTTAGCCCTTAGACCAACCAGAGTTTAAGCCCAAACAGGATTCAACACAAAAGAGATGTACTGGATACAGAAATAGAGATATGGGGTGAAGGTTTTTTTCCCTCTCCTTCTTCAGTATGTGGAAACCATTCAGTTCCATTTCTCATTTTAAGATAAGCAGATGGAAGTCTCAAATTGTTATCTGAAGTCCATGTCTCAATCCAGAGCAGACAGAGATGTTCAAAGTGGGCGTTCTAATTAGGAATCCAATCTTTGCAAATTCCAGTACAAACTGACCTGATTGGCACTTCTCGTAATAATGTGCAGATTGGAACGTGGTTCTTCGCTGGATTTCTTACTTCTCCAAATCTGGCAAACGCAGTTGTCAGCTAAACAAGATACTTAAAGATGCATGTAGAAATGCATATTTTGAAATAAAACATTTGGAATCATGTATTTTGAAAGAGAATGCACCTAAAAAGAGTTGTTTTGAGAGAAAAATGTGTTGGGAAAAATGTGTGCTGAAATAAGTATTTAAAAGTATTTAAATGCAATTTTTTTACTGCATTTTTAAAAATAAAATAAAATAAATTAAAATTGCGGGTTGTTGCAAAAATTGGTTGGAATGGATTTGTGAATGAACACAACTGAAAGGGACATAGACTAGATATAGACTGATCCATCCATCACAGTGAGTGAATGGATCCCTTCTGGTGGATGTGTTATACTCCCCCAAAGGAGCAAGTATGTCGTCTGGGCTTGCTTTTGGTCTTTGAGGTGACTATGGGCTCATCTACACCAAGCAGATATTTCACTATGAAAGTGGTATGAAAGCGATATATAAAAGGCAGGAGCCACACTACTGCTTTATAGATGTACTGAAGTGCATTGACAACTGCTGGGGCCCATTGACACAGACCATATACCGCTTTCATACCACTATATTCTGCTTGGTGTGGCTCCTGCCTTTTGCATACCACTTTCATACTGCTTTCATAGTGGAATATCCTGCTTGGTGTAGATTAGCTCTTAGTGTTATATCCTGCTTGGTGTAGATGTGTCAGTGGGCCCCAATAGTTATCAGTGCACTTCAGTACCACTATAAAGCAGTAGTGTAGATCCTGCAGTGCACTTCAAAATCACTATAAAGCAGTAGTGTGACTCCTGCCTTTTATATACCTCTTCCATACCTCTTTCATAGTAGAATATCCTGCTTGGTGTAGATGAGTCCTACTGTAACATTTCAGGTGGATAGTATTTCATATAGCTCTCCATGAGCATTTTTCTACCACGCTAGGTTGTTTCACCAGGTGTGCCTGGAGAATGGTGACCCGGTATCTCAGATCCATTGCCTTGTTAACCCGAAGGCTGAAGTACTGTAACACATTTGTACATAGGGTTATCCTTGAAAACAGTACAGACATTGAGTTCAGAGTGTGAAAGCCCAGTCATTAACAGGAGTGAACTGATAGGAGCAGAATACAGCAATGCAAAAAGAAGTGCACTAGTTCCCGATTCATGCCTCACGTCATTGCACTAACCTTTACATCAGGGGAACAGATCCTCAGCTTTGAGGGTGTGGGGATTTGACCATTGTGGAGTCCTGATCCAGCCCTTCTCCTAGCTCCACCCCTTCCCCAAACTTCCAATCTTTTGGTGGTATCCTGGGTTTTGTCCAGTTCTTTCCACCATTCTAAGGGGTTGCAATTAGGGGTGTGCACGGACCCCCCACTCCGCTTCGCTTTCAGATCCGCCATTTTCAGATCGGGCCGCTCCGCCCCGCCCCCACTCCGCCTGTGCCCACTCCGCTCCGCTCGGAGCTCCGGATCCGGATCGGAGCTCCATTCCCCCCCCATAGGGGGGGTTACCGGGCCCTGCCGCCATCGCCGCCCATGCCGTAAGCGGCCCAGACTTCCTGCTGGAACCACGGGCTCAATTGAAGACGCTGACGGACCGCGGACGGAGGCAGGTAAGGGAGAGGAGGGTGGGGGGACAGCAGCAGGGCCCGGTAAACCCCACTTACCTTTCCGGCGGAGCTCCGGATGGAGGCGAAGGATCCGCCTTCACCTCGATCCTCTTCGCCACGCTCTGCCGGCCCCCCAATCCTCTTCGCCTCCACCTTAAGGGCAGGCGAAGCCCCTCGCTCCGCTCCTGCTTCTACGGTCCAATTAGAAGCGGAGCACATCCCTAGTTGCAATGCAACTCCTAATGCTTAGTTACTGGCAGTAAGCACTTTAAGCTAAAACAGGCTGGTATTTATTTATTTTTATATTTCCCCCCCTCCCTTTTGTCTTCAGCCCTATCCACCACAGGAATGTGGCCTCTAAGAGCCTCTCCAAAATGGAATTTGGCCCTCTGACGGAAAGAGATCCAACAATGCTGCTTTAAATCAAGGAACAGCCTTGGCCCATATGATCTCAAGGACACCTCCTGCCATATGAGCCCCACCCATCCCCAGGACCATATGCTGGAATCTTCAAACACCTTCCTGAGTTGTAGCAACCTGATGTGAAAGATGGATTTTTCCTGCAGTGTCCCCGTCAAGTTGAAATTCTTTCTCCAGATCACAAGATTGGTGATGGCCATCAATTTGGATGGTGGGTTAGAGAAATTCCTGGAGGAGAAGGCTATCGATGGCTATTAGTCCTGATGGCTAAGTGCAGCTTCCACTATCAGAGGCAGTAAGCCTGTATACACTAGTTGCTGGGGAACATGGGTGGGAGGGTGCTGTTGCACCATGTCCTGCTTGTGGGTCCCTGGTCAACAGCTGGTTGGCCACTGTGTGAACAGAGTGCTAGACTTGATCTGAGCCAGTAGGGCTCTTCTTATGTTCTTATTATGACCTTAGCTGTCCTGCTCTATTATTGTTTTTGTTTGTATGGTTTTTTGTCTACAGGAAGTTAGTAAAACAACAGGTCAAGCAGGTATTTGAAAGGCAAGGTTGACCATCCTTCCAAGGCTGTTGCTATACTAGTAGTCCCCCACAACTTTCATCCAGCAACCCTTCCATCAGACTGTAGAAGAGGGAGGAACATGAGGAGGCATAGCTTCAGCCCCCCCCCCCCCCCGGCTCAGCTGAACAAAATTTTTTGGCTCCACCTTTCTCAAAGCTGTTTCCATTCTTAGCTGGTCATGGTAAGAAGACTAACAACACCTGGTTGTATTACAGCCATTAGGGCATTACAGCTGCATTACAGGAAGGGCCAGCCCAAGGCATTTTGCTGACTGAGGTGAAGGGCAAAATAGTGTGCATGCATGAGCACACCCACCCAATCCACCCTCAGACACCAACCAGACTGGAACCTGAATCGTAGTCTACATTGGTGCAGAGACCGCATACTCCAGGTCACCTGCAAACTGGTTTAGGAGGCGCTGAGCAGGTTGCGTGGATCAGAGCAAAGGGCTTCTGCTGCTGTCTTCTCCACACCTCCCAACATCTGCCCAATGAGGGAACCACCTCACTCTGGCTAATGGTAGGGATGATAATTACGATTAGTCATTGTAAGAAACTTGTAATATTAAGAATTGGTGTCCACGTTTTCTAGTTTTCGTTTGCCCTCCTGATCCCTTTTTCTTTTCCTTTCTGTACTATGTCTTCTTGATTGTAAGCCTAAGGGCAGATACAGTCTTGGTTTGGGTCTTTAAAAATAATAATCTCCAAGCTGCTCTGGAAACCTTTCTGGCTGAAGAATGCAGTATAAATGTTTTAAATAAATAAATAAATAAATAAATAAATAAAATAAATAGTATGCCAATTAAAATGTGTCATTTAAAGTGTGTTGTCAACTGTTTTATTTGTACAGCACATAGATGGGTGTGGAGTATAGTGGGAAATAAATCCCCTTTATTATTATTATTATTATTATTATTATTATTATTATTATTATTATTTATTTATATAGCACCATCAGTGTACATGGTGCTGTACAGAGTAAAACAGTAAATAGCAAGACCCTGCCGCATAGGCTTACAATCTAATAAAATCATAGTAAAACAATAAGGAGGGGAAGAGAATGCAAACAGAGAAAAAAGAGAGATCAGATTCAGAATGGCATTTTCCAACAGCAACAATGGCATTTCCATTTTTCCCAAGAAGAAACACAGGCCTAATCGACACCAAGCAGGATATTGCACTATGAAAGTGGTAAGAAAGCGGTATATAAAAGGCAGGATCCACACCAAACAGTATATAGTGCTATGAAAGCACTATATGGCATGTGTCAATGGCCCCCAACAGTTGTCAGTGCACTTCAATACTGCTATAAAGCAGTAGTGTGGCTCCTGCCTTTTATATGCCGCTTTCATACGGCTTTCATACTGCAATTTCCTGCTTGGTGTAGATTTGGCCTCTCTCACCCATGCTCTTGATCCCACTTTCCCCAGCCAGGTGTAGCTTTGTACTACAACTCCCATTAGCCACAGACAACATGGCTAATGATCAAGGATGATAGGGATTGTAGTCTGAAACATCCAGAGGCCAGGAGGTTCAGGAAAGAGGTCAAGAGAATGCTTGCCAGCAGAAAAAGCAGCAGAGAATGGCCTAAATGTCTTCCTTTCTTTTCTTTAAAGAGAGCAGGATTAGTTCAGATTTCTATGAATCCAGCCTGCAGATTGCACAGTGGAATGGCTTTTTTTTCACAGTTGTATGGACTTGCAGGCCACTTTTTGTTTTGTTTTGTTTTGTTTTACTTTGGAGTGTGTGGTGTTCCTTCCATCACCATCAATATGGCCATAGCTAGACCTAAAGTTTATCCCTGGATCATCCAGGGGTCAAACCTGTTCATCTAGGTGACACACAGGGGATTCAGTGCTCAGGCAGGGGCGAACCCTGGAGGATCCCAGGATAAACCTTAGGTCTGTCAGGTTTCAGCACAGTAAGATAGCATTTTTCACCCTCTGCAAATGGTAAGCATGGATTGACACAGACACATTACTTATGTGATGATCAAAGTTATGGCATCATAGGCTGGCAGCTCTAAATGGCGGAAGGAGCCCAGGAAGATGCCCCATTGGTCTGTCTAACTCAGGCCTTAGCTAGACCTAAGGTTTATCCCGGGATCGTCCCGGGGTTGTCTCTGCCTGCTCCTGGGATATCCAGTGTGTCATTTACATGAACAGGGGTGACCCCGGGACGATGTCAGGATGAACCTTATGTCTAGCTAAGGCCTCAGTTTGATTGGCAGCGTTTCTCTAGGTTTCAGACAGAGGACTTCCCCAGTCCTAAACAGAGACCCTGGGCATTGAACCAGGAACCTTTTGCATGCAAGACATGAGCTCTACCTTCAAGCTACAGTCCTTCCCCGGAGATTATCTCTCCCAAGAAAGTGAACTGGATGCATGTTCTTGCAATGCCTGCTTCCTATCTTTTCCTTTCCCCTGTTCAGAGATTTTCAGTACATTCATATGCCCCTTCACAGTCATTAAGTTTGGTTTCAGAGTCCAGTCAAATGTCATTTTCTTCCCTGACTGGCCACTGGTTATATTAGAATATAAAATTAATCTCAGGGGAGAAGCCAGCACTTAAAATTATTGCCACTGTTTAGCTTACTAATGTGATTTCCTCTCTGTGACCTTTCTGTTTGATCCTTCAGCAAACCAAATCAACAAACATGCATGCAGGGAAATGGGAGCACTCAGAATATATAGTTATAGTTTGCTTTAAACTTTTCACATTTGACGGGCGTTGCATTCATTTTTTCCCCCCCTCCTATTTTTTTAAAAAAATCCAACAAGCCCCTTAGAACACTCCCAGTGTTATTTAAGATCCACTCAGGATTGTTGGTGCTATATGGGGGGAAAAAATGCAAAACTTTCCTTCTCCGTCTCAGTTGAAGGGGAAAGTTTTGTATACCCTTTTTGACTTCTGGACTTGAAGATGTGTTTGAGTCCTGGATATGACCTGTTCACCAGACCCTAAAGTTTAAGTCCCAGAACCCTTGACACCAACCCATTCATTCAGAAGGGATGTTACTAAGCCAAACATAATGGTAGCCAAATAAAATAACTTGATGCAGTGAAACCGTAGATTTACAGCAAGTGAACGTGGGCAAAAGAAACAGAGCACTTCAATAAGATAAAGACCCTGTTCAGACAACACAGGCCATAGCTAGATGGGGCAAAATCCCAGGGCGATCCCCGGGATCATCCCTGTGCATCCACATGACACCCTGTGCATCCTGGGGGCAGAGAGGGATGATTCCTCCCTTGCCCTGGGATCTCACCTTCTCCTTCAAGCTAGCTTTTTCCAAAGTCTCAGGATGATCCTGAGACTGCGGAACATGTGTATGGGCGTTGTGATTTGTCCTGGTTCCTTGTGGATACTCGCAAGGAGCCGGGACCCGAGCACGGTGTGCAGAGCTCCTCAGGAACACTGTGCCCATTGGAGGTGGGTTGAGGGGAGCAGGGAAATTAACTTAATTTTTTTAAAAAAACACCTTTTGTGCACGACCGTTTGTGTGCTCTTCTTCTTTAAAAAACAAAACAAAATGGCGGGTGCGATGTCCTCTTCCTCCATCACACCAGACCAGGTAGGTCTAGCTGAGGCCACACTAAGCCACAACAGTTAAGCATTGGGAGCTAAACATTTTGGCTTAGTGTGTCATCTAAACCATGATTTAGCATGTCATGTGAACCACTCCTAATCATGGTGGCTACACAGCCACAATTTAAACATGCTCACTAACCATTTGCTGCAATAGCAGCCTAACCATGGCTTAGTGTATTGTCTGAACAAGCCCATTGGTAGTGGAGAACTTTTTTTGCTTGAAGAATCGTGAGCGCACTGGAAATATATCATTTTCTTATCACACGTTGCTCCTCATTCTCAGCCTCCATCGTCATTTGAGGCTGTGCTAAGTGGGTGCGTGGTCCACGGGCCATGCTTTTCAGGAGTTCTTGTACATAAGACAGGGTAGGATCTCAGTGTTTTGTCTGTCCGTGACTGAAATTATGTCTGCTTGCATTTACTCGTGTGTGTGTTTTTCCCCATAGCCAGCATTTTTTGGTAAAGCTGTGTCCATCTCCTCCACTTTTCAAGATTGTCATTTAAGCACTCGGGCGCGCCAGGGTGCCCATGTGTCGTGCTGCGATAACGCCATCCTCTGAGTGCTTCTCACAATGGTATTCAGCAAGCTGAAGAGTGACATTATCCCAGCAGGATGTCTGGCCTTCACCTTCCAGATGGAGACCCACCTTCAAAAGGCCGGCCATCCTTGCAGCTTAAAATAATATTTTATAGTCACGACCATTTGGGATTCAGAGAAGGAAGGGAGGGAAAGAATGCTTGATAGCTGTGAAATTTGTAAAATGCCCATTAGACTCGGCGAGGAGAGGAGCCCTGCATAAGAAATGGTCCGGAGATCTTTCTTGCACTAAGATTTTTAAACGTAACAAGTTCTCTTCCTGCTACAATTGTTAAGCTCTCTGGAGACCAAGATCCCTTTATGTTATCAGAATGCAGGAGAGTTATAGTTTCCTATTATAAGAATGAATTTCTATATTGATGATGCTTCTCCTCCCTTTGTTGCATTCAAACACTTCCCATATTCTTCTTGTTGCTGCTTTTCAAGGCAGCCAGAGATGGGCAAAACCTCGGTGAATTTCAATTTTGAGTTTATAGATATCCATGGAAAATAAGTTGGTGAGTGCACATTGGGGGGTGTTCCAGCTGCACCCCCTTTCCTTAATTCTCTATACCCCCTTTCTTTAAGTTAATTTTCACTTCACATCCAGGTCCCTGATGTTTTCACTCATGTGTAGCATGCATTTCATCCCTGAAGGGTTGCATAAATGTATTTTTCTTCCTCCCTTCCTTGGGAACATGTTTATAAAGCCATTCCTTCCATGTAGAATTTCAAGGTAGTGTGCAGCCAACTCTATCACAAGAGAAACACCATGATTAAAACAACAGATGAGCTCCTTAATAATGCAAAGGTACACATGTTGAAATACCTGCATGAACAAAAGACATTTTTGGTCTGGTGCTGAAAAGATTGTGATACGGATGTTGAGCAAGCCTCAGCAGGGGAAGACTCCTTCGAGGTACTACCCCGGGTGGAGGGGGGGAGTTCTTCACTTGGTTTTCACATGCCATTCTTTCAGCAGTGTAGCTATACATTTTGAAATGTGGGTACCCATCATAACAGTCCCCATGCCTACATCTCCAAGAAGAGTCCCAAAACGCAGGCGGCTGTATTGGTCCATATCAATAAATCTCTTCTAACGGTTTTCATCTCCACCAAGGTCCAGCCTTTTGGCAATGCTCCCTAATTCAGCACTGCAGACATGGTTGAGTTTGCAGTGATCAAAGACAAACTTTGAAGTGCTAAGCAAATTAAAGCCATGAGCCTAGATGGACGAATTTGTCACTTTTATGTTCTCCCATGTTGTTGTTGTTTATTGTTAAAGAAATAAATCTCTAGTTATTATTATTATTATTATTATTTATTTATATAGCACCATCAATGTACATGGTGCTGTACAGAGTAAAACAGTAAATAGCAAGACCCTGCCGCATAGGCTTACAATCTAATAAAATCATAGTAAAACAATAAGGAGGGGAAGAGAATGCAAACAGGCACAGGGTAGGGTAAGCAGGCACAGGGTAGGGTAAAATTAACAGTATAAAGTCTGCACAACATCAAGTTTTAAAAGCTTTAGGAAAAAGAAAAGTTTTTAGCTGAGCTTTAAAAGCTGCGATTGAACTTGTAGTTCTCAAATGTTCTGGAAGAGCGTTCCAGGCATAAGGGGCAGCAGAAGAAAATGGACGGAGCCGAGCAAGGGAAGTAGAGGCCCTTGGGCAGGCGAGAAGCATGGCATCAGAGGAGCGGAGAGCACGAGCGGGGCAATAGTGTGAGATGAGAGAGGAGAGATAGGAAGGACTTCCCATCTTGAATATGAAGAAATTTGTGACTTTTTGTGTATCATCAAAAATGAAAAGCTACATCCTCACCCATCCCTATCTGCCAAAGATGGGCAAGTCAGTATGGGAAAAGATGTCCTTTCATATATTTGGGACCAAGCCATTTAGAGTTTCAGTAGTAACCACCAGCACTATGAGTGGCCTTGGAAATGAATGGGTCAGCAGTGGAGATCTTTGAAAACTGACATAACACTTGGCCACACCAGTAAAATTTCTGGCAGGCATGGTCTGCACCAGTGAGCACATCTGTGTCATCTTCAAGAGCAGGCCATCCCATTTCGTGAATGAAAATTCACATTTAAATACATATTTAAATAAGATTACCATCTGAAGTGGTCCAGTCCGAGGATAGTTTTACCACCTCATCCGCTGTTTGTATTAACTAGGCCAAGGTGGTCAAGTAGACAAAAGATTGACAGTATGTTTGTCTAGTTATTCCAAGGTAAAGAATTGTAGCTTGAGTCATTTATAGGGATGAAGCCTGACGTGTTGGGCCAGTGTCAAAGGTAGGCATGTCTGGGCACCTGCCTAGAGCCCACAGCCTGGCAGGGGCCTATGGATAAGAGCCTTCTGGACTTTCTCCTCTTCTTTACCATTGTTCCCCTGCCCTTCACTCTACTGCCTTGTTCCCCTGCCCTTCACTCTACTGCCTTGTTCCCCTGCCCTTCACTCTACTGCCTTGTTCCCCTGCCCTTCACTCTACTGCCTTGTTCCCCTGCCCTTCACTCTACTGCCTTGTTCCCCTGCCCTTCACTCTATTGCCTTGTTCCCCTGCCCTTCACTCTACCCCAAACCACAGTGGTGGTGAGAAGGAAGCACATTAGATTTATTTATTTATTTACAATATTTATAGACTGCTCCATATTTAAAATAGTTTTCTGAGTGGTGAACATTGGAATCAAACAGTAAAAACACTAAAGCAGCATATTAACATTATACAATTTAAACAGAATGCCAATGAAAATGGTGGCTGGTCAGTTGAGGAATGGTTCCTGGAAAAGAGCTGTTTTCAGGAGGTGCTGGAAGCAGCATAGTGATAATGCCCATCTGCTCTCTAGGGACGGGCCCACCACACTAAAGGCTCTTCTTCTGATGGACTTCAGCCAGACCATAGGTCCTTGTGGAACCACCAGGAACATGCCCTCTAATGGCCTCAGTAACTGGGCAGGTTGCTAAGAGAGAAGGCACTCTCTCAGGTATCCTGGTCCCAAGTTTTGGGTCCAGGTAACCTGTGGGATCTCCTTCTCCCATAGAATCCACCCCACACCCTCAGGTCCTCTGGGAAGAATTTACTTCAGTCAGCCACAACTAGGCTGACAACTCTCACCCAGAGGACTTTTTCTTCTGCTGCCCCCAGACTGTGGAATGGCCTGCCGGAGGAGATTCGTCGGCTTAATACTCTCTCTGAGATTAAGACAGCCATAAAGACCAGTCTCTTCCAGCCGGCCTGCCCAGATGAATTTTAAACCTCAGAATTTTAAGATGTTGTGATCGTTATTTTACTATTGTACCAGTTGTATAAGCTCTTTTAACCAGTCTTATGTATTGTATTGTTGCATTTAATGTTGATTCCCGCCTTGATCCGGGGGAGAGGCAGATAAAAAATAAATTCATTGTTGTTGTTGCTTAGGGCTTTGTACATTAGTACACTGCCTACTTGCTCGCTTGCTCTCTGCCTGCCGATCATGCAAGTAGTAACAATGATGAGAAGCAGGACAAGAAACAAGAGCAGCTGATGGCAATGGTGGCGACGACCAGGTAGACTCATTGAGGGAGGTGGCCCATTGAGGGATCCTTGCCAAGGGTCCCTCAAAAGCCTAGAGCCAACACTGTGCATGTGTAAATCATCCCACTATATAACCCAAGCTGGCATGTACTTTTCTTACGCTGTCTGGTCACATTGCTGACTCATCCTTCATTCGCAACACACCATTAGATCCATCTCAGCGGTAGCGCTGGTGCTAGAGCCTTGAATTCCTAGGAGCCACTAGAAACTCAATGACTCTTGTATCTACGTTTGTGATCCTACTTGTCTCAGCAGGAACATCTTTCCTTGTTCATTTTTTTCACTCTTAAATGAGCGCCACTCTCGTAGCCCTCACAGTTTCATAGTTTTTGTTTTAAATTCCTCGTCTGTTTTACAGGTCTAATCACTCTTACAGCTCAAGAAGTAGGGGATCTTTCAAAGCAGTAATTAGACAGCTGTTCTCATTATCTCGGTGGGTAACATCAGTAAGATCTCCTTGTTCTTTGTTTTCTTGTTTATTAAGTGGCACAGAGGGAAGGCACAGATGTGGAGAACCCCCCTCCCTTGGCAGAACTCTTTATCACAACGACCAGCTTCCTCTTGGTCATTGTACTACCCTGTAAAAAGCGACGGCAAAAGGTGGTCCTTCTTTGTCATGTCAACGTCTCTCTTTGGCTCTGGGCAAAGTAAATGGCATTTCCCCACTCAAATGTAGAGGTTTAATGCCTCTGCAAATGTTCAGCTGATGTCGTGTAATTCTGGAGAGCACCAGGTGAATCTCTCTGTTTTGGCTATGGGAAGACTTCAAGATGAGCAAGGGAGATAGTGCTGAGCCTGATCGCCACCCCAAAGTCCTTGTGTGTGCCAGCCTTGCCCAAACAATGGGGCTGGCATCAAGGGTAGGCATAGTTGGACACCTGCCAAAGGCCCACATCCCAGCAGGAGTCTATTGGCAAGAGCCCCTTTGGGTTCTTGCCAATGGACCATTGCACCTGCTTGTTCACCTGCCTCTCGCTCTGATCCAGACAGTGGTGGTGGTGGTAAGGAGGACAAATAGATACCACTGCTAACATGCTCACTGGGTCTCTGCCTTTCAAGCAAGCAATAGTAGCAGTGATGAGAAAGAGGGTGTGGAGTTATAGAAGTTGGTGACAATGGTGCTGGGCAACAGGATGGGGCCCATTGAGGATATCTTGACTAAGAGCCCAAAGTCCCCAGCCTTGCCATGTCGAATGGAGAGGTCTGAAGAGGGCTTCTACTCCTGTACCCCCCAAAAAACATACAACAGACAGTATTCACAAAGACAACATACATCTATGAACACCTTTTGAGCTGTCAGACAAACCTAAAAAACAGATATGGTATTGGTTAAAAGTCATAACATGCTCCTAAATGCCTGGGAAAAAGAAAAGTCTTGACCTGGCACTGAAAAAATAGCAATGTTGGGGCCAGGCAGGCCTTGTCAGGGAAATCATTCCATAATTGGGGGGCACCACCAAGAAGGCCCTCTCCCTTGTTTTCATCTTCAGAGCCTCCCTCAGAATAGGCACCTGGAGAATAGGGACCTTATATGTGGAGTGGAGTGCATGGGTAGACAATTGGTCATGAGTAGAACTGTTTGTGTGATTGTGAACCTTGATTTGTTGTTGAATCATATACGTGAATATGTGTTATTTTGTACACTGTGTTGAGCACAGGGGAAATGGCATCAAAGTGCTTTTAAAGAAATAGATGAATGGATATTGAAACTAGGGCTGTGCTCTGCTTCTCTTTGGGTTGGAGAAGCAATGGCGAGGTGGCCTGATTCACCTCTGGAAAAGGCAGAGGAGAAGCGAGTCGGGGGGCTGCGGATCAAGGCGAAGAGGATCGCCTCAATCCGGAGCGCCAGACACAGATAAGTGGGGGGAGGAAGGGGACTCATCTGGCACTGGCGCCTCCAATGGCGATGAAGCCAAGTAAGGGGGCAGGGAGGAGGGAGGGTTACCAGTGTCCATCGTGGGCTTCAATTGAGGCCCCGGTTGAAGCCGGAAGTGAAGGTGGAGGCCTCTCCAGCTTCAAGCCGGGGCCTCAATTGAAGCCCGCAACGACGGACACAGGTAAGGGGGGGTTGGCTTACCTGGCAGAGTGGAGTGGGGGATGGACAGATCAGCCCGAAGAGGATCTGGCCCGATCCAGAAGTTCCAGATCGGATCACGAAGTGGATCGGGGGGTCTGTGCACAGCCCTAATTGAAACCTATGAATGATCAAATGAATGAATGAATTCCAACTAGTGCTCAAGAATTCAGTCAAGCTCTAGACAGGGTCATTGATTGTGTCCCCAAGAAAGTTCTGGAGTGTCATGGGTTCCAAAGTGAGTCTAACCCAGCCTTCCCCAACCTGGACTCCTCCAGATGTTTTGGATGATGACTCCCATCACTCCTGATCATTAGCCATGCTGGCTAGAGCTAATAGGAGCCCAAAAATGTCAGGAGGTGACCAATATGGGGAAAGGCTTGGCTAACTAATTCAGCACCCTAAGGTAGCAATAAGAGAAATAAACAGGAAGCCATGAGCCAACTTGGGTGACACCGTGTCTTCTCAACAGCCCTTCTTATGTGAAGACTTGAGGATGATGTCCCTTCACCTGGAACATTGAGCACTGACTTTGGTTTTCAACGGTTAGCACCCTTCAAAGTTTAAGTCGGTCAGTCCATGTTTGATAATGCATTTAAGGCTTTTAACATCCAGCATGAACTATGAAAATGAAGTAATGTCTTCTCCCAATTTCCACCACCACCACCATGCACCTCTTTTCATTTGCACTCACCCCTCTTTTCATTTGCAGCCTCTTTCGTTGTAGTTGGCTGGCGCTATATGTGGGTGAAGGATAATTTGAGTGCCCTCCAGCGCTCTTCTGTCTGGTATTGCGCAATCAGGAAGCTGGTGTCACATTAAGGCAATTCTTATAATATAATCAAAGTCCTGATGTTCTACCGTCCTTCAGATGGAACAAAGTAATGAAATGTATTGACCCTCCACTCATACTTCTGAAACAAAATGACTAAGCGGTATTGGAACTGCTATATGAGATGGCATCAGCATTGATTATGAAATCAAGATTCCAAGAGTCACTTTGGTGACTGATTAAAGTGTCACATTGACAACATAGACCCCTTTGAGTAGGAAATGAATAGAAGCCAGGGGGTGGGATTCATTTTCTAGTTTACGTTCCCATGTCAAAAAGAAAAGGGGGAAAAAAAGGATCCACACCTGGAGCCTTTCCAGGGTCACTTGGCACTTTTACCAAATGGGGAAACATCAAATCTATATTGCAACCAGATATCTGAAATTAGGAATTTTCACAATTAACTTTGCAGTACCGAGAGTTATCTCCCATTTCTGGCAAAAAAAACCAGTCATATGTAGAAATGGGTGAGGGATTTTCTTGGTTCATAATCAGGCTGGAAAGAACTTGTGATTTATTTATTTATTAATGAATTTGGGAGTAACTGAAACTGGCAGGTCTTTGAGTGCTTAGCTCTTAAAAGTCTGGTTTTGAATCCCTCTGTATTCAACCATGTTGGTGGTACAGAATTACGGATGGCATCTCTTTTTTCTGAGAAGCTCCTCATCTTTCACAGTGACTTGGCAGGCAGGTAAAATGTGGTGATCTGAATGTTGTGAATTGTGCACCTATTGAATTTGGCCACTGCGAATTAGTGAGAATTTGCTCTGGTTCATCTTTCTTTCTTTCTTTCTTTTCCTACAATAACATAACAGATTCTCTAATTCCTTCATAACGGGATGGAAATAGTTTGAGATTTTAACATTCAAAGGTGGGAGGGAGATCCCTAGTCCATCCCTACTGTAGTCTGAAATCCAGAGGATGTGAAGACTCCTTCCACCCTGGCTAAATAATGTTCTAGCACCTGGCCTGCTGTTTTGGACAGCCTCATATGAAGATGGATCACAGAAGACGTTTTACTCAGTTAATTTTTTTGTCCACCACCTTGAACACATGGGAAGGTGGATAACAAATTATTTTAAGAAAAAACAAAATAAACTTCTGGTTCTCTCTCCATTGCATGACAAACAGTTCCTGTAAAAAAAAAAAAAAAAAAACCTTTTTGACCTAGACATAAAAAGATAGAGGGATTTTGTCCCTCTTTGCTTATGGTCACCTTATCCATCAGAGTTTGTTTGCCTCCTCCAGGTGATAAATCAGCTCTAAGACCCTTAGGAGAAATCAGAGTTCACAAACATGGGAGGTTGTGGTCATCCAAAAGGTCGTCCAATTGGAGTCCACTTCCAGGACCTGTTTGGGTGAACATGGCAAATTCCAAAGCACCTGGCAGCCACCTGTCCCTTTAGAGTGCTGCCATGTATGCAACATTGCAGGCATAAATGGTCCATTCACACCTGTAATGTTGCATAAATGGACCCTTTATAGCCACCATTTACGCAACATTACATTTTAAAACAACAACAACAACAAGTTGTCATTTTTACACAAAATAGAGACTCACTAAGGGCACAGGCACTCTAGTGGTGCTCCTCAGGCACTCGCAGGGCTGTCCAACAGCTCATGGCATGAACTGCCCAGGGAGCTTCGGCTATAGGGCGGTATAAAAATGCAATAAATTAATAAATAAATAAGCAAGTGCAGATGATTGGCAGCAGCTCAGTGAGCACCCAAAGAGAACCAACAGTGGAGCATCTGTCCATGCAGCCTACCAGTGGTATGATGGTGTCATGTCTAGCTCTGCTCCCCTTGGGTTGGGGGAAGGTGTTTCAAGTGATCAATCAGAATCAGGCTCTGAAGTAGAGGAGACGGTGCCAGAAACAGGCCAGATTATACCAATGGGGGAGGCAGCTCTCACAAGCTCTTCACCAGCTGGGAATGAACCCTCTCCAGAGCTTATCTCCTCAAGGGTAAACAACACACAGTCATTGGGAAACCACTATTCTTCCAAAGGGGAGGGCACAGAAAGGTTAGCCGATCCTAGAGTATGCCACAAACTAAAATGGGTGGAGCTAAAGAAAGGTGGGAGAAAGTCAGCCCGGCTGGCATCTCGTCAGAAGCTGCATTACAACCAGTCTCTCTGAAGTTAACCCATTTTGGGAAAGGGCTTTCCATTCTTCTTGAAAGGACAATTGTCTTGCTTAGTTCCATAGTTTTGCCTAGAATAACGTTCCTAGAGATTAGACTTCCTTCAGGTGGGAAGGACGTTTATTGCTTGAATAAAGCTTTGTGGATTAGTTAGCAGACCTTGTTATTGTCTCCCAAGAAGGCATGAGGTCTTGAGAAATGTGACAGAAAGGCAGGTTCATAAGCAGGTGAGGACTAGATCTCTTTCCATGTGGAAAGAGCTCTCCAGTATTTGAGGCAGTAAGCCTGTGTGCACCAGTTGCTGGGGAACATGGGTGGGAAGGTGCTGTTGCACGTTGTCCTGCTTTGTTGGTCCCTGGTCAACAGCTGACTGGCCACTGTGTGAACAGAGTGCTGCACTAGATGGACCCTTGATTTGATCCAGTAGGGCTCTTCTGAAGTTACTATGTTCCTCTTCAGCATATGGGTCCCTCCACACCTATCTTCAGCTTGATGTAGAGAGGGGTAAAGAAATCCCTAAGCTGAAGGGAATATTCACAGTGCACAATTTGCCACCCAGATCCCACTTCTGAAATTAAATTGTTTATTTAGAGTGGGAAACTTTATTTCAAAGGCTTTTGCCTTTAGGTTTGTTGCCACAGCTTGACTTGGCCGTGCATTCACGATGGAATCTTCAAAGCTGCCAATTGTGATGAACAATCAAACGCTAAACATTGCCCTATGCCAGTGATAGTGTGCAGATAGCCAAGTCCTAGAGACCATGCACAACAGTGCTCAAATCCTGCCAGATAGGACACCTCAACAGATACCAAAATATTCAAACCACATTCAGCAAACCTGCGAGTAGCCAGCGGATACGTGGCCAACAATTATTTTACATCAAATTTTTAATTGATCATTTGGAGGAGGGAGCTGGTTCTTGCTCTCACTCCTCTTTCTCCTGTCTGCGTCCAACATTTCCGCTTCTCTTGAGAACATTGTTGTTCCTCTGAAACACTGTACACGCTGCTTTACCATGGCCTTTTGCTCCCAGATTTCTGTTCCCTGCTGCCCTACATAGGTGAACAATAAGTTCCACTTCCAACGTCGTCCAGCCCCCTCTCTTACCCCTTGCCGGCAGGATTTTGTTGTGTTTGATGTGATATTTTTTCGTCACGCTGTGTCCTAATAATAAGAACAAGAACGTCAGGGAGCCAAGATCCTGGTCTCCCTCCAGTTGCCATGGCTTGCCGCCTTGTGTTGTTGTGTCTGCTTTCGGAGGGCCTACCACTGTCGGCTTGACTCCTGGCTTCCCGATTATTTAATAATGTTCCCTGCCTTACTACAAAGTGAACAGCGGTGCCTGATCTCTCCAGTCGAGAGCTTGTTTCCCCTTGCTTGGCCGTTAGCATCTATAACAGCCCAAGCCATGAGCCAAACGAGGAATTCAGGTTTGCTTTCCATGTATATAGTGCTATGGGTACATTAAACACGCTGTCCCATTGTGAGCATTTGGGTCTGATGGCTTGTCTTTCCTTCCTGTTCCTTTCCCCACACCTGAATCAGCACCACTGCACTGTTTAAATTTTGACTGTAAACATATTTTGACATTTCCCCCCCCCCTCATAATACTAAAACACAATAATAGAATCATAGAATAGCAGAGTTGGAAGGGGCCTACAAGGCCATCGAGTCCAACCCCCTGCTCAATGCAGGAATCCACCCTAAAGCATCCCTGACAGATGGTTGTCCAGCTGCCTCTTGAAGGCCTTCACCGGGCAACTGATTCCATTGTCGTACTGCTCTAACAGTCAGGAAGTTTTTCCTGATGTCCAGCTGGAATCTGGCTTCCTGTAACTTGAGCCCGTTATTCCGTGTCCTGCGCTCTGGGAGGATCGAGAAGAGATCCTGGCCCTCCTCTTTGTGACAACCTTTTAAGTATTTGAAGAGTGCTCACATGTCTCCCCTCAATCTTCTCTTCTCCAGGCTAAACATGCCCAGTTCTTTCAGTCTCTCTTCATAGGGCTTTGTTTCCAGACCTCTGATCATCCTGGTTGCCCTCCTCTGAACACGCTCCAGCTTGTCTGCATCCTTCTTGAACTGTGGAGCCCAGAACTGGACGCAATACTCTAGATGAGGCCTAACCAGGGCCGAATACAGAGGAACCAGTACCTCACGTGATTTGGAAGCTATACTTTTATTAATGCAGCCCAAAATAGCATTTGCCTTTCTTGCAGCCATATCACACTGTTGGCTCATATTCAGCTTGCGATCTACAACAATTCCAAGATCCAAGATGGGGTCATCCAATGAAGGTGATTTGTGGAAGATTCAGGACAGATAAAAGGAAGGACTTCTTCACACAGCACACAGTTAAACTATGGAATTCGCTATCATATGACCACCAATTTGGATGGCTTTAAAGAGGGATTCGTCTAATTCATGAAGGAGAAGGCTATCGGTGGCTACTAATTCTGATGGCTATGCACTACCTCCAGTATCAAAGGTAATAACTCTTTGTACATCAGTTGCTAGGGAAAATGGGTGAGAGTGTGTTGCTGTACTTGTGTCCTGCTTGTGGGTTCCTGGTTGACAGCTGGTTAGCCTCATGGGTGAACAGAATGCTGGACTAGATGGACCCTTGGTCTGATCCAGCAGGGCTCTTCTGATGTTCTTATCAGGATATTGACCTAACTTGCTTGCTCCTGTTGGTCTCTATAATGCCATAATGATCCTAAACTACTACTGCTGCTAATGTGTGTGTTTTTGAAGAAATTTCTGATTGTGTTTGAACATTCTATTTAAATAAATAAATAAATGGTGCACTTTGAGATACACACACACACACACACACATATACATCCCAGAGTGCAGGACACGGAATAATGGGCTCAAGTTACAGGAAGCCAGATTCTGGCTGAACATTAGGAAAAACTTCCTGACCGTTAGATCAGTACGGTAATGGAACCAGTTACCTAGGGAGGTTGTGGGCTCTCCCACACTAGAGGCTTTCGAGAGGCAGCTGGACAAGCATCTGTCACATATGCTCTAGGGTGGATTCATGCATTGAGCAGGGAGTTGGACTCGATGGCCTTATAGCCCCCTTCCAACTCTACTATTCTATGATTCTATGATATCTATCCAAATAAGTCTCATGCTCATGCATTTGGTAACACATGGAAAGGGCATGCTTTTGAAAACTACAGGCAGAAACACACGCCTTTCCCATTTGAAACATGTTATTTTCCCATTCCAAGGAGCTGTAAAATGGGTCAAAACAAATGGGAGCAAGCCAAATGAAGCTTCAAAGCGATTTTCAGAGAATATAGTAGGCATGTGCTCCACTCCGATTAGAAGCGCAGAAGCAGGAGCGAATTGGCCTGCTCCACCTTGCCCAGAGGCAGAGTAGAAGTGGACCGCGGACCCCTAGAAGCAAGGCGAAGAGAAGCACCCATTTTTGGAGGGCTCCGGTTTCTGCGGTCCGATCCGATCGCCATCTTGAAACATTTCTCCCATAGGATTGCATTGCGGAAAAGAAAGGGGGATAACTGTGTTGTTTTTGAAGCTATCTTTCTGAAAATTCTTGTGCCTGGAGAGTCATAGATGGGGGTCATTTTGAGCCTACTCTCAGCTCTCTGCGTGCTGCGGTTCGTGTGCTAGAATTTTTTTAAAAAACCGGCGGGAAAAATACCTTTTCTGAAGGGCTGAGGGGCAGAGTCAACTCCCGGTCATGATCACTTGATCCCAAAGTTGGAGGAGGGGATAGGCAAAACGGGTAACTTGGGATTCTGGGAACTTCTCTTTCTTAGTCTGAATGGACTTTTCCAAGTGTTTTTTAAACCAGTAGCCCTACCAAATGCAGAAACACAACCTGAAATCATATACTAAGCCAATAATAAGAGATAGAAACACAGCACTGCTACCCACCCTAACTTTGGGGAACAACTGAAAAGATGTGGTGCAAGGGGATGAGCTCCCCTAGGGCATCCCATGTGGACGTGCCCCCACTCTCTCCTGTACTTGGAGGGCAATCAGAGCCCTCCAAAGAGAGTAACCCGGTGGAGCAATGCCTATCATGAGTTGAAGTGAGAGTTCTACTCCTCAGAGCTCTCGTGGTGAAGCAATGGCTTTCATGAGTTGAACTGGCAGCTGCTTCCCCCTCCCCTGGGCACGTCCCCCTATTGATGGTAAAAGACAGATATAGCCTTTTTAAAAAAGTTCTTCTTGTTGTTTATTCAGCAACACTGCTGCTTTTAATTCCACCCCTCCTTTGTTTATTTATTTATTTATTCCATTTATATGCATTACTGGCTTATCCTTGGCTCACTTCCTTATGACCCCATAAATGTCTGCTGCCTGCCTGCCTTCCCTCTCTCCTCCCCTGCCCGCCTTGCAGGGATGTTGTGTGTGTCTGGCTTTGACTCAGGGGAGAAGTCCTTCCTGCGCTCACTTGGAGTTTTGGAAGTTCCAAATTCATTTTTCAAGTGTGGAAGAATATTCATACTCCCCAATTCATGGCATGTTGGGATTTTCTTTGAAATGGCCCCATTGAGATGTCTGCAGGTTTAAGCCCCGCCAAAAAACAGGGGATGATGGGACTGCCTTGAGTCTGAGCGTGCGTGTGTGTCCCTGGATAAGCTATCATGGTGGCGAGTTTGAGGTTTTTAACGTGCAAATTGATGGAGCTATCGAAAGGGGTGTGAATGGGGTGTTGGATTTTCATAAATTCCCCAAAAATCAGGGGATGATGGGACTGCCTTGAGTCTAGGCATGCATGTGTGTCCCTAGATAAGCTATCATGGTGGCGAGTTTGAGGTTTTAACGTGCAAATTGACGGAGCTATCGAAAGGGGTGTGAATGGGGTGCCCGATTTTCATAAATTCCCCAAAAAATCAGGGGATGATGGGACTGCCTTGAGTCTGGGCATGCGTGTGTGTCCCTGGATAAGCTATCATGGTGGCGAGTTTGAGGTTTTAACATGCAAATTGACAGAGCTATCGAAAGGGGTGAATGGGGCGTTGGATTTTCATAAATTCCCCAAAAATCAGGGGATGATGGGACTGCCTTGTGTCTGGGCATGCGTGTGTGTCCCTGGATAAGCTATCATGGTGGCGAGTTTGAGGTTTTAACGTGCAAATTGACGGAGCTATCGAAAGGGGTGTGAATGGGGTGCCCGATTTTCATAAATTCCCCAAAATTCAGGGGATGATGGGATTGCCTTGGGTCTTGGCATGCGTGTGTATACCTCCATGAGGTGTCATGGTGCCAAATGTGAGGTTTCTAACTTTCACAGAAAAAAAGTTGTATACTTTTTAAGCTTAATGCAAGCTCCGCAGCGGAGCGGGCATGGGCGGAGCGGGGCGGAACGAAGCAGCCCAATCCACAAATCATGGAACTGGAAGTGAAGCGGAGCGGGGGGTCCGTGCACACCCCTAGTATATAGCTCAGCTCAGTTTCTCCCATCCCTTGTGGCCAATTTCTAAATGTACCTGAGCATTGAACTTTGATTATTTGATTCAACTAAGTGCAAATGGATTGCACACTTTTTATTATTATTATTACATTTATATCCTGCCTTTTTTCCTCCAAGGAACCCAAGGCAGCATACATAATCCTCCTCCTCGGCATTTTATCCACACAACAACAACCCTGTGAAGTAGGTTAGGCTGAGAGTTTGTGACTGGCCCAAAGTCACCCAGTGGGTTTCCATGGCCAAGTGGGGACTAGAACCTGGATCTCCCAACTCCCAGTCCAACACTTTAGCCACTACACCACACTTTTTTCTATTTTTCTTTTCAGAATAGACACAACATAGACATATTCTATGGAACTCCTGTTAGAGGCTATGGCACAAAGTATCAACTCTTTCAAGCACCCACAAGGTTTCACAGCTAACTCAATGAGAACACCAGGTTGTGAAAGAGTGCAGGTTGCCAGCTTTGATCTGATTGGGAGAAAGATTCCATTCATACCCTGCCTTGCCTCCTGCAAATAAGCTTTGCTGGAGGAGGCTCTACTATTTCCCTAGCTGCTTCTGAAAGTGGTCTTAGAGGATGGAGGGCCACAGGGAAATCAAGAAATCTCATGTACATTCTCTCTTTAATGCAGTATGGATGATGAATTCCCCTCTATATATCAGAAACATTGTCTTCTGCCCTACAGTACTAATGTCAGAAAATCACTACTGTATAATTCATCAAGGTATTGCTATAGACTCTTTCCTTTATTATCTCCTGGCTTCCAAATGGCATAATTTAATTTTTAGTCTATATCAATTCAAGGAACTTTAATCAAGGCCAGCCAGTGGTACATGGCGATGTGTGCACCAAAAGAATCAACAAGTAGTTCAAACCACGATACAGCAACACACAGCCTGATCCTGGGAAACAGGTGATATATGAGGTCCAATACTCTGTCACTGCCTGATCTAGGAACATAGGATACTGCCTCATCCTGAGTCAAACCATCTATCTTAATATTGCCTACACTGACTGACAGCTTCTCTCTGCGGTCTTAGGGTATGGTCTTTCCCAGGCCTGGAGATGCCAAAGACCAGTGTCTCCAATGTCTGTGGGGCTATGAATTGCCTTTGGTTTTCAGTCGGAACCAGTCTAAAGGAGCTATCCTAGGTGCTGAACCTTCTTTTGGGGATTGAGTTTAGCACCTTAGGACTCATCTACACCAAGCAGCATATTCCACTATGAAAGTGGTATATAAAAGGCAGGAGCCACACGACTGCTTTATAGTGGTACTGAAGCGCACTGACGACTGTTGGGACCCATACCGTATACCACTTTCATACTGCTTTCTTAGTGTTATATCCTGCTTGGTGTAGATATGTCAATGGGTATTGAAGTGCATTGCAGGATCTGTACTACTGCTTTATAATGGTACTGAAGTGCACTGACAACTGTTGGGGCCCATGACACATCTTCACCAAGCAGGTTATAACTCTATGAAAGTGGTATGAAAGCAGTATATGGTATATGTCATGGGCTGCAACAGTTGTCAGTGCACTTCAATACCTCTATACAGCAGTTGTATGGCTCCTGCCTTTCAGATACTGCTTTTATAGTGGAATATCCTGCTTGGTGTAGATGAGCCCTTAGACAGATCTTTCAGAGTTTTTACTGGTTCTGGATGAAACCCAAAAAGTTATCGGAGGTACAAGCCAGCACTGCCAGAGACTGAACATGGGACAATGTGTGCAAGAGTAAAATGCATTCAGACATGCATATCAGCGAGAAAATGTTCAAATATCATTTTGCTGATTTATGCAGAATTAGGAGAGAATGGAATTATGAATAAATACACAGCTGACATGGACCGGAAATAGATTGATCCATCCTAGCTCAAACCAAGGTGACAGATAACCCGAGAGGCTTTGAACGAGCTAAGGATAAACTCAAGAATGCCAACTGTGATGTTCTACTGCATTAGGCTGTGATGTTAAGTTCGATATAAAGGTTTATTTATTTAGTTAGTTAGTTAGTTAGTTAGTTAGTTAATTGCATTTATATACCACCCCATAGCCAAAGCTCTCTGGGTGGTTTACAAAAGTTAAAAACAGTAAACATTAAAAACAAACATACAAAGTTTAAAAAACATAAAAAGCATAAAACAATAGTATCCTCATTTTAAAAAGCTATTCTGGGGTCTGTTAAAAACAAACAAACTCAGCATATGTTGTTAAATTTATTTATTTATTACTTTTTTATACCGCCCAATAGCCAAAGCTCTCTGGGCGGTTCACAAAAATTAAAACCATAATAAAACAACCAACAGTCTAAACACACAAATACAAAATACAGCATGCAAAGCACAACCAGGATAAAACCACGCAGCAGAAATTGATATAAGACTAAAATACAGAATTAGAACAGTAAAATTTAAGTGTAAGTTAAAATTAGTTGTTAAAATACTGAGAGACTAAAAAGGTCTTCAGCTGGCGATGAAAGGAGTACAGTGTAGGCGCCAGGCAGACCTCTCTGGGGAGCTCGTTCCACAGCCGTGGTGCCACAGCGGAGAAAGCCCTCCTCCTAGTAGCCACCTGCCTCACTTTCTTTGGCAGGGGCTCACGGAGAAGGGCCCCCGTGGATGATCTTAAGGTCCGGGCAGGTACATATGGGAGGAGGCATTCCTTCAAATAACCTGGCCCCAAATTAAATGCTGTTAAATGCCTGGGAGAAGAGAAAGGTCTTAACCTGGCACTGAAAAGATAACAATGTTGGCACCAGGCAAGCCTCGTTAGGGAGATAGTTCCACAGTTTGGGGGCTACTACTAAAAAGGCCCTCTCCCTTGTTGCCATCCTCCGAGCTCCTTATTAATCAATAAGAATGATTGAAAAGTTTAAAGAAGGTACTCACTGTTTATTTATAGCAGATCAGTAAGTATAAAGCCTTAGAAGGGGAGTGAGTGCCAGAAGGAAGGAGAGTGCTGGTTGGATGTTTGTGTGGAGTGTCTGGATTGGCGTGAGAGAATGGGAGGAGTCAGACGATGGTGTGAGTATATATGCTTCTGCTGACAGGACAGAAGGTATGATGGATATAAGATGGATTGGAGATGAGAGTTCTGAGCTTTGGATTGGAGTTTGGAAGAGAGATTGGTAGAGATTGAGATAGAGATAGGAAGGGTCTGCGTGCTTTGTTGTTTGAGTGGATTAGTGTGTGGAGTAAGCAGGACAAAAGGAAAGAAAGGAACCTCTCGTGCAAGCACTTGAGTCATTGCTGACTCCTAGAGGGATGCCTGCTTTCGCTGACGTTTTCTTGGCAGACTTTGTAGTGGGGTGGTTTGCCATTGCCTTCCCCAGTCGCAGTTGTCTTTCCCCCAGCTAGCTGGGTACTCATTTTACCGACCTTGGAAGGATGGAAGGCTGAGTTGACTTGAGCCAGCTTCTGCTGGGATCGAACTCAGGCCGGGGGGAGAATTTCAGCTTCAGTAACTGCCACTTACCACTCTGCGTCACACGAGGCAAAGCAGGAGAACTGGAATTATATTATGAAATGTTTAAGAGAAAGCACTGACTGAAACCATTACGCATTGTGCTGTATGACCATTACGCTTGAGAACTGAGGAAACTGTTATGTACCCGCACTAACTACTGTTAATAAATTACATTTAATTTATTAGAGAGCTTCGGCTATTGGGCGGTATAAAAATGTAATAAATAAATAAATAAATACAACTGGTGCAGTCCTTGGAGTACCTGGGTAGGGTACAGGTCTGTGGTGGCAGCGGAAGGGAGAATTTGGGGGTAAGGGTGCTGAACGGTATAGCTGTGGGGCCTAAGAAGTGAACGGTGTGTCACAGAGACGGTTGCAGCATTCCAAACTGCTTGACACCTGTGCTGGGTCCTTTGGTTCAGGAAAGGAATAAAAGATCAGTATAAGGGGGGGGGGGGGTGTCACACCAACACTACAAACAGATGTACTTTTTCAACTAATGGTTTGTTTTGACATCTTGCCAATAGGGTTTCATTACCAAAAAAAAAAAGGTCCCTGTAGTCCATTCTCCATGATGGGGAGGGGGTGAACGGATAGGCACGGAACGTCTGAGGAGCTCCGTGCCCTGTGCCTGGTTCCTGGCTCCTCGTGTTTACTCGCAAGGAGCCGGGATGAAACTGGGATGGCAGCCCACACCTCCTGAAATCTCAGGATGATCCCGAGTTGGCGGGAAAAATCAGGATAGAAGTGGTGCTGGTTATCCCGGGGAAATGGAGGGATCCCCTGTGCATCATGTGGATGCACGGGGGATCCCCTGTGCATCATGTGGATGCACAGGGATGATTCCAGGGCGATCCTTGGGATATGACATCATCTAGACATGCCCCATGATGCATTGTGGTACTGCACTGCAAGAGGTCTTCCACTAGCTCTTGCACAAGGATTCACAACTGCCACTAATTGATTTTCTACTTCTGCTCTCAGTTCTTTGGTCCACCCCCTAGTTCTTCGGATCCAACCCACGACATATAAGACATTGACAATCTTTGACAGCTGTCATCTAATCGAGATTCATATTCGGCATCTGCCAAAACAAGGCCGAGATGAAAACAGGTGTAAAGAAGACAATTTGCAAGGTAAATCTTCACCTTCAAAAATTCAGTTTTGTAAATAAAATGCTGCATTTCCAAATTTGAGCAACACTTTTCTGGAAGATATGCATGGTTTCCGTTTCTTTTTTCTTTTCTGTTTTTTTTTTAATAAAAGTGATCTACTTCAAAGGAACTCCTGTTCTTTCCCCCATTTCATGCCCCAGCTTACTTCTAGCTTGTTGCTGTGATATATATCCCCCCCCTCCAAACTCCAAACACAGAGGCTCTTTCAAAAACACCGAGTATTTGAGATAAAAACACTCTGAGCCTGCGGCATAAAACTGTAGAGCTACATGAAAGTACAGAAGGATGAGAGCTTTTCAATCAATTTGATGAAAAATTTAAGTTAATTAAAAGAATGCTCCATTTCCCCCCTAGAAGGCTACACTGATCTTTATTATTAATGCATACTAGTGTTTCATAACCATGCATAATAATGGCCCGAAACACCAAGCTCAGTTTCATCCCAAGCTTAATTTGTTACAAAATCTTTTCTGGTATTCTTAAAGGATGCCCTTTGCCACAGTATCCCTCGTGTTGTTAGGCTAATTCCCAACTCCTAAAGGATGTCTTATTTTAAGCTTGCACCTGAGAATTAATTTACCAGATTGTGTGTGTGTGTGTGTGTGTGTGTGTGTGTGTGTGTGTGTGTGTTAAGAAAAGCTTTAAAAACTCAGAAAATCATCTTCAAGACCTGTTCATTTTACATTTTGTTATTCCTCTTTCTGTTAATGGAAATATCACAGGACTGTCGCATTTCTCCGAGGCCAGCGGCATGCTTTTGATATAGAGAGAAGAAATAAGTTGTGGAGGTTGCTTACTTGCCTCAAACATTCAAATATGACTTAATGATGTGATAGAGAACTAGGGATGGATGGTCTCACCCATGTCCGGCTCCATCAGGGGCTCGTTGATATGCCTGCTTCTTTGCGCCTCAGCAATATGCCTGCTTCTTTACGCCTCAGCAAGGGCCCAACTGCGAGCATGTCCACACTCACCCAGAGCTTCCACTGTTACACAAAATGGAGGCAGTGGATATTAAGTATTTCCTACCTTGTGTAAATGGAGGCTCCGGATGAGGGTGGATGACTGCTGGGGACCCATCTGGCTGCAGGGAATTTGAAGAGCAGGCCGTGAATGGGGGATCCATCAGGCTACATCCAGCAGGGCAGAAGCAGGGGAATTTGTTGGAGCCAGACTTCTCTTAACACTAGAATTTTGGGTCAAAACTGACAAAACAACAACAATGCAAAATACTTCTTCATACAATGTGTAGTTAACTGATGTTACTCACTGCGACAAGATGTGGTTTGGGCTACCGGCCAAGGCAGCATTAAATGGCAATTAGATATGGAGGAGGCACAGTAGGGCTGTCAGCCGTGATAGTTGGGTAGAACATCTATGTTCTGAAGCAGTCTATCTTGGAATGCTAACTGCTGACAAGCAAACACACACAGAAAGAGAGAGAGCAAAGTCTTCGTGCCCTACTTGTTGTTTACTGTAAACACTTTTAGGCCGCCTTTAAATGTAGACCACCACCCCAAGGCAGCATTCAAGATAAAAAACTAGACAGAACTAAGCAAAATAAATACAACAGAAAATCAATCAATATTCAAGGCAAACACTATAAAAAAACAGAAAACACCAATAAAAACAGCAGCCCACAGATTATGGAAACGCCAAGGAAAATAAGCAGCCATTCAAAGCCTTCCTGAAGACTTGCAAAGAAATGGCCCAAGAAACCCCTGATGGATGCCCACAACATCCCTACAGAGAACAACACAAACACTGTGAGAGGATGTCAAGACTTTGTGATGAAAGTCAGCAGGGACTGACAGGTATAGAGTCCTGTCTTTTATCCACATTCATGACTGAGCACAGATTACGAGCAAAACAGAGGATTGACTTTTGTGGTGCTCTGGAGTGTGCGTGTGTCACCATCCATCTAGGACCCACACTGCCCCCCAATAAGATATGCAACTTTTGTCCGCATAGTTATGGCAGAAGGTATGCTTATGAACATCACTGTCTATATCTGCTACCATCAGGAAGCTGTCTCTGTGTTTGACACAAGTTGCATTTATTGGGTTGGAAGAGATTTAGGCCATGGCTAGACCACATGACACACACATGGGATCCCGGGACCAGGGAAGGATGATCTTTCCTTTGGCGCGGGATTTCACCCTACCCTTTAGTCCCGCTTTTTCCGCGGTCTCGGGATAAACCCGAGACCGCGGAACGTGTGGGTGAATTTCGCGGGTTGTCCCAGTTCCTCATGAGTAACCGTGAGGAGCCAGGACCTGGGCACAGGAGCTCTGTGCCCATTGGTGGTGGGGTGGGGGAGGGCGAGGTACTTTAAAAAAAACAAAAAACAAAAAACCTTACCTTGTGTTCGAGCACTCCTGAGATAATTTCTCTTTAAAAACAAAATGGCGGCTGTGATGTTGCATGCCACGTGTAGACCAGGGTGACGATCTCACAATCATAAAATCATGAGATCATCGCCCTACTAGTCCCTCATCTAGCCATGGCCTTAGTCATATTTAAGTGAGTCAACCCATATGCAGGTGATGTGATGTGTTTGAGACAGCCACAAGTAGTGCATTCAGTTTATATTTTTATAGATTTCTTTTTTAAAAAAAAAATCTAAAATTTCAAATTGCATAGTGTTAAAATTTTAAAACATATTTGTTATATAAATAGATTTTAAAATATGAAATGTTTTGGTTCAAAATACTAGCTTCAGTCACAAACAACGGATGCTACAATAACACCTATAGCTTATAACTGAAACTGGTGTTTTTTACCAAAACGTTTAACATTTTGAAATCCGTTTATATATGCATATGTTTACATCTTTAAAATTTGAAATCTATAAAAAAAAAATATATGACCTGGGTGCGCTTCTACTGGTCATTTATTTTGTTTTAAGTGAGTCATGATTAACTTAAGTCCCATTGATTACAATGAGTCTACTCTGAATATGCTTGTTGGGCAGAACGTTCCTACTCAGCTCTTATGAAGCTTGTGGCCCCTATACTGGGACACCACCAGTGCATGTGTTTGTGTGCATGTATGTGCAAAGATTGCTGGAAAAGAATGCCTTGCCTGCCCCCTGCTGGCATCATTGATACACTGCATGCACATGCACACTACCCTGCATGTCCCAAATAGGGATGTGCAAATCAGCAAAATTTTAGTTTGCAGAAAATTCCCGAAGTCCATCTCAAAGATCGTTCTGACTTCAGTCTTTATCAGATTGTGAGTTCTTTTCCCCTTTTGCATGAAAATCCATGCATATTTGCATGAATATTTTTTTCCAAATGTATGCATCAAAAGTATGCATCCATCTTTGAAATGTATGCATTCTTCCCCCATTGATTTAAGCTTTCGTTTTTACACATTTTGCAAATGTACACATTTTTTCATGGACACGTGTACTTGCTGTCGGATGCAGTTGTTTTCGGACTGTGAATCACATTGCAACCTTGGAGAGGTGCAGATTTCCACCGCAGTTCGAGTCTGAGTCCATAGTCAGTCTGGAAAGTGCACACTGGGTAACTCCAGATCAAAAATGAACAGAAACAAATTTCTCATACAACCCTAGTCCCACCCGAATTCGGAGCTGGCCGTAATGCCACCTCCAGCAGTACCTTTTCCAAATGGGCAGATTGAGTGGGGTTCTTTGGATAAGAGTGGATGGAGAAGTTCAGATTGGCAGTGGGAGTATATGGGTGGTAAATGAACAGTTGGAAATACAGCTATGTGGCCAAGTGACAACACTGCCCCAAACCCTGTATAGTCAGCCTCTAGCAGAGTTGGAAACATAATTCTAGTTTCTTTGCTCACACCGTCTGGGTTTACTCTCCACCGTGCCTGAGTCCAGCTCCAGCTCAGAGCCCCCTCCCTCCTGCTACCAACTGTCTCTGCAGAGGCCACCAGTGAGGGAGGAAGCAGCAGCCAGGCACCTCTCCACCGTGCCTGAGTCCAGCTCCAGCTCAGAGCCCCCTCCCTCCTGCTACCAACTGCCTCTGCAGAGGCCACCAGTGAGGGAGGAAGCAGCAGCCAGGCACCTCTCCACTGTGCCTGGGTCCAGCTCCAGCTCAGAGCCCCCTCCCTCCTGCTACCAACTGTCTCTGCAGAGGCCACCAGTGAGGGAGGAAGCAGCAGCCAGGCACCTCTCCACCGTGCCTGGGTCCAGCTCCAGCTGAGAGCCCCCTCCCTCCTGCTGTCAACTGTAACTGCTGAACTTTCCAACTAAGATTGTAGTGCCTGAATTTGCTTTCCTTTTCCCCCTCCTCCTCCTCCCTCCCAATCCCCTTTCCTGTCTTTTAGATTGTAAGCCTGTGGGCAGGGACTGTCAAGAAATACTTTTGTAAGCCGCTGTGAGAGCCTTTTTTGGCTGAATGGCGGCATAAAAAATCCTTAAATAAATAAAAATAAAAATACATCCCAGCTCCATCCCATCCTTGTCTCAGGCAAGTCCCTTCTGTAAGCTCCGAGATATAATGACCTATTAAAGAGTAGCTGGATTTAATAGAATAAAGCAGATGAAAACTGCAAGATACTTTGCAAACTTAAGGTGCAACTGCTGATAGTTTTAATCATTCATTAGTTATAAAATTAAATGTTAAGTAATAAATGTAAGCTTTGGTAATAATATTAAGCATCTTCTTATTACACTGTGATTATTAATAAATGATTGCTTTATAAATGTGCATAATCAAGGCCCACAAATTAAAGTTAATCTTAGAGCACTTTTTTCCCCTCTTCCTCCCCCCCCCTTTTTTTTGGGGGGGGGCAAAATATAATTAATCGAAGGCCTGCCTTGAAATGCAAAAGAAGGCAATGTTGGATTTCGATGATGAACCACATGCTCTAAACATCCCTTTGTTACTTCGGTGCTTTCCTCTTTGTTCTCCCAGTAATATCAGTGGGGTTTCCTTTGTCTCTTCTTCCCAGGCTCCAGACTTTAAGGGGTTCAGCTTGTCATAGAAATAATATGCTTGGAGCTATACAGGCAGAGAGCAAGAGAGAAAGGAGGAAGGGAGGGTTGGAGAGTATTCCAGCGCTGACCCCTCATGCCAATTATGTGAACACTAGTGGAGATGAGTTCCAATGGGAGCAGGCCGCGTGGCAATGCTGATGCAGGCCCTCCAGAAACGAAGGGCGTAAAGTAGTGGAGGAAACAGAAAATAATCAGAGCGTCCAAAGGGATGTAGACGCCTCCTTTAGGGAAAGCAAAAGGGACTGCTATGCATCCTTGGGGTGGCTTAATTAGAGGAGAAATGGGCATCCTTAGATATGAGCTAAAATTCTATAGGGACTTGGTCTCTCACACTCATATCTATATCCACACACACACACACAGAGAGAGACGCACAGGCTTCTATACCTGCAGCAGCTTTATCTGCCAAGCAGTGTCAAGGTGACACGGTTTTAATTATTCAACAGAAAATGATGGGGAGAGAGAGACGCACCTCACTTGAATATCTATGAGCTTAGATACCGGCAAGATATTTTTAATTTTTTTTTAAAGGAGGCTCAAATGGGACTCGCAGAGAAGCCAGTGCCTCTGTCCCCATTTCACATTTTATAGAATCATAGAATCATAGAATAGTAGAGTTGGTAGGGGCCTATAAGGCCATGGAGTCCAACCCCCTGCTCAATGCCGGAATCCACCGTAAAGCATTCCTGACAGATGGTTGTCCAGCTGCCTCTTGAAGGCCTCTAGTGTGGGAGAGCCCACAACCTCCCTAGGTTACTGCTCCCATTGTCATACTGCTCTAACAGTCAGGAAGTTTTTCCTGATGTCCAGCCGGAATCTGGCTTCTTGTAATTTGAGCCCATTATTCCGTGTCCTGCATTCTGGGATGATCAAGAAGATATCTTGGCCCTCCTCTGTGTGACAACCTTTCAAGTATTTGTGGCCAGAAGGAGGTAGCAGTCCTAGGTCTGGAAACCAAGGACACAGTCATAACAAAGAAGCACGGCGAAGGGTTGAGTAGCAGTGGAACACAGGGCTGGTCAACCATGTCCCACTCAGCACGTTTCTCCTGTGATCTCCTCCAACCCTGCTAACGTCTTTCCCGTGGCACATAAGCAGGGCTGTTAAGATCAGGCATCAGCCAAGGGACCACATTCCAGCAGGGGGCCACTGACCAGAGCGCTTTGGTGTAGTTCCTCCTCCTCCTCACCAGGGCCCCTGCTTGTTCACCTGCCTCTTGCTCTGGCTCAGACAACAGTGGTGGTGAGAAGGAAGAGCAGGAAATGCCATGGCCTGTTCCCTCTCTTCCTGTCAAGCAAGCAGGATGGGAGAGAGGATGAGGAGCAGTAGCAGCTGGTGACAATGATGGTGAGAACATAAACTCACTGAGGAGGCCCAGTGGCCAAAGGCCCTCAAAACCTGGCACTGGACAGAGGTTGCATGCAGGATTTTAGTAAGGTTGTGCTCTCCGCCCTGGAATTATCTGGTGACCATGAACATCCATGGAACATTTGATCTTCCTGAGCAGAGATTGACTGCTTCCAAACCCAGCAATTAATATTAGAGCAGAGATGTGCCCAATCGGAGCTTCTAATGTCACCAAACTTATCTGACTGTTTTTCAGGTGTCAGTGCTGTGTGGGTGTGGGTGTCAATGGAATATCTCCATATTCAGAAGACTCTGGCCACAGCTAGACCTAAGGTTTATCCTGGGATCATCCAGGGTTTGCCCCTGCCTGAGCACTGGATCCCCTGTGTGGCACCTAGATGAACAGGTTTGACCCCTGGATTATCCAGGGATAAACCTTAGGTCTAGCTATGGCCTCTGAGTGGGGTAAGGGGTAGCTTTGATACTGACATCTGTGGCTAACCAATTAGGAATTGCCACAGCACTGTCTGTGACCCTGTTTTCCTCCAATTGCAGTGTTCAGGGGAGGGGAAAACACTAACTGGCTGGTGGTTCTGGCTCTGGGGCAGGGGGGTGGGAGCGTGTTTCTGCTCGGACTCATAGAAGTCAATCATCCACATTGTGACAGTGCTGCTGGGCTGGCTGGCATCATGAGTGAGTAAGCTTCTACACCTGAGTCAGGCAGGTTCTTTTATTACTCCTATTGGCTGGCTGGGCTTCCAGTGTATGTGGGGCGGGGAGGGTTCTGTCCAATAGATCTGGAGGGTACCAGGTTGGAGAAGGCAGGAGTAGAAACTTCCACCAACTGCAATGGAGCTCTGCATCAGCAAAGGAAAGTATAAAAGCTCCCTCCATAAATGCATTTGGGTTGATTAACATGTGTGTGTGTGTGTGTGTGTGTGTGTGTGTGTGTGTGTGTGTGTTAAGGGGGGTGGAAATGGTTTGGGGGGAATTAAAAATCCCTAAAAAAAAATAAAGGTGTGAATGGATCTGCTACAAACTTGGCATGCCTAAAGCCATACTTAAGAAGTATCATCATGCCAAGTTTGGGCACGTCTCTGCTCTGATATTAATCGATGGGTTTGGAAGCAGCCAATCTCCACTCTGGAAGATCAAAACCTCTGCGGATGTTCACGGTTACCAGATACTTCTGGGGTGGAGAGCACACCCCTACTACATGAGTTTGGGATTCATTCATAACTATGAACATAATAGCAGCCAGGCAGGCAGGCACGCACACACACAAACTAATATAATGTCCTTTCCAATATTCTAGCAAGAAAAATAAAATAAAATAAGTGGAATTAGTTGCTCAGCATGAAACCATTACAGGCTGTAATTTATTTTAGAATGCGAAATGTAGTTGAAGGACTGGGGGGAAACCCTTTTTGCTGATAATTTGTTATGTTCTGGACCCACTTAATAACCTTATACATATGGACTTAAGTAGACTTACTCACTAAGCATAATATATCTGAAATGTCACAGTGGATTGAACCTAATTGATATCATTAGAGTGCCGTTCCTCTTACGGTTGGCCTCTGAGATGTTGGTGTAACCAAGAAAGCTGCTTTTGATTTATTTTGCTTTGCTTTGCTTTTCATTACTTTTTTGGTTTTGCTCTGGGTTTTTTCTCTCTCTCTCTCCCTCTCTCTCTCTTATCCACCCCTCCTTCCAATTTCCCTCCCTTTCTCGAGTTCTCAAAGGCCAAAGCACTGGAGGCCAGAAGTTTGCCAGTTTAAGGGTAGGACTCCAACATTCACAGCTTATATCTTGGATATGTTTCCAATATGCCCATATAAGTATTTGAGCTTTTCTTTCTTTCTTATTGAACTGAATATGGGAAAAAGCAAAACTGGGCATGTCGACATGAGTTGTTAACCCAGGGATTGCTCTGGGATCATACCTGGGTGTCCACGTGACGCAAAGGGGATCCCAGGGGCTGGGAGGGATGACCCCTCCATTTCCCCAGGATAACCGGGATGGCTTTAATCTCAACTTTTTCTGCGGTCTAGGGATCATCCTGAGACCGCAGGACATGTGGGCAGCCATCCCAGTTTTGTCCTGGCTCCTCGAGAGTAAACACAAGGATCTGGGAACCAGGCATGGAGTTCCTCAGGCGTTCCTTGCCCATCGGGGTGGGGAGGGGAGCACAATTGGGTTATTCCTTTACCTTTTGGGGTTTTTTTGCTGGAGTGCTCATGCGCCCCAGCGCTTCATGGTTTTTTTTTGAAAAAAATGGCTGCTGCAATGGTCGCACGGCCCATGTGGACTGAGGGGGAGGATCTCACAAACAGAATACAATGAGATCTTCCCCTCTCCCTCCCGGAATTCCAGGAGGTCTAGACATGCCCACTGACAAATTTACCCATTCATCCAGGCTTTGCTCTTGAGTGAGTCACTCTTAAAAGTTTGCCTTTGAAGGTCTATGTAGATGAACTCATGAGTAGTGGTGAATTTTAAGTTTGCCACCTCTTTTTTTCTGACGGGTTCCTCATCTTTAACAGCTACGTGGTAAGCCGGCACAACTCAGTCCTCTCCATGTTGGGCATAGCTGTACCTATTGAATTTGTCCATTGCAAATGGATGAGAATTTTGTTTGCTTCACCTGTGCACACTCCCTTGATATGTTGTATTACTTGTATTTTTACGTTCATTGGGAATTGAGCTCCTACATTAGACATGTAATTGTAAGTCCTATAGACTTTATAATGGGTACATACCTTTGTTTTTTTAGTGATTGTGATTATTATGTGTCTCATTTTTTTGGTGACCTTTATTTTGTTAATCTTATTTCAAAATAAAATAAAATTTCATGGGGGGGGGTGATAAGAACTTCCCCATTTTTTTTTCATGAACAAGATGGAAAAAGCCTAAGTTCTGTTGTTGTTGTTGTTGTTGTTGTTTTAATGCAACCATGTGAAAAGTGAAACAGACAGATTTGTCCAACTCTTGGTATAACTACCTACACATCTTCTGACATGCTGGTGGTAGGATGCCATTTCCTGTTGCTGGGATCCTCCCACATTCACCTCTGACCTGTTCAGCTGCAGGAGAACTAATATGGCCCTGATCCAGCCATACATCACTGCATTCATGCTGTAGTTGCATTTATTTTAGGAATGGGTTGGTTTGTCTGTTTCTGAACTATACAACATTTGCATGTTTTACCCCTAATTACATGTTACAAATATTAACATTTCCTGAACTTTAGGAATGTGTTGTTTTGTTTCTAAACCATGACATGTTTACATGTTTATACCCCTAATTCCATTCTATTCCATTTCACTATTAATTGGTGGACAAACGAAACTTGGGTCACCTTGAGTTTGTCTGGTTCTCACATCCTTATGCTTGCATGGTGTGTGGACATTTATGGAGGGGGCTCTGAGGAGAAAAAGTGTTTCCCAAAAGAACTGCTTAAAAAACAGATTGACACTCCCCCCCCGACTTTCCAGAATACATCACATGAGATAGCAATAAAGTTAACATTTATATGAAATAGATCCGAAAAGGCATTGTTTCTTTCCCCTATGTGTGAAAAGTGAACAAATGTTGGTACCTTCAAGTTCTGCCTATTTGCACATCACAGCCACAAACCATGGGTTAATTTACCTGTAAGGTCTGTCACATCATTTTGGGTTCTCACAGGCATCAATTTTGCTTGCTGTGGCCTGTTGTGTCATGCGAATCCAGGCCCCAGAGTTTGTTTGAAGGTTAGAGAACCCTCAAATAATCCTCAAAGAAGCCATGGGTCATGATGTGTCAGCCCCTGTGGGTAAATCAACCATACCATACTCTCATGTGATGTGATCCAGGTCATTGTGTTTATGATGTTTCGGAGCACCCTTGGCCAGATAAATTTGGGTTTCTCTGGCCTCTGCACTGCTCAAGGTCCATGTCCTGAGATCCCACATCCATCTCTTAAATGAAAGTAGCCAGCTGGTCAGCAAACTACTGACCTGGATGGGAGGAGGCAGGGGAAAGAATACCACTCCATGTGCACTGTGAGTAAAGAGCAGGGATGTCAATTTCTGTCAATTTCACTTTCTCTCACTTTCTCAATTTTTTAGAAATTTAAGTTTGGTTCATTATGAACATTGAGGTTTGTTTGTTTGTTTTTAAGTTCACATAAAGAAAACCCATAGGCATTTTTCTGCACATTTCTCCTAATGCATGATTTCTTTTTGTACCAATTTTGCCTAATATACATTATTTCTTGCAAGCAGTTTTCCCAATAAATCCCATTTGGAATGCTATTTCCACTAGCACATTCATTTTTGTGTGCACGTCTCCCTTAGATTTGTGTGCATTGTTTGATTGGAATACTGCCTTGCAAAATTCAGAGAAGAACGAATTTTGAAGGATACTTTTTTTGTTTGGTGTACTGGCTGTTTCCCCTGTCCTTAGTGAAGAATAAAAGGGTAGAATAATTCAAAGAAGAGATGTAAAACATAGCCCTCCTGTTATGTCACACAAGCTGAACCACACAGAATGCTGTTTGTGCTTATGTCATGTTCATGGAATATGATTTTTGTTCTCCAGTTTAATTCCTACCAGAGCCTACCAAGAAGGGGAAAATAAGGCCAACATAACCACTTTAAATTCACTGAATCTGCTACCTCCAATTTTTATGTGCATTTAACCTACAATTGTCTCACTTCCAAAGCATTCCTTCTAATACCCATACATGTCTAACTCTGTAAAAATCACACCGCACTATTAACAGCTATTACTAGCTAGTGCATTTTTATGGTCAGAGAGCATTCTTGCCTCAGCAACCCTTCAGGCTCGGATCACATAGCTATAAATTCATCCCTGAAGTTTGTCATTTCTTTTGTATTTCTTTCCTTGATTTTTCTTTTTTTAAAAAAAAATCACCACCACATTCTTTCTTCTTCCTCTCCATGAAGCTGCCATCTTCACACTCACACCTTGACTCCAACCTTCTTGCCAATATGCATATTGGATGGGGGAAGGATATTTGCCAGATAAATAAATACCTCACTCGGCATTTAATTACAGCAGTTGCATCCAGGGCCTTAAAATGAGACTAATATGAACTTGACGTTTGCCCACTGAAAGCTGATGAACGAGACAGGTCAAGGTTCAGGTGCAGCCTCAGTGCTGTTCGTTTGGATTTCCTGAAGGACAAAGTTAAAAGAATTTCCACTGCCAGGTCAGGGGTCAAAATAGTCATTTGCTTAAAGAAGAGCTGTCTAGAATTAATCAAAATGGAACGTGGGGTTTTCATGTCTCTTCACTATTCAGAATCTTTACAGCTATTTTCCCCCCCTTTCTCCTCTTCCCTTCGGAGGATGAAGTATATTCCTTTATCCTTTCACACCTTGTCCTGCCGAGGTTTTGTTCAGAGTTGTGTCACAGGCCTTCCCCTTCGGTGTATAGAACCATTTTAATCAGGACCAAGTCTCCGTGTGATACTGGGAAAAGGTCAGCTGATGCTGGTGTGTTACTACCAGTGCAACCAGGGAAAAAAGAGAGACACAGAGAGAGAGAGAGAGTCGACCCTTCATGAAGAATTTTGAGTTGAAAAGAGCGATTCTATTCACCACATTTTTCCGACTTAAAAAGGAAGTTAAAAGAGTAGCTCCAACACTCAGAAGGAGATAACTTTACATATTTTGTTTCACCGTAACCCGAGAAGAGCAAACTATTCAGCTGGGGATGTCTTTCATTCCCTTTTCAAGAGAAGTAACCCTGAAACTGATTAACAACCTGACCCTACCCTAGAAAGGGTGATACCAATATTTTGGAAGGGGTTTCTATTTTGTCTCACAGGATGTTCTCTTGGTCGGGGAGGTACCAATTTTTTTAAAAAAAATAGTTCTGTAGTATCTATGTTTAATCAGAGTACAAATGGATTCACCCCTCCCTTTCAGGGCTTTAGATAGAAAACTTTTACCTGGCAGATGTACCAACATTGTTATGGTACCAACAATGTTGCCTGGTACCAACATTGTTATCTTTTCAGCACCAGGTCAAGACTTTTCTTTGCTCCCAGGCATTGAACAGCATTTGACTGTCTTTGGCCTGGCTGAGAGTTTAAAAATTGTTTTAAGTGTTAGCTGTTTTATGCTTTTATGGTTTAAAATTTTGTACATTGGTTTTTAATGTTCCACCTTTCAATCTTTGTAAATTGCCCAGACAGCTTCGGTTATGAGGCAGTATATAAATGTAAATAATAATAATAATAATAATAATAATAATAATAATAATAATAATAATAGTAATAATAATACCTGTTCCGTCACATCCAGCTGCAAACTTATTATTTGAAGGTGAGTGCAACCCTATCCCACACAGGTTGTTTGTCTACACCTGGGCCAAAAGTACATGGAGCATGCGTACCTTTTACGTTGCCATAAATGGGGCCTTTACGGCTGCCATTTCCGTAACTTTGGAAATACGCCATTTCTGGAGCTACCATTATTGTGCACATCAGCAGCTCCAGGCAACGTGATCGCCAAGCCACAGGGTGCTCAGAGAATGGGCCAGCAAATTTGCCACCGCTCAGCCAGCTGGATCTGGAGGCACAGGGGAATCCCCTGGACTCCCAAAACAGTCAGGCGCCCACCACCATGCAGTTCCCTAACCATCTTCATTTAAGGTCTTCCTCTGGATGCCTACTCTGAGGGAAGCTCAGAGAATGGCAACAACAGAGAGGGCCTTCTCAGTGGTGGCACCCTAATTATGGAACAATCTCCCCAATCAGGCCCACCTGGTGCCAATGCTCTTATCTTTTTGGTGCCAGGTCAAGACTTTTCTTTGCTCCTTCGCATTGAACAGCATACGTTGAGTTTTAACTGACTCCAGAACTGTCTTTGGCCTGGCTGAGAGTTTAAAAGATGTTTGAAATGTTAGCTCATTTTATAACCTTTGTAAACTGCCCAGAGAGCTTCGGCTATGGAGCGGTATATAAATGTAATAAAGAAAATAAGTAACTTATTAACAGGGACTGTTACTAACAGGGACTGGCCAATGAGACCACATTACGCCAGTCCTTTTCCAGCTTCATTGGCTGCCAGTCCAGGTCTGGTATTAACATTTAAAGCCCTAAATGGCTTGGGGCCAGGCTATCTGAAGGAACGCCTCCTCCTGTATGTACCTGCCCGGACCCTAAAGTCATCCTCAGGGGTCCTTCTCCGTGAGCCCCTGCCAAAGGAAGTGAGGCAGGTGGCTACCAGGAGGAGGGCCTTCTCTGCTGTGGCACCCCGGCTGTGGAATGAGCTCCCTAAGGAGGTTCGCTTGGCACCTACATTAAATGCTTTTAGACGCCAGGTGAAGACCTTTTTATTCTCCCAGCATTTTAACAGTCTATAAATAAATTTTAACTTGGTGTGTTGATTTTGTAATTTTGCATTGCTGCTGTTTTGATCTGGTTGAGCTTTTATATTGTATTTTATATTATGGTTTTATACTGTTGTTTTCTACTTTGAATGTTTTTAATTTTTGTGAACCGCCCAGAGAGCTCTGGCTACTGGGCGGTATAGAAACGTAATAAATAAAGAAATAAATAAATAAATCTTGCAGTCAGGCGCCCGCCATCATGGAGTTCCCTAACCATCATGCAGTTGCATGTTTCCCACTGCCCTGCAGCAGCCCAAGTGATGATTCGCTCCATGTTCCCAGTGCACATATTAAGTAAATACCCATAAACCACTCACACATTGACATATGCAGCCAAAGACACCCTCAGCAGCCTGCATAGCACTGACAGTATGCACAGCTGGTATATTTTTACAGTATTTGAAGCTCAGTAATTAGCGCCTGTTAAAGAACTGGGGTGGGGGTGGGGGTGGGGGGGGGGGAGAGTAGTGCCTGACTGCTTTGCAACAAATAGCTTGAATCAGTATGTCCAATTTATCAAGGCCTACTGCGGAAAGGCAGATCCCTGCTATAATTTCCTATGATGTTGCTGTCACTATTACACTTGTCAGCTTCATGATATAAACAAAAGGCTTTTAGTATTTCTAACAGGGAATGACTCTTCCTGACAACTGCTGAAGTGAGTCGAGCTTTGAAAACCACGTAAATGGGTGGGGAGTTTCTCTACTGTCATCCTTTCATTTCATTCAGAAAAAAAAGGGGGGGGAGCTGGAAGATTAACATCCGCACGCATGAATCCCCAACGTCATTTTCATGGGCATTTTTGGAACTCAGTAAAGTTTTGCATGTCATCCTTAGGGGTTAGCGCAAAATGTTGTCTTGAGTGAAATTGGAAGCGAATTTTGGAGGTCTCACTTAAGCAAAATGACTGAAGACATTTCACTCAGAATAAAGAGCCAATGTGGTGTAGTGGTGAGAGCGTTGGACTGGAAGTTGGGAGATTTGGGTTCTAGTCCCCACTCGGCCATATACGCTCACTGGGTAGCTTTGGGACAGACTCTCAGCCCAGTCTACTTCACAGGTTTGTTGTTGTGAGGATAAAATCGAGAGGAGGAGGAGGATATATATGCCACCTTGGGTTCCTTGGAGGAAAAAAAGCAGGATATAAATGCAATAAATAAATAAATAAATAAATCTTCAGATGTTTTACGTCAGTGGGAACTCACTGCCACAGGATGTAGTAATGGGCCACCAATCTGGATGGCTTCAAAAGGGGGTTGGATAAATTCCTGGAGGCAAAGGCTGTCAATGCCTACTAGCACTGATACTATCTCCAGTATTTGAAGCAACAAGCCTGTGTGCACCAGTTGCTGAGGAACATGGGTGGGAGGGTGATGTTGCACCATGTCCTGCTTTGTTGGTCCCTGGCCAACAGCTGGTTGGCCACTGTGCGAACAGAGTGCTGGACTAGATGGACCCTTGGTCTGATCCACCATGGCACATCTTATGTTCTTATGAATCACATGTAGGGTTTTCTATGTATCTTATTTAAGTATTTCGGAGGAATCTGTTTTGGGGGTGGGTGGAGGTAGGCATTTTTTTTTTGCCAGCTTTCCATAATTCCCTTCCTCGACACCAGTTCACAGATACCTGAGCTTGTTTGACTCAGCACATCCTGTGTCGGGCAAGCTCAGCATCTCCTGCATTTTTTTAAAAAAAGATAATGTGCAAATTCATGGCTGGGAGCATTTACAGAAATCACAATTTGTGCAAAATCACCGGCAAAAAATATTGCAATTTCTGTAAAATTGTGAACCGCCCAGAGTGCTTCGACTATTGGGCAGTATAGAGAAGGAATAAATAAATAAAATAAATAAATAAATAAAAATTGAAGACGTAAATGGTCCTTTACAACTGCATTTTAATGCAAATTTCACTATTTGTGGTTGCAATTTTGTGCAGATCACGACTTGTGGACAAAAAAAAAAAAAGATGCAGGTTCTTGTTGGGTGCCCATAGACTGTCTGGTGGCTTCACACACACACACACACACACACACACACACACACACACACACACACACACCAGGATTGGGCAGCTGGAGGGAGGCTGGCAAACACAGCACAAATAGGATGTGGTGGAGCTCACCCATCCCTATAAAATACATTATGGCCCTTTCTACACCTAAGGGTTATCCCATGAAAATGGAGGGATCGTCCCTTCCTGCTTTCGGGATCCCCTGTGTGGCATTTGGATGCATAGAGACGATCCCAGGGGAAAAGGCAGGTGTAGAAATGGCCTAAGTTTCCCTTCGTGCTTCTCATAGGATTTGCCAAAATATGTATAAAATTGCCTCAAATCTTGCTTCATGTAGAATTCTAGGCCTAGGGTGGGTAACATTTTTGTCCCCACGGTCCACATGCAGAGATGATCAGAGTGTCAGTGTAGTGCACATAGCTGATGGTGGTAGTTAGTCATTTCTATGCTAGTAGTGGGTATGGCCATGTCTTGATTCATTTTGAATAGCAATTAACCAACACCCATTCTTTCATTTGAGGGTAGATTTTTGAGGTCAGGTTTTTGGGAATGGCGGGGGTTCACCTGAGGACCTGCAGGCCAGGTGGCCTGGCCTGGTGGTCCACATTTGGTCCAAGGGTCAGAGACTCCCCATCCTACAAAATCAGAGAGGAAAATCTGATATGCCTTATGGTCCCTCCCATGCCTCATAAAATTGTACTCTCTTTTGTATCACATTGTATTTTTACTCTCAGGGGGAGGTGCTTGTTGGAATTTCTGTCTTGGGTACCAAAAATAAATAAACACCTTGTCCAGTCTCAGGTCCTATGCATCTTGTCTTGGGGGCTGTGACGCCTGCCCCCCTGTGTCATCTCAACTTCACTTGAGACACCCATAAGCACCTGACAGGACTGTCCACGCCATTAGCACCCAGGACCAATTCAACCCCACCTGTGCTAAAGATGAGTTTGAGAGTTTAAGTCTACTGCTGCTGCTCCTGTCTCGCCCCTTCTTCAGGCCCCACAGCTCCACAGCCCAGCAACCTAGCCTAGGGTGACCATATTTGGGAAACCAAAAAAGAGGACACCTAGTGTGTGTGTGGGGAAGCAGCTTTCTGAGTCCTGCAGAAAGTACGTTATTCCCCTGCCACCTTAAAGAACCCGATTGGAGCGGAGGAGGGGAAAGGATTTCATTCTGCACCACCACCATCCACTCCAATTGGGGCCTTTTCTATAATGTCCACGAATGACCCACTTTCCCCTTTAAGACCTCAATTGGAGCTCGGGGTGGGAGAATGACGTGCCTCAAGAAAGCATGTCATTCCCTCCTGCCATGCTAATGGCAGCCTTAAAGAGGAAGGTGTGTCATTCCAGGACATTATTGAAAATTATAGAAAATCCCCCCTGACACCATGGAAAGAACAAAAACCAGGACAAATCCGGGGAAATCCTGACAGTTGGTCACCCTACCTAGCCCTCAGTTTCCCATTACACTGCCACCATTTGTTGTTTCCTCCTCACACTCCTCCACAGACCACACCAGTTGTTTGTAAATATAATTGGAATTTATTAACTCAAGTAAATGCGTGTTGAAGCTTAATGGTTTCCTCAGTTCAAATGTGTATGGTTACACGGTTCAAAGCATATTAGTTTCAGTCACTTCTTTATCACTAAGTTGCACTAATAATCTTAAAATCATCTACTTCTCTCTACCTCACAGAATTCTAACCTACGCACTGTATCTCTCACAGACTCATCTCCGCCTGACACTTCTACTAGTAGGGTGACCATATGAAAAGGAGGACAGGGCTCCTGTATCTTTAACAGTGGCATAGAAAAGGGAATTTCAGCAGGTGCCATTTGTACTTATGGAGAACCTGGTGAAATCCCCTCTTCATCACAACAGTTAAAGGTGCAGGAGCTATACTAGAGTGACCAGATATAAAAGAGAGCAGGACACCTGCAGCTTATATAGAAATGACACCTGCTGAAATTTCCTTTTCAATACAACTGTTAACGATACAGGAGCCCTGTCCTCCTTTTCATATGGTCACCCTACTTCTACAGACACATCTCATACTATCTCCTCTCACTTAACTGTCTTGCTGTCAGCCAAGGCGCGCTATATAAAGCACTACATTTCTCCAGCTCCTCCCACTCTCACACAGCCAATCAGCACTCCCCCCTCAACCATCCAAACAGCACTTAGGCCTTCAACCCCCTTGTAAGTACATTGAGGCCTACTTACTTCCTGGAACCATTTATTTATTTATTTATTTATTTATTACATTTTTATACCGCCCAATAGCCGAAGCTATTTCTTCGATTGTAAGACGCCACTGATTATAAGACGCACACTAATTTCAGTACCACCCAACAGAAAAAAAAAAGCTTTGATTCTAAGAATAATAATCACACCCGTGATTCTAAGACACACCTCATTTTTAGAGAAGTTTATATGGGGGAAAAAGTGTGAAGAAATATGGTATTTATTTATTTATTTATTTTATTACATTTATATACCGCCCCACAGCCGAAGCTCTCTGGGCGGTTTACAACAATTAAAAATAGTAAACATTAAAAGTATACAAAATTTTAAAAAACATCAAAACAGTATAAAAACAACAGTATCCATTTAAAAACAACAATTCTGGGGGCCATTAAAAACAAACTTAATGTTGTTAAATGCTGTTAAAATCCCTGGGAGAAGAGAAAAGTCTTGAACTGGCGCCGAAAAGATAACAATGTTGGTGCCGGGCGAGCCTCATCGGGGAGATCATTCCACAGTCGGGGGGCCACCACCGAAAAGGCCCTCTCCCTGATTGCCATCCTCTGAGCTTCCCTCAGAGTAGGCACTCGGAGGAGGACTTTAGATGGTGAGCGCAGTGTACGGGTAGGTTCATGTCGGGAGAGGCGTTCCATCAGGTATTGCGGTCCCAAGCCATATATACAATATATATATACAATAACATATATATATATATATATATATATATATATATATATATATATATACACACACACACACACACACACACACACACACACACACACACACACACACATTTTAGCAGATAAGTCAGCTGAACATCACAGGGGCATGGGTGTTTTTCCCCTGTTCTGCCTCCGGTTGTATAATGCCTCAAGCCAACTCCATTGCCAAGGTATTCTTCTGAGCAAGTACACTGTTCAAGCTTGATAAGCTCAGAAGTAACCTCAGAATGTGGGAGCAGATAATAGGGAAGATGGCGTGGAACTCTCCTTCTTTAAGAGAATGAAAAGGAAGAAGGAAACCAGTTTCCATCTGTGTTTTGTCCTCCAGGCAGAAGTGCCAGGACAAATCAGCAGGTCTGCAGGTGAATTTCCTAGTTACGCTAGATGAAACATCACGTAAGCCACTTTGACGGATTGTTAACGTTAGTAGGGTTGAGTGTGATTAATATGCCCGCTCCATCAGTGACAGAGAGGGAAAGGTTCTTTAGGGAAAAAAACAGTGCACCGAGGTGACCATCCTCGTATTTGTTAAAGGTGCAGAGAACGAAAGGAGAGGAGGCAGACTGCTCTAAGCAATGAAGACACGACCACATCAGCTTCCTAGCTGTGGCCTTCTAGATCACAGCAGAGGTGCCCGTTGATTGGGAATGAAAGAGTGGGAGGAGGGAGGAGGATGTTCCTAATCTGAAATGGCACCAAGAAGGATTGATCGGGTCCTTCTCCCTTCCACACACCAAAGAAAGCAACAGATGAGGATGTGAGCGGACAGCACAGAAAGAGGATGCCTTAAGAAGGTTATGAAGGCCACAATGTGATTTCATTCAAAAGTTGGGAGCTGATCAGCTCTTGGCTTTCCCAAAATAAGAGCAGTTTGAAGTAGGGTAGGGTGTGGAGGGGAGCAGGTCTGGTCTTTGTCATGGCAAGGGAAGTGTGTACACTCCAGTTGCTAACAACAGGATTTCTGGTTGATTTTGTTTTTAATTATTTGTGACATACACCATGAAAGCCTTGGAGTATCAATCGTTGCTGTTGCAACAGAACAAGCTGATAAAGCCAGGGCCATTCTTCAAAAACATGGAAGGTGAGCATGATTCAAACCTGGTCATGGGGCCATTATAAGTACCAAACAGTCTTGCTCAACGTTTTGGCTTTCAAAATGCGGATTTCAAGAGTTAATGAGCCAAGAGGTAATGGAATAGCCCTCATTAAAATTAAAATTAGCCAAATCATTCTATTTCTCAACTATGTCACTGTTGTATTTTTTCTACCCATAATTCTGTTCCATATCTACATAGAGTATCAAAGGGCAGCCATGCTGGATCTAGATGGACCAGGGATCCATCTAGACTAGCATTCTGTTGGCAAACCCAACAGAATTTGTTCTTACTTCCACACTGTTAGTTTTATTGTCCTCTTTGCCTTTTTGGTGCATTCCCTTCCCTTTCTTATTGTTTTATTATGATTTCATTAGAATGTAAACCTATGTGGCAGGGTGTTTCTGTTTTATTCTTTTACGAGGTACAGCAATATGTGCATTGATGGTAATCATCATCATCCCATACTTATGAAGTGTGTGCAATAGCAGCCTCCCTCTGTATATAACCCATAATAATGGAAATATATAGCCTCCAGTACTGCCTACCTCCAGAATCTGAGGCAATAAGCCTAAATGCACCAGTTGCTGGGGAACATGGGTGGGAGGGTGCTGTTGCACTATGTCCTGCTTGTGGGACCCTGGTCAACAGCTGGTTGGCTACTGTGCAAACAGAGTGATGAACTACATGGACCGTCTTATGGCTCTTCTTATGTTCTTATGTTGCTATCATCAGTAGTAGCCATTGATAGCCTTACCCTCCATTAATTTGTCTAATGCCTCTTTAATGCCATCCGAATTGAGGGCCAAGCATAAGACCCCAAGTTCAATCCTGGCATGTCCAGGTAGGGCTGGAAAAACATCCTGCCTAAAACTCTGGAGAGCTCTTGACAGTCCATGTCAATACTACCGACCTTGACAGACCAATGTTCTGACTCAGTGCAAGACAGTTTCCCATATTCCTACCTCATGGTAGTGAATTCCATAGTTTAACTTCATGCTGTGTGAAGAAATACTTCATCGAGAAAGCCTCCAAATACATATTTAATACTTATTTTAATACATACTGAAATGTGTCATTTTCTCTCTCTGCATTTTAAATGCATATTTTCTCTCAAAATGCATATTGAAATGTGTATTTTCTCCCAAGTACATACTTAACTGTGTATTTTGATACATTCAATCTGCAAGGAACTGCACAATCTTATGTTTAGCTAGGTTCTGATCCAGTACATTATTCCAAAAGGTGCCAGTTATGTCATTCTGTACAGGAATTGTACAGGACCAAATTCCTCAAGCATCTCCAATTAAAACTTGCTTCCTTGGTTATTGGTTCTCTATTTCAGTGTTCTTCCCTATCAACTACAGCAGGAATAGACAGCCTTTTGTGGGCATAGGTGGCAATTTAAGAAACTGCCTTGGGCACCACCACAAAATGGCTGTCATGGAAGGTGTGACAAAGAACAAGTATCCTGCACCAAAGACTCTATTTGTTGATTTTTTAAAAAAGTGGGAGGGGGTTAAACCTCCATGTTAATAAGAAACATCCATAAAATAAAACCCATCCAAAATACATCTCAAACAGGGATAGGATAATCTGTTAACTTGATCTTGACAAATTTCTTGATGTTGACAAGCCTCACCTGAGAGTTTGATTCACTCTGTGCTCGATTGTGAGTGGTTTGTTTGTTTGTTGGAATAGGAAAAGCGTGCATTTGGTAGGCACTTTTTAAAGTGTGCACCCATATGTGTTTTTCCCCCTCCCTCCATGAACTAAAGGATAAAAATGAGTACATTTCCAAAAATGCATTTTAAAAAATAAATCACAATTTTAAAAACCAAATGCAAGTTCAGGAACACGTGAGCTTTTCCCAAAAATCGCGCTCACATTCATGTTTGAGTGCAGTGAAGCAAATGGAACAAATTTGGCTTGAAACTGAATCCAAAGAAAAACCTTGTGCTTCCCTAGTCTTAAATATTTGTCCCCAGATATCAGAGGCTGAGCCAGAAAGCACATATCCAAAGGCTTGATTCAGATATGGGCCATAGCTAGATGGGGCGATATCCCGGGGATCGCCCCAAGATCATCCCTGTGGATTCACATGATTCACAGGGGATCCCGGGATCAGAGAGAGAAGATCCCTCCCTTTCCCCAGATCTTGCCCTACACTTCTACCCCGTTTTTTCCACGGTCTCTTGCTGATCCCGAGACTGATCCCGAACGTGTGGGTGGGCATCACGGTTTATCCCAGCTCCTCGCGAGTAACCGTGAGGAGCTGGGAACCGTGCATGGGGCGCAAAGCTCCTCAGGAGCTCTGTGCACATCGGGGGTGGGGTAGGCTGAGCGGGGAAAGTATTTTTTTAAAAAAATCACCGTTTTTCATACGAGTGCTTGTGCGCTCCGTCTGCTTTAACAAAACAAAAAAATGGCGGGTGTGATGTCACGTACTGCGTGTAGACCAGGGCGATGATCTTGTGATCATAACACCGCAAGATCGTCGCTGTAAAAACCCCTGGTCTAGCTGAGGCCATGGTCTCCCATATACTGGGGCTGTTTCTAACCCTCATGTTCAGCTCCAGGTCAGCTGGCCTTCATTTCTCTGGAAAACCTCCATGCGATTTTGTTGATTCCACAGGACATCCAATACACACACAAAAAAAACAGTAAGCAGGGAGATGTGTTAGAATTGGGGATCGAGCAGTTGGCAAGCTTGAGGAAAAGCAACAATCACAGGAGCATTTCAGGAGATATATATCAATGTGTTCCTAATATTTCCTGAACTCTGCATTCACTGATTCCAGATGTTATGAAACAGAGTTCAAGTCTGTAATAAAATAGGTTGCAAAATACCAAATCACGATAAATTCCAGCTGGGGTTGTGTCCGGCAGGGGCTATCATTATCCACCTCTTCTTGACAACAGGCTACCCTGCCAACACACCCATCTGCCTTGCAGGGTCCATTTTTACACAAGGGTTTTAAAAGAAAAGAAAAATGCTAAAAGGACAGAGTTGCATTAAGTTCTTATAAGGGGAAATTACCAGTCACAAGAGGGATAAAATGTATTATCTATCTTCTACCATTATTATTATTCACCATCTTTTTTATTTATTGCATTTCTATATTTCCCCATAGACAGAGCTCCCTGGTGGTCACCTAAAAAGATTTTAAAAAACAAAAACTATAAGTACATTATATAAAGTGTAAAACCATTTTGAGCAGGGGGTTGGACTCAATGGCTTTATAGGCCCATTCCAACTCTACTATTCTATGATTCTATGATTCTACATGAGAGAGAGAGAGAGAGAAAGAGAGAGAGAGAGAGAGAGGATGGTTTTACCCTAATAGTCAGCATCAGCAAGCAAACTTGAGGGGTTTTGCAATGGAGGAAGTCCGCAAACTGGCCTAAGTCACCCAGGTTGAGCCAGGCCAACTTGCGGACAAGTGAGCTGGGGTCACTGGGACAGTGCTGTCTAAAGAGCAGCAGATCTGGCCTCCTGGATGGATTCCAATTGGCTCAAGGGGATGGGACATTGTTGGCCCTTCACTGCTGTTGGCTTTGGCCCATTGAAAGCTATCCAGTGGGGTTGGGGTGGATCAGTCAGGGTCCCCCTAAGCTAGCTTTTATGGTGGGCAATGAAGGGCATAGAACAGCGAATCATTTAATCTGGCACCTCAAGGCTTTACTTTGCCTTCAGAATTTATTCTCATTGCAGATCCTAGTTGTTGTCGACAAAGTTGTGACTCTTAGCGAGAGATGTGTGAATCGGCAAAACTTGAGCTTGCCAAAGATCTTTGACTTCTAACCCAAGGCTGAGTCTACTTCCAGTCTGTATGAGGTTGCAGGGCTTATTTTGTTTTTCTCATGACAATCCATGTGTATTTTTGTGATTTTTTTTTCCAAACATATGCATCAATTACGCACGTCTTCGAAACATATTCATTCTTCTTCCATTGATTAAAGTGTATTTGTGTGCATTTCTCAAAAGTATGTTTGTGTTTTTCACGCTCAGTTTTCAATGCTATGCACGCTGTTGAACAATTTTTATTTCTTATTTTGGGGGGGGTCTGCAAACCACATTGCAAGCTGGGATCTGTATGGACTTTGCCCCCAGATTGCATCAGAATCCGTGTTCAGTCCAGAAGGTGCAAAATGGGTAAATTCTGATCTGAAGGGACCTGTAATGAGTTTCTCATACATCCCTGCTCTTAAGATCTCATGGCTTCATTCTGGATTGGATGGTTGTAAGACAGATCATGTCAGGATTTTGGAGGAGGGTGCTGAGGCAAAAGTCCATCAGTGGGCCCCTTCAACAGGCAAGCAATGGAGAGGGGGTGGGGCATACAAACTGAGAGTGTAGCCAGAGTCTTCTTGGGTTAGACCAACCTAGGCTAGACTGTAACCCCCATTATTCCCAGGCCTCAGTTAGACCTGCCATGTCTAGTGCGACAGAGGGGTGAGGATCTCACGATATCTCTGTTTACATGCGGTGCTGAACCACCTCAGAGGGAGAGGATGTTGCCATGACACACGCTCTGAACAACAGACCCGGCCGCGGCTACTCCCTGCTCAAGCCAAGCACCACCGCTTGAAACGCCGGAGGCAAGGGATAAGAACCACCTTCCTCCAAACTATGTGGAGAAAGGGGTTTAAATTGGAGAAGGATTTTTAATATATATAATAATGCGCTGTGAGTTATATCTGCTTAGGTGAATGATTGTCAGAGTGGGTGTTATATGTGTAAACTTAAGATGATAAATGCCAAACAGACACATGGGATTTTTGTGGTAGTTAAAAAAAAAGATAATTGAAATTTATTTTTAAAAGTTCACAAGCTTTGTTTCAGATGAAACATTTAAAACCCTTTTTGAAACCTTTCATCCAATCCTTTCAATCATTCACATACACGCTTCCCTTTCCCTCACACAATCACTCTTGAGCTTTCTTTATTATCAGTATTGATTAATATACATCAACTATATGCACACCACACTCCAAAGACACCACTCTCTACCCTGAACCTCAAATTTCCCAGAACTTAAGTACTCTAAACACAGAGAGCACTAAAGACTCTAAGAGTACCTAAAAAGTCCCCCCCATCCCCTCAGTCCTTCCCTTATATATCCCTCCTCCCCATCCCCAGACATTCTAACTCCGCCCACTCAGGCCCTCATTCTAAACTCACCACAGACTTAAAATGGCAGATTGTCTTGTTTTGTTTTATTCTGTTCAGCGCCATGAAAATGGATGGCACTTTATAAATAAATATTAATAATAATAATCCCACCCTGCTCTCGGGATCCCCTGTGCATCATTTGGATGCACAGGGACAATCCCGGTGATCATCTTGGGATATCGCTCCGTCTAGCTACGGCCCCAGCCAGCATGGTCGACCTGGTACCCTCTAGTTGTATTGGACTGCTATTGCCACCATTCCCAGAGTGTTGGGAGTTGCAGTCCATCATATCTGGAGGACCCCGAGTTAGGGATAACTGAGTTAGTCACTTTCTTTGTTTCAGGTGCATTTTAGCTCTTCCGTCCTGGCAAGCATTCACGTGGTCATCCATCGTTACTCTTACCCAGAATCCTCTGCACCTTGAAGAGTGCTCCAGATTGGCACGGTCTCCCCCACTTTGGGCCAGGATTGGCCAAATGCACTATATTGAATTCAACTGCTGAGATGTAAGTGTTTCACATCTGATGAACTGCAACTCGGCAATTAGAAAGAAGTTGTCAAAGTACCTTTTCTTTATTTGTGATACACGCAGGATTAAAGTCTTGCATTTCCTTTCTTTCTTTCTTTCTTTCTTTCTTCATCAGAAACGGCATACTGCTATGCTTCTTTTTGGCTTGTGATGAGCATAATAAGGATCAGGGTTGTCCGGTCGAATCCCCCTGGCTTTAACATACACAGTTTGGTTGCGAGGGGAGGAAATACAACATTTCATTAAGTAAATCAGGACAGAGCGATTGTGTGTGGAAAGGCAGCTGGCTTGCCCCCAAGGTTTTGAAAACCTGGCCACTCCCCTTTAGTCATTACAGAAAGAGACCTGCCAAGATGAGAAATTACACCAGGAGGGAGGAATATTAGGATTAATTGTCTTGAACCAGCGCAGTGGAGCAGGTAGGCAAGTGAAATCAAGGTGCAGATAATGAGGGCCAATGAGCAGCTTTTATTGTCTTCTCTCATAAAGAAAAGTATTTAAAAGAACCTATTTCACATCTTTCAGGGCTGCTAAAATTGGATTTTTAAAAGCTCCAAATCCTTTTCAGCTACAGGATAATTATAAAGTTTAATAAAGAAGGTTTTCCTTTGAGGTACATCAGCTTTAACAGGGATGCCCTGTGGACCATTAAATGGTCTTCCCTTTAGATGCTGGGTGCCATCATTTCCCCGTACCTGTTGGGATTGTCTCTAAGCAACCCTTTTTTACACTAGCCATAGCTAGATGGGGCGAAAACCCAGGGTGATCCCTGGGATCATCCCTGTGCATCCACATGATGCACAGCAGATCCTGGGATCAGGGAGGGATGATTCGTCCCTTGCCCCAGGATGTCACCCTCCCCTTTAGGCCCAGTTTTTCCGCAGTCTTGGGCTGAGCCCGAGACCACGGAACATGTGGCCGGGTGCCGCGGTTTGTCCCAGCTCCTTGCGATTCCTCATAAGGAGCCAGGACCTGCGCACAGGGCGTAGAGCTCCTCAGGAGCACTGCCCCCATCAGGAGTGGGGTGGGGGGAGTGGGGAAAGTAATTATTTAAAAAAAAGAAAATCACTTACCTTTTGCACATGAGCGTTCGTGCACTACTGGAGACTATTGTCTCTGCAGAGGCCACAAGTGAGGGAGGAAGCAGCAGCCAGGCACCTCTCCACCGTGCCTGGGTCCAGCTCCAGCTCAGAGCCCCCTCCCTCCTGCTACCAGCTGTCTCTGCAGAGGCCACAAGTGAGGGAGGAAGCAGCAGCCAGGCACCTCTCCACCGTGCCTGGGTCCAGCTCCAGCTGAGAGCCCTCTCCCTCCTGCTGTCAACTGTAACTGCTGAACTTTGCAACTAAGATTGTAGTGCCTGAATTTGCTTTCCTTTTCCCCCTCCTCCTCCTCCTCCCTCCCAATCCCCTTTCCTTTTGTGTCATGTCTTTTAGATTGTAAGCCTGTGGGCAGGGACTGTCAAGAAATACTTTTGTAAGCCGCCGTGAGAGCCTTTTTTGGCTGAATGGCGGCATAAAAATCCTTAAATAAATAAATAAAAATAATACTGGCCCTTTAACTAAAAAAAATGGTGGGCGCGATGCCTCTCTGTCTGAGGTCATCGCGCGCCACGTGTGAACTGAGGGGGAGATCTTGCAATGAAAAAATCGCAAGATCTTCACCCCTCCATCCCACTTGACCGCAAGGTCTAGCTAAGGCCACAGTTTCCATGGAGTGGGAGCCATTGGAATGCACCTGAAAGTGATGTCAGAAGCTCAACACTGTGTGGAAGGACCTCCACATGCCACTGTCATCTCAGTTCAAGTTAAAAATAAGAGCTAATCTACATGTTCCACATGATAAGGTGTTGGACTTGTAGGATTTAGACTGCACCATTCAATTGCCCCTGTTCCCTATTAAAATGAAGTTTCCTGTGAACACATCAGGGAGAATGCTTTAGCATAGCAGTTCATCCAGGTCCAATCAACAATAAGAACCATGAATAAAACCTCCCCATTGTGCAAATGGTTCATACGGGTGCTTGGCCAAAACAATACACACACACACATTAAAAAAAAATAAACACCTTAAGTTTTGTTGACTGCACCTGGATAATATAATTACATTTATTTCATTTTAGCTTTCCACTAAAAGTTGCTAGATCTCATGACTGCAGACTCCACTGAATGCCCCTTCAGGCTCAGAAACTTGAACAGAAAAGGCACAGTCTATCAAATTTCTCATGAAATGTAACCATCTCAGGAGGGTGGTAGAGCAAATGGTTTTGGCAATAACTTATTAAATAATAATAATAATAATAATAATAATAATAATAATAATAATAATAAATTTACTTCTTACCTGCCTCTCCATTCTGATTGAGGCAGGGAACAACAGTAAATATAAAATGCATAAAACTGAATTAAAACATAATATATGTTGTTAAAACATCCTGAAATCATTTTTAAAAATATCCTAAAATCATTTTTAAACATCCTAAAATTACACTGGATAGGCCTGCCAGAAGAGATCAGTCTTAATAGCTTTCTTAAATGCTGATAGACTGTTAAGTTGACGAGTCTCCTCCGGCAGGCCATTCCACAGTCTGGGAGCAGCAGAAGAAAAGGTTCTCTGGGTAACAGTTGTTAATCTAGTTTTTGCTAGATGAAGTAGACTCTTCCCAGAGGACCTGAGTGTGTGGGGCGGATTGTATGGGAGAAGGCGATCCCGCAGGTAGCCTGGACCCAAACAATGGAGGGCTTTAAAGGTGATAACCAACACTTTATACTTCACCCTGAAACTAATTGGCAGCCAGTGAAGAGATTTTAAAACTGGTGTATATCATGTTTTTATACTGTTTGTTTTATACTTTGAATGGTTTTAATTTTTGTGAACGGCCTGTGAGCTTCGGCTATTAGGCACTATAAAAATGCAATAAATAAATATAAATAAATAAATAAAACAGATTAGAAAGTAGTTGAAATAACAGGTTTTTGTTTTGCTTCTAAAAGTATGACCAACCGTATCATGGGGCAGAGAGAAGAGAAGGAGAAGTTGAGAGCCATTTTGCAAAATGCCAGCTGATTCTGTTTCGGCACCTACGCAAGGTCTTTCGAAGGGTTCTCTTACAGCAAAAGTCAGCAGGTTTATCTTTTCTGGGTAAGGAGGTACATTTCATTATCGTCGAGGTGAGTAGCCAGCTTTTCTATTTAGCGAGCTCAGCTCAAAGTGATAGACAGTAGGGAGAAGGGGGGGGAAAAGAATCCCATTTTGGATGGTGGAACCAGAGTACCGAGACACAAAAGGCCTTTGTAGGAGGAATGCAGCAGACTTCACACACATACACACACGTTCCCAACTGTCTCATCACGGGTAGCCGATTTAGATGATGAAAGTCTCCCACAATGCCGAGCTTCCTGCAGTCGTGGGCTATTTCAATTGGCAGAGGTCAGGGAAGGGAGCGAGTTTTCGAAAGTTCATCAGAGCCTTTTGACAAGGCTGCCTATACGCCCAAATCAAATCAACAAAAGCCTGGCTACCTGGCATGGTGTCCTGTTCTGCACCTGAGCTGTCTTAAAAACAACACAGAACAGTTTCAGGCCAGGCCTTTTTTAAAAAAATAAATAAATGCGTATGCATTATTTTATGCAGAATGAGGTGGTACACTGAGGCAGTAAAATGCAGGTCTGTACCACTCCTGGCGCTGGGGAGGGATGTCACATTTCAACTGCTAAGCTTGCCACTGTGTTAAATATATATATATATATATATATATATATATATATATTTTAAAAAAAACACAATACAATATATTGATTTCAGTGAATTACATGGAGGGATCAGGAGGGGCCAGGGCTAACTGGAAGAGGAGCTGCCATGCACGCAGAAGGTTCGAGGTTCAATCCCTGGCTTCTCCAGGTACGGCTGGAGAAACTCCTGCCTGAAATTTTGGAGAGCTGGGCAGCTTCTTATGTTTGTTTATTTATTTATTTATTTACTTATTACATTTATATACTGCCCCATAGCCGAAGCTCTCTGGGTGGTGTCTAGCAAGGTCCGTGGCTTTTTGCAGCTACTCGCGAGTAGCCGGGAAAAGCCACGGATCGGGCCCGGGGGGGAAGGCCGGACCTGGCAGGAGAGGGGGGGGGAGAAGGCCGGCCACCGGGATGGCATCAGGGAGAGGGAGGACGGGCGACACGGACATCGGGGAGAGGGAGGACGGGCAGCACAGGCATTGGGGAGAGGGAGGATGGGCGGGGAAAGAGTGGGCAGGGAGGCATCAGGGATGGCAGGGGGGATCAGGAGTGGGGGGGCTTTAATTATTTTTAAAAAGGCGCTTACCTTCTCCAGAGTCTTCGGGGCGCACGTGGCACCTTTAACAACAACAAAAAAATGGCCGATGCTGCAGGGCTTCCGTAGTCCCTGCGCGTCGGCCATCAAGGAGGCGGGGCGGCGTGCGCTAAAGTTATCACGCCATCGCCCCGCCTCCCTGATGGCTTATCCGGCTGGGTCTAGCAAGGCCCTCTGTTTTGAGAAGCTTTCCTCAACTGACCAGCCACTTTTTTTTTTCCCGGCTCCTTTATCTTTAAATTGAACAATTTAAATTTGATTTTTTGATCTTCTTTCTTTTACTGTTTATATCTATATTCACCACTCCAGAATCTGTGTTAGATAATTGAGCGGTATATAAATATGGAGGAGGAGGAGGAGGAGGAGGAGGAGGAGGAGAAGGAGAAGAAGAAGAAGAAGAAGAAGAAGAAGAAGAGGAGGAGGAGGAGGAGGAGGAGGAGGAGGAGGAGGAGGAGGAGGAGGAGGAGGAGGAGGAGGAGGAGGAGGAGGAGGAGTGGGAGCTGAATGTTCTTTCTGGCTGGGAGGGGGAAGCAAACTGACTAAAGCTGCTCTTTCTCTAGTCAATGGCTAGTTAAGGCTCACCTTCTCCTTGCTGTGATAGTCTTCCTGGGAGCCAGAGGGTGCAACCTGTAGTGCCATGGTAAATTTCAAAGTACAGGTACTCATAACAATTCTCACAGCCACGCCTCCAAGGGGAGTCCAAAAATGCAGGCAGCTGTGCCAATTCATATCCACAAACCCATTCTTACCATTCTCATCTCTACCAGGTGCGGCCCTTTTGTAAAGTGGATGGGCCTTCGAGACGAAGCACCCCCAAAATACTTCGCATGGCAACACATACGGTGTTGCTTGTAAAATACGGTGTTGCTTGTAAAATTCATTTCTACACACACCCCAGCTACTGTAAGGATTGCAGCTAAGCACAAAGGAAAGAGGGAAGCCCGAGGAGGGTGGCAGATGTTGTCTGCATCCCTGCTAATAAGAAAGTGCTGGTGCTGCAACCTGTGAGGCCTGCCTCGGCTACTTCACTTGGTGCAACCCCTCAGTGTCCTGTGATCTCACGGCCAGTGAAGACAGAAGGCAGAGTGTGTTTCCTTTCAGTTCTGCAGTTCCAGGTAGGGATGTTAGAGGATTCCGTCTGGGAGGGTGAAGTCTGCCAAGCTTTCAGTGGCTTGTCCCCCAGGTCCCCACCCCACCCAGAGTTATCCATGAACTGGCCTGACTCAATTGCATCATGTCAAGCCAGCTCGTAGATCTTACAGTTTCAGTTTTTGAGGGGCTAAGATGGCTATTTACGCCAAAAAACAAAAAAAATGGCTTCAATTTGTGTTATTTACATGCATCTCAGCTGGAATTTGCTTGATTTGCACAAATAATGGCTGCAATATGCTACTTTATACCTACTTCGCCTGCAGTTGTAGACAGTGGGCAGATGTGCGGGAGGTGTCAATGATTTTCTGAAGTGGGGTTGAAGGGGGCAGCAATCGGAGAACAACCTCTTTCCCTAGGCTAGGAAAGCCTTTAACTTTGCAAATCAGGACAATTCCTTCCCAGGTTCATGAAACCTTTGTGCTAAGAGTGATTTAAAAACTATTAATTTCAAGGGGGGGGAGTCGGTGGGTGTATACAAATTCACAGGACACAAGTGGAAAAATCATGGATAAAGTGTTTTGGTGGCCCATTGGCTTTCAAAGAATCTAACAACACCAATAATACATATGATTGGAAGTGTGTGTGTGCATGTGAGATAGATAGATAGATAGATAGATAGATAGATAGATAGATAGATAGATAGATAGATAGATGATAGATAGATAGATAGATAGATAGATAGATAGATAGATAGATAGATAGATAGATTATACAGTTGTGCATGCCACTAGAGGCAAAGAGTTCTTCTGTGTGAATTCTCTTCTTTGCTGGTGAACACAACACTGAAAGGCAAATTGAAAACTGTTTTGAATTCTGACCCTGACCCTCCCCATCCCAACTTGGAAATCAATTTGCTTTAGAGAGCAAAATTTGAAAATGCTTCGTTCCCACACTTCTCTCTTTTGTTGTGTTTTTTGAATGCTTCAAAATGACCTTGAAATTAGTGATCCTCTTCAGCGTTCCTTCACATCCGTCATCATATCTGCAAAACCTGTCCTTCCTCGTCGCCAGCAAAACCACTCCAGACTTAATTACATTTTACTCTTTCCATTGCACACACTTGACCATGTTTAAGAGAGCATGGCTCCCTGCATGTGTGTGTGTGTGTGTGTGTGTGTGTGTGTGTGTGTGTGTGTGAGAGAGAGAGAGAGAGAGAGAGAGAGAGAGAGAGAGAAAGCGCCATCACATCTAGGTCAAGCGCATGGCTTCCAACCCTTCTCTGTTGCTGCTCTGACATTGCTTCCTGAAAATAGGAAGTAATTAGCCCCACTCATTCTGGTAGGAGAGAGTAGCAACTGGACTTTCTCTGGGTTTTTTTGCAGTGAAACAAAGGGCAGAAGGGGCGGAAGATGTGTGAGAGGCAGACAACATCATGAGAGTAATCCGTGAGTACCCAGTAACAAGTGTGCAGTAAAACACTCATCAGATGGAGCACAGAGAGAGTGATCATAGAAAATTTATTTATTTATCTATCACTCCAGCAGAGGGTCTCGGAGTGACAGAAGAACCCCATCACAAGAAACCCCCCACCTTGCCCCAGGAAGAAGCATTACATAATAATAAAAAAGGGTGCACCCTACACTCTCTTGAGCAACTCTTGGGTGGCAAGTGTATTGTGAGATTTCTTTGGTTACATGCTGCTTTCTAGCTGCTTTTACAATTATTATGAATATAAAAACTACCTTGATGGATCAGGTAAGGGGGAAAAAAGCATCACAGGTCCCGTATCCTGCCTCCCACAGTGGCCAACTAGATCCCACCAGGAAGTTCACAACTAGGAAAGGAAGGTGATGTCCCTTTCCTGTTGTTCCTCTCCAGAAAGTGCATTTAGAGCTGGAAAAAGTGGAGAAAGGGGCAACTAAAATGATTAAGGGGATGGAGCATCTCCTCTACGAGGGAAGGTTACAACAGCTGGGATTGTTCAGCTTGAAAAAAAGGTAAGTAAGGGAGGTGTACAAAATTATGCATTTTGTGGAGAATGTGGAGAAAGAGACATTTTTCTCCCTCTCTCAAAATACTAGAACCTGGGTTCATCCCATGAAGTTGAGTTGTGGGAGATTCAGGACAAATAAAAGGAAGGTCTTCTTCACACAGCTCATAGTTAAACTATGGAATTTACTACCACAAGATGTAGTGGTGGCCAGGGCCGGCGCTACCATTAGGCTAACTAGGCAGCCGCCTAGGGCGCAGACCTCGGAGGGGTGCAGTACTGCCTTTTAAAGGTCACAGTTTTATACAAATTAGCTGTTTTAAGGGGGGGAAACATAATAAAAGGAAAATATAATAGTTCAGAAACTCTTCTTGAACAGCTGAATCGAAGTTGGCAGTGTGTGTGTGTGTGTGTGTGTGTGTGTGTGTGTGTGCAAGTAGCTTGCCTTGCCTAGGATGCAAAATAGTCTGGCATCGGCCCTGGTGGTGGCCACTAATTGGACAGTTTTAAACACGGCTTGGATAAATTCCTGGAGAAGGCTATCCATGGCTACTAGCCCTGATGGTTGTGTGCTGTCTCCAGTATCCGAGGCAGTAAGCTGGAGTGCACCAGTCGCTTGGCAACATGGGCAGGAGGGTGCTGTTGCACCCACGTCCGGTTTGTGGGTTCCTGGTCCTCAGTTGGTTGGCCAGATCAACATAATCCTGATCTGATCTAGCAAGTCTCCCCTTACGTTCTTATGTTCTTCAAGTGTTTTAGTGGCATAGTGTCCCAAACATTGTTGTTGTTGTTGTTGTTAATTATCATTGTTGTCATCATCATTCACTTAATTTCATATTCCCCATTTTAACGCCAACAGGGTCTTCAAGCCAACTTACAAAATAGTAAGATGGCAAAGGTAAAAGGCAATAAAAAACTAAGGAGGTTAAGAGGATTTGGTTTCAGTTCACAGAGCGTCAGAACTTTCCCTGTTTGAAATTCCAAATGCAAATAGAGCACATATTTTTTTTTGGGGGGGGAAGGTTGGTCAACCCAGAGCAAGCCCCTCTCTCTTCATTTTCTCCATACCATTCATAAATTCTTCAGTATTCCCCCCCTAAGAGAAATGTGGTATTCTAGGAGCTATACCACATGAAAAAAATGTGGAGGGAAAGAGAGAAGAATGCCCCCCCCAACATAAAATCTAGATTATTGGATTGGAAACCTTATTTTGCTTATGCAATCAAATAGTTATAGTTTCAGCAGAAAGTAATTTATTTTTTTGTGGATGCTATTTTCCGCATCCACAAATGGATGGCCAGTCTCTCTATCCTGTTCATAATTTTAGACAACTTTATCACATCACATCTTATCTTTCTGAACTAAGAAGCTCCAAATGGTCCCCCCTCCCCTGGGGTGGGGGTAGTTGCCTTTGTTCATATACTGCTCTTGTCATCGGAATCTCTTCCCTACAAAATGCTATACTAATGTGACCTGGAACCAGAGACGATGTGCCATGTTCTGACAGGGAAGCAGTCAGCGTGACACAGCTCGAGACTTAAACTTTGAGCTGTCACCCAGCTAAAAAAAATAAAAATTCTCACAGGGCAATCCTAAATTGGGAGGAACAATTCCCATGGCAGAAGGACTTCCGCTTCCTGCCAGCTCACTGTAACCAAGCTGGGAAATATTGGGGGAGCAGCTTTTGCTAGTTCCCTTCAGCTTTTTTTTTTTTAATGCTTCCCACTGAAACCAATTGCAGGAGAAATAGCTAGGGAAGTTCCATGATGGTATAGTCTGAGGGCCTGGTTATGGAGGCATGTTGGGAGAACAAGGGGGCTTTAGAATCATAGAATCATAGAATCATAGAATAGCAGAGTTGGAAGGGGCCTACAAGGCCATCGAGTCCAACCCCCTGCTCAATGCAGGAATCCACCCTAAAGCATCCCTGACAGATGGTTGTCCAGCTGCCTCTTGAATGCCTCTAGTGTGGGAGAGCCCACAACCTCCCTAGGTAGCTGATTCCACCGTCGCACTGCTCTAACAGTCAGGAAGTTTTTCCTGATGTCCAGCCAGAATCTGGCTTCCTTTAACATGAGCCCGTTATTCCGTGTCCTGCACTCTGGGAGGATCGAGAAGAGATCCTGGCCCTCCTCTGTGTGACAACCTTTGAAGTATTTGAAGAGTGCTATCATGTCTCCCCTCAATCTTCTCTTCTCCAGGCTAAACATGCCCAGTTCTTTCAGTCTCTCTTCATAGGGCTTTGTTTCTAGACCTCTGATCATCCTGGTTGCCCTCTTCTGAACACACTCCAGCTTGTCTGCGTCCTTCTTGAATTGTGGAGCCCAGAACTGGACGCAATACTCTAGATGAGGCCTAACCGGGGCCGAATAGAGAGGAACCAGTACCTCACGTGATTAGATCCTGTAGATCCCAAGACTGCCCCCGATACACCCCTGAAGCACCCCCATTTTGTTCCTTATTGCCAAACTGCAGGAATGCCACCAATGCCAGTGCCCTCTTCCTGGTAGCCACCTGCCTCACTTCCTTGGGCAAGGGCTCACGGAGAAGGACCCCTGTGGATGCTCTTAGGGTCCAGACAGGTACATTTGGGAGGAGGGGATTGTCACGACACAGGCCTCACACACCAGGCCTTGATGCACACAAACCCTCCTCAAGCCAAGCGCCACCACTTGAACAACCTTTCCCTCATACGAGAGGGTAAAGGCTAGAATCTGAAAAGGTGTGTATGTAATAAGCTGAAAGTTATGTATAAAGTGTTTATGATAGTAACTGTAGAGCAGGTGATAAAGCCAAGCAGACATGTGGTTTGAGGTAACAAAACAAAATAAAAAGTCCATGCCACAGTGACCTTTAATTAAATAAGTAAATAAACTAACCTACCTCACAGGGTTGTTGTAAGGTAGGGTGACCATATGAAAAGGAGGACAGGGCTCCTGGATCTTTAACAGTTGTATTGAAAAGGGAATTTCAGCAGGTGTCATTTGTATATATGGAGAACCTGGTGAAATTTCCTCTTCATGACAACAGTTAAAGCTGCAGGTGCCCTGCCCTCTTTTCAATCTGGTCACAGTATAGCTGTGGTATAGCTCCTGCAGCTTTAACTGTTGTGATGAAGAGGAAATTTCACCAGGTGTGATATGCATACAAATGACACCTGCTGAAATTCCCTTTTCTATGCAACTGTTAAAGATACAGGAGCCCTGTATTCCTTTTCATATGGTCACCCTATGTAAGGATAACATGGTAAGGAGTAGGATCATGCAAGCCACCTTGAAGAAGAAAAGAGGCAGGATATAAATTTAATAAATAGATGTTGTATTTTAATAAATGCAATATTAGGTTGTTAAAAATTCTGCTTCCTGATTAATTGGGATAATCTTCAGAATCGGTCAGATGGGTGTATTTTTTTTAATCGATAAATCTAATCAATTAATGGATCAAATGTTGCGGCCCTATTGAAATCCTTTCCACTGCCTCACTTCCTACGATATGAAGCCTCCCTCTGAATGCCGTAGACGTGCCCAACTTGCGAGAAAGGTGATCAAAAGGACTCGACTAGCTAGGGTGCCCTTTATCTCTAAGGAAGGTGATGCCCAGCATCTGGAGATGATAGAACGCATGATTAACAATACCATGGAGGATGATTAATATCTTCTTAAAGCACCTACTTCCAGATTATCCATCATTTCATTAGAGTGGGGAAAAAAAAACCTCTTCTTGAAAGGGGGCTGGGCCTCTGAACCATGAATAACTAACCCACCTCTTGACATGTTTACTAATTGAGTCGCGGAGTATGCTGACTCCGACGGTGAACAATTGGCTATCTTTTGTGTTTTCTGCGACCGGGGGGTGGGGGGTGGAGGGGAGAAAAAAGGCAGTAAATTTGGGGCATTAGCTCAATGAAGCCATTTTCCTTTGCACATGCAGGTCTCCAATAATTAACCCTTGGTTCTTAAGGACTGACATTACATGTCTGCATCTTTATTGGATGCAAGCGATTTTAAATAATACTAATACTAATAACGATAATGATGATAACGATAATAATAAGGATGTTATTGGACGTTTGCTACAGAAGAAATGGTCGACCCACGACTCAAAATGATGTGATAGATTGAAGCTGCAGGATTCTGGATGTGGCCTTTCAGTTTGCAGAGGGAGGGGAGGAGGGTGATACTTTCTCTTGTGAAGAAAATAGGAAGATTCTCTTTGCATATAAAAAAATAACCCATCTAGAAGAAAGGTTTAGTGTAGCCAAATCCCCGATGTGCTAGTTTCCTGCATCTGGAGGATTTTATTTTTACATGGGTGAGCTTCCCAAAATATGACCCCTTCCTACACCTACCTGCAAAGTGCCATCACCCCAAAACTGTGCTACTTCTGGCGGCATGGATGCATGTTTAAGAATGAGTTAGGAAGTTTGTCGTTGAGTCCTAAGAAGGTGGAGTGGTCTGCACCACTTCAAATTTCAAAGATGGAATCTTATTTTTATTTTTATTCAACACTGATTTATTTTTAAATTTCCTTGGCAGTAGAAAAACAGGATGTCAAGGAGACAGCTAGGGTAGAACCCTTCTCTTTGTCCTGCTACTTTTCTTCTTGAAGGGAGTTAGCATTTTTAATATGGGGGGTATTCAAAAATAACACCCTATGGCTACATCCTACTGTGGTACAATCCATATTATCATCTCATTCCAATGCACATGTAGATCCAATCCAATTTTTCACAGGAATATATACCACTGTTTGATATTAGGTCAGCTCACTGGCCCCTCTAGGTCAGTTCAGTCTACAGGAAGTGGGGATCCTATGGCACTATAGATTGGCTTTCCACTATTTGCCACCCTCCAGAAGAGTTGGACTGGATCTCCCAGAATTCCCAGCCAGAATGGCTATTGTCCATGCTGACTGGGAATTCTGGGAGTTGCAGTCCAACCCTTCTGGAGGACACCAGGTTGGGGAAAGCTGCTATAGATGTGTTAGGCCATCATTCCTGATCATTTTCAATGGTGGTTAGGGCTAATGGTGGTTGGACTCCATCAACTTTTGGAAGGACCCAGACCCCCCACTCCTGGTCTACAGTGTCTGGTCTCTATTAATGGGCAAACAAACCATGTTCTAGATAACTGGGATGCCCCAAATGTCATCTCGTCACTTGCCTCGTGCCCAATTCCCAATCACATGTGTGATCGCTGCTTGTTTTGTGTGAATGGGAGATTTGCACAAATTAAGTAGTGTTCTTCTCCCTGAATTTGTACAACTTTCCTAATTTGTGGACGCTTCCTCCATAGACTCACATGGGGCTGATCCAGTCTGGGAATTGGGAATGAGACAAATGTGAGAGCACTTGTTCGACAATTTGTGAATATTTTCAGTGGACACTGAACGCACGCTCATGCTTCCATTCCATGCTTCAAATTGGGCATGCTGGCATTTTTCCAGCAAAAAAGAAAAATCAACAACATTATTATTATTATTATTATTATTATTATTATTATTATTATTATTTTATATAGCACCATCAATGTACATGGTGCTGTACAGAGTAAAACAGTAAATAGCAAGACCCTGCCGCATAGGCTTACAATCTAATAAAATCATAGTAAAACAATAAGGAGGGGAAGAGAATGCCAACAGGTACAGGGTAGGGTAAGCAGGCACAGGGTAGGGTAAAACTAACAGTATAAAGTAACAGTAGAAACAAAACAAAAACAAAAACAAAAACCTTCATATATCCCTACTGGGCCAGATCTACACCTTGTGTCAAATCATTACTATCCCTTTTGCGCACTTATACCTCGTAGGACACACAATGATGTTTTTTACGGTAGTTTGGACAAGATGGGATAAAAAGGAGTAAATAACTCTATGGAAGCAGTATATGGAATGTGGAATGTGCCCCAACAGTTATCAGCGCACTTCATTACTGCTAGCAGTAGTGTAGAACCAAATCTACATCTTGTGTCAAATCATTACGAATGTGGAATAAGAAGCAGGATATCACACTATGGAAGTGGTATACGGCATGTGGATTGCACCCCAACAGTTATCGGTGAACGTCAATACTGCTATATAGCAGTAGCGTAGATCTTCTAGTCATAGGCCTCAGCTAGACCAGGAGATTACACCACGACGCTCTCGCAATTTTATGATTGTCGCACTGGTCCATACTCCATTTCTGTTTTGTTTTAAAGAAGGAGGAGTGCTCATGCCCAGAAGGTAAGTCTTTTGTTTAAAAAATTATTTTCCCCCACTCCCCCCGCCCTACCCCCGATGGGCGCAGAACTCTTGAGGAAGTCTACACCCCATGTGCGAATCCCGGCTCCTCGTGAGGAACTGGGACAAACCGCGATGCTCGCACACACGTTCTGCAGTCTCGGGATCAGCTTGAGACTGTGGAAAAAGAGGGCCCGAAGGGGAGGGTGAGATCCCCGGGCAAGGGAGGGATCATCCCTCCCTCCTCTTGGGATCACATGTGGACACACAGGGACAATCCCGGGGATCGCCCCGGGATTTCACCCTGTCTAGCTATGACTATAGTCTCCACCCTTATTGGGGTTTCAGGTAGGAGTCTTTCCCAGATGTGCTATGATACTGAGCTACTACTGAGTGGCAACCCCTCTTTCTAAACATGTGACATTAGGGAGCTGCTTCATACCAAGTCAACCCGTTGGTCCATCTTGCTCAGTATTGTCTATACAAAATCCTCACATGTCCCAACTGGTCTCTATAATGGCTGAGATAGGAATCTTTCCTGGACTTATGTGGAGACGCCACTGAGCTACGGCCTCCTCTCAAATGGCGTGCATCCCCCACTTCACATCATGTGTAGGAAAGCTCTAACCTGAGGGTGGGGGACTTGTAGCCACCCCCCAAATTTGTGGCTCGTCCAATGACACAAACTCTCAACAGCCACAGCCAGCAAGGTCAATGGGCAAGCGTGACTGGATTTGAAGTCCAACAACATCTAGAGGTCGACAAGTTCCCTGCCTCTGCTGTAATGTATCTTACCTATTTCTTTATTTGTTTATTTATAGTATTTGTATGTCCTGCATGATATAACAAAATCTCAAAGCGGTTTACATGCCAAAGTATTTAAAATACCATTATTAGAAGGTTCACTATTAAGTGAACTAGAGTTTATTTAAGTTCACTCTAGAGTTCACTAGAGGCCTTCAAGAGGCAGCTGGACAACCATCTGTCAGGGATGCTTTAGGGTGGATTCCTGCATTGAGCAGGGGGTTGGACTCAATGGCCATGTAGGCCCCTTCCAACTCTGCTATTCTATGATTCTATGATTCTATGGTGAAGAATGACTGAAAGAACTGGGCATGATTAGCCTGGAGAAGAGAGGTTTGAGGGGAGACTTGATAGCAATCTTCAAATACTTGAAAGGCTGTCACACAGAGGAGGGCCAGGATCTCTTCTCGATCATTCCAGAGGGCAGGACACGGAATAATGGGCTCAAGTTACAGGAAGGCAGATTCCAACTGGACATCAGGAAAAACTTCCTGAATGTTAGAGCAGTATGACAATGGAACCAGTTACCAAGGGAGGTTGTGGGCTCTCCCACACTAGAGTCATTCAAGAGGCAGCTGGACAACCATCTGTCAGGGATGCTTTAGGGTGGATTCCTGCATTGAGCGGGGGGTTGGACTCGATGGCCTTGTAGGCCCCTTCCAACTCTGCTATTCTATGATTCTAGGATTCTATGATAAGTTACAGATGCAATAAAAAATTAAACAGAAGGCACTAAAATAACCTTAAAACCCTAACAATAGAATGCAGTGTCTTACTCTGATACCTGGTTATAAGTCATTGCTATTTCCATAACCATGTCTTGAGAATCTATCAATGTGGGTTTATTTGAACAAGGTACATCGTCCATTTTATCAGCACAGGTAGGGGCCCATCACTGCCTGTACTGCATCACAGAGAAACTGTTGCCCCCCACAAAAAGTATGACCGAGTAAATTGCTCGAATTTGTAGGCGGATCCGATGCCAGCAAAACCTTGGCAGCTGTGTCCCTGTTTACCGATATGTACATGCCTCTTTTGTTAATGGCGTTCCAGGTTTCCAGAGGTCAAATCAATACCTCACTGCTTTTCATGTCATGCTTATAATGTATAATATCTTCTTATGTTAATCTTATATTCCCGGGGTTTTGACGGGCAGCGGTGAAGCAGAATACTAAGCGGGTGATTATTCATCATTGGAGGTATTGCATTTCAATGTGGGAGCCTTCCCAATCAATGAAAGTCTGCCAGAAGTTTTGGGGGTCACAGGAGTGATTTACATCGGGGGGCAGCAACTATCCTTACAAACTGGACAATTCTAGTTAGCCATCCTAGGGCAGTATCTGTCTGGATTGTGGGATACAAAGATGTCCCTGCCTATTTAAGGGGAAAGATGTGAATGTGAACCTCACGCTTGTCTTGTCATGTTAATGCAGGGGCTGAGGATAACCTTTGCAGGGGAGAACAGATGGGCAGGAAAGGGTCCGCAACCATTTACCCCTCCAGTCATTTTATAACTTGTTTATCATTGCACAAGCTCTGAGACTTGGAACAAGTCAGAGTAGGGGGATATATGGCATGCAGAGGAATAGGTAGATGGCCATTTGTTTGGGTAGAGAACAGAGAGGCACCGGAAGCATTAGAGGATCGATTCACAGACTCCCCAGCAAATGCCCCCTGTGTTTATGTTACCTCAGCAAACATGGGTTTGGGAACATGCCTTTGCTGAGGTAAAGTGCAGTTCTGCCATTGTAATATTGCCTAGCAACAGAACACCATTTGGTCTGCTCCTGTGCTTTAATGACAGCTTGATCTGCAAACCTTTCCAAATGATGTTGCTCTGTGAAAAACTTCACCTGCTGATTTCTGCAAATCAAATTGCTATTAAAAGGCACAAGAGCAGGTCATGAGGGAGGTTTGGGTCAGTTGGCAACCCTCAGAAAGCATATTAGCCCAAACAACATGTTACCTATTTTCCACAACACTTACAAGTATGCATTTTGGAATTTAATGTCAGCTCTCTCACTCTCTCTCTCTTTTAATGTCACATGTTCCATATTCTTGGCAAGGTTTATGTTATCATTTGTTAATTTTTTATCACAATCTTCATCCAAGGACCTCAGAGCAACATACCCCTCACTCCAGTTTTATCCTTTTAACAATTCTGTAAGGAAGGTTACTCTGAAAGTCTTTGATTGGCCCAAGGCCCCTAAGTGAGATTTGTTGCTCAATGTGGTTTGAACCCAGGCAATCTCAGCCCCAATCCAAGACTTTAACATTGCACCACATTGTTTCACGACATCAGCAGCAATATAGAGCTGGTGAATGTTTCCCTGGTTCTGGAGAGGCTCAAAGGCATGAACCTGACTGCTAACTGGCCACAGATTAGAAGTGGAGCTCAAGCTGAATGCTTATAGAGATGTGGGAGCTTATAGAGGTGTGGGAGCAGAGGTGGCCCCTTGGACCAATTTCAAAAGTCCTCTGCATGAGAACTGTCCCTTCCCTGGTAGTCTGCTGGGAAGGAAGAAGGAGAAAAAAGGAGGTGCCCAAAAGGAGTAGGAAAAGGAGATGTCCAAAGGAGAAAGAGACAGGGGGTGATCCACCCACTTTGGTTCAGCTCCCCTCATCACTGACACACGTCACCCCCTAGATTACTCATAAGCAAATACAGCCCTCAAAAGTTGTCCATGCCTGAGCTTGAGATTCCATCCTTTCTGGCTCTGAGCCAGGCAGGTGTCTACATGGACTTCCTCCTCCTCTCAAGTATTCTCACATGAAGGGTAACCTGATTCAGGTAATGGGGTACTTCCATGCTCTCACCCAAACCCCTGCTTGGTTCACCATTTCCTCTGCTCCAATTGCCCTGAAGATGATAGGAATGGTCCATGGTTCAGTCAGGATTGCAGGCAACCAGAGTGGTCACCTCTGGTCTAATGGTTGGAACACTGCGGTCCAAAGGTTCTTCAAGAATGTCTGATTCATTGGGTCATGGGGGGGGTGCTCTCCTCTGAAAAGCCTTCAGGATCAGAGTCTGGGAATTCCTAGTCCACAACAGAGCCAGGGTACACAACCATTTTGGGCAAACTATTCTAAGCACCACCACAAAATGGCTGCCATTGAAGGTGTGGCAAAGGACAATTAACTTGCCCCAAAGACTGAGTACAACAAGGCAGAGGTGGGATCTGAACCCAACATACTAAACAACTCCCTTGAACCAACAGTTTTCAGTCCTAGTGTAGACCAATTTCAGAAAAACACCAACTACTGGTAAGAAAATGTGTTAATTAAAAAAAGAGGGGGTAGGGATATTTTGTGGGTGCCAAGAAACATATCTGGGGGTGCATTGGTGTCCATGGGCACCATGTTGCCTACATCTGCACCAGGGTAACTTAAATGTGTGAAATTATGAACCATTGCAAATTATGCAATGGAATCAGTTACCTAGGGAGGTTGTGAGCTCCCCCACACTAGAGGCCTTAAAGAGGCAGCTGGACAACCATCTGTCAGGGATGCTTTAGGGTGGATTTCTGCATTGAGCAGGGGGTTGGACTTGATGGCCTTGTAGGCCCCTTCCAACTCTGCTATTCTATGATTCGATCCAGCAAAGGCCTTGAACTGGACCACTTTACATAGGTATGTATCACCCAACTAGACCTTGTTGACATGGACTCACATGTACATGGACCTTACTTGATTTCTCTACATTTGAATGAATGTGTGAACTGAGGCCATCACAAAGTATCATGTTTGAAGGGATATGGAAGTTTGGTCTGAGGTGTTAGTGCTGTGATGGCTTTAGGGAAAGAAAATTTCTCTTAATATATGTATTGTTGTGTGTACTGTCCCCCTATTATATTGGGCACATTTTTTAATGTGAACTGCAGCTTGGAATTTAGGAAAGTATCACTGTACTTTGGTTCATGCATAGGTTCAGGAAGTGCAGATTTGATTTTGTATGAATTTGTCATCCATCCCTAGGTGGGGCATGAAGACGTCCATCAGAATGTAGGCCCATGGGTATCATAGCCTCTAGATATTCTGGACCACCTAAGGTTTTAAGGGTAGTCACCAACACATTGAATTGCACCTGGAAGCAAACTGACAACCAATGAAAGGAATGCAGGATAGGTGCAGCATGTTCCTTGCACCTGCATTCTGGTCTAACTGACATTTCTGAAGAAAACAAGATGAACAGATCCAAACGATTCCCGAAGAAAACATTTGATGTAGAACTCAGTTGAGTGCTACCGGAAAATAACATTTGCTTAAACTATCAGCTGATCATTGCGGAAGGGAAGTAAATGAGCTTGTAATTCCAAGTGCCCCAGTTTAATTGCCTCACAGATTAAGCCACACGGAGTCTTGCTGAATGAAACCATGGGACTGAACTGGCTGAAATCCAAGGATTCCATTTTAACTTGGCTGGGAGTTCTTTTCTAATTAATGGGAGTTACATCCAAAGCAAGTGTTTACAATGGAGTGTAAACCAAGATGAGAGTCCGCTCTGGACTTCCTCATGTAGCTGCTAGAGCCCTCATGCTGGGGTGGGGCCCATGGGTGCTGATCCTACCCTGATCAGTTGGTGGTGGGCAGCTGAAACTCACCATTGTCAATTTCCCACAATAACCCAAGTGCTACACAAAGTGTCACTCCAAGGCATTGTGTTAAATTTCAGCTATAGTTGTCTGGCAGGAAAAGCCTACAGAGGAAACTACTCCAGGTCTCCCATTCATGTCAGGAATTGTCCTAGGTGTACAACAGCAATTCTCCAATTGTATGAAATAACACTTTTCTTTACTTTCCTGGATCTCCCAGATGCGGATGTATGAGAAACTCCTTTCAAGTTCATTTTTATCAGGATTCACCTAGTTCACACCTTCCCCCAAAACATTGACCCCGTCAAAGTCTGTACACTTCTGAGCTTGCAGTGTAATTCGCTACCCTCTCCCCCAATGTGTTTGATAGCATGCATACATTTGAAAAGATGCACATAAAAACGTGTAATTTTGGAAAATGCGCGCAAATACCCTTTGATCAATTTGTCGGGGGGGGGGGATGTCCCCTTGTATGCACAACTGATGCATATAAGGGGAGAAGTCATAGCTCAGTGTGATGGAGCATGTGGTTTGCATGTGGAAGGTCCCAGGTCTGATCCCCTGCTTCTCCAGGTAGGGTGAGGAAAGAATCTGGCCTGAAATCCTGGAGAGCTGCTGCCAGTCAGTGCTGCCAGTACTGGGCTTGATGGACGACTGGTCTGACTCAACATAAGGCAGCTTCCTAGGTTCCTATTTGGAAAATACACACAAAAATGTGCAAAGATTTTCATGCAAAAAACAAATAAAAAAACACAATGCTCCCAATCCAGTATGGATTTGAGTCAAAAGGAGCTTCAAGGTGCAATTTGGAGAATTTCAGTGAGCGCGAGCCTTGCTGATTTACAAATCCATACTCCCAGAAGAAGTGTACAACCCCGACTGCACATCAGGAAAAAACTCCTGACTGTTAGAGCAGTACGACAATGGAACCAGTGACCTAGGGAGGTGGTGGGCTCTCCCACACTAGAGACCTTCAAGAGGCAGCTGGACAGCCATCTGTCAGAGATGGTTTAAGGTGGATTCCTGCATTGAGCAGGGGGTTGGACTCGATGGCCTTGTAGGCCCCTTCCAACTCTACTATTCTATGATTCTATTCAGATCCTCAGAGGAGGACATCCTCATTACATGTCTGAACTACGAAATCTGAGTAACAGTGAGAAGAGCATTGTGCATTCTGCAAGGACCACAAAATGTGTGTATGCAGTTTAATGGAGATTGAAGATTTAAGTCGTTATTTGTTTCACTGCTTGTTATATAGTGCATCCTCCCAGAGTGCAGGACACGGAATAACGGGCTCAAGTTAAAGGAAGCCAGATTTCAGATGGACATCAGGAAAAACTTCCTGACTGTTAGAGCAGTACGACAATGGAATCAGTTACCTAGGGAGGTGGTGGGCTCTCCCACACTAGAGGCCTTCAAGAGGCAGCTGGATAACCATCTGTCAGGGATGCTTTAGGGTGGATTCCTGCATTGAGCAGAGGGTTGGACTCGATGGCCTTGTAGGCCCCTTCCAACTCTGCTATTCTATGACTACACATTTATCCCAATGTTGCAGGGTGTGGTAGAGGTGGTGATAAAAAGGCAGTGGCAAAAGACCCAAGGTTGAGGTCAGATTTGAATCAGAGACTTTGTGACAGTCTGCTCTGTTCCTATGCCACGCTAGCTCTTCCACAACAAAGCTGAACCCACAGCATGTGACGGCACTATATTTTGTGAGAAAAGAAGCTATGTTTTGGCTCTCGGTAGCAGCTGGCCTCCCGTTGATCTGTGGGACGTGCTGGTGGCAGCACCAGAAAGAACAACTGCTCTCGTAAGCTCCTTTCAGTCCCGGGTGTTCCAACTAAAGCACAATGAACTCGGACGCTTTACAGTCTCCTCTATGCCTTCCGACGAGATCACACAATTGAGCCCCAGCTGTGCACGCATGAAAGTCCCCTCGATGTGGCTTCAACAGGAGCCAAAGGAGACCTTTCACCAGCTCTGGCCTACTTCTCTTCTCGTCAGCACTCGGCACTCCCACTGACTTGACTGTTTGTCCTCCTCTTTGCCCTCTCTGCTCCACTGCAATTGTCCTGGATTTTTCCTCTCTGCAACTGCTGTCCAAGCCAGCTGCACCCACTACATCTTCAGCAGTGGACCGAGGAGGGTATTAATCATATTTTTGAGGAGGACACTCTGCTATTTATCTCCCTGACATCTCCAGCATTTGGGAACCTGGTGCTACACACAGCCCATTGACTAGTAATATTACACATTACCGTGCTCCATTGCCTCTCCCTGCCCTCTTCATTGAGTGGCTGTTCAACAGTGGATTTGTGTTTGTTCAATCAGACATAATTTATACCTTTTTCATTTGTCCTGGAGAGCTCTGGTTAATTCCAACTTTAAGCACAGTACTCCCCAGATCTGTCCTCACTCTAACAGAGGAAGCTAAACCCAAAACTCTCTCTCTCTCTCTGTGTGTGTGTGTGTGTGTGTGTGTGTGTGTGTGAGAGAGAGAGAGAGAGAGAGAGAGAGAGAGAGAGAGAGAGAGAGAGAGAGAGAGAGAGAGAGAGAGAGATTCTATACTTAAGCAAACAAGCTGGTTTGGAATTTACAATAAAATATGTTGATCCCTGCATTGCTTTGGCAGTTGGTGGCCCGAACAATGGAAGATGGGACCTGTTATAGCCTCAGCCCTAAGCAGCAGCCAGGACTCTGACAGAGGGGGAAGAACCAGCTGCACTGACAAATTTAGTGATCCAAATCATGGAAGTGCTGAACCCAGGCTCAGGCTCTGACATTGAACTGGATCTGGAGCCTCTCAGCCTGAATCCATTTGCGCCAGAGCCCCCATAAAGAGCAGCAGCACCCTCAAGCCAGATTCCTCCCATCACCCCTTTGCATCAGCCCCCCCCCCCCCCTCCAGGAGCCTGCTCGGTAGCACAAGACTGGAGCTGACTTATAGGTAGACCAGAGGACTACCGCTTTAAGACACTCCACTCTTCAGATAGGGGGCAGAGCCTGGGAGGTTAGGCTTCCATTGAGCTGCAGCCCTCCATGGAGCAAGGGGTCTCCACAGAGCTCTCCAAGGTCCTGCAATTTCAGCATAACTAATATCTGCTTGCCTAACTAAAGAGCCACTCTCAGGGTCCTTGTCATGCCCAGTCAGCCACCACTCATGGTAAGGACAAAAGCAGACCTTTGTGTTCTTACCAAACAACTAGCTGGAATTCATCCCAAACGTACGTTTGTTTTTCCATATGCCTTAAAAAAAGAAGTACTAAATTTCAAGGCACTTTACATTTGTTTAAGAAAACAAAAGCTGGATATTCCAGAAAGGGGGGGGGGAGGTTTGGCCAGGATGCTGTATTCATTTATTTATTCAACGTCATTTTGAGCCTTTAAGGGTCAAACCTTTTTATTAATTAATTTCTATACCATCCAATAGTGAAAGCTCTCTGGGTGGTTCAGAAAAACTAAAGCTATAAGATACAGCATAAAATATAATATAGAAAGCTTAAAACCACAATATAAAAGTCCAACCAGAATAAAACCAAGCAGCAATGCAGCGTATGAGAAGGAGGAAACAATGCCAATACAATTCCATGGAAAGGTGGTTCACGAATCAAAGCAGCAGCCCCTGATGTTTTCAAAGTCTGGTGGAAAACAGGTGGGGCTTTGGAGCTTTAGCCTATAGCCTTGCACCTCCAATGCCTTTCCATCAAGTGTGATTTTGCTGTGTGGCACAACAACCAGGAAGTTGTTGGAGCAAATGTAATTCAACACAGCAGACAGCTCCTGCACGGTGCCTGCAAGACGACTCGCCCAATTTACTTCTTCACACATCAGGTTCTCGGAATAAGACAGTGAGAGAAAAACCCTGTTTGCATAGATCTTTGCTCCAGTCTCTTTGGATTACAAGTGAAGTGCTGAAGAACCACATGTGGTAGTTCTGTGTATAGATAATTTATTTCCATGCCTATATGGAATGGAAATGGGTAAGAGATATAATAGCATTTCTGTCAGGCTTCAGGCTACGGATGCATGTGCACCCCATTGTTCGCAATGAACTGGGCTGATCCTTAGTGTGCATTCCAAGCAAGGCCTCACATAGGATCAAGGCCTGGAGCATGTTTGCTTTGGATGCTTGCAAAAGGTGTCCAATGCTTCCTCTGATGCTTCCTCCCCTGCAAACAGAAGTGGGGGAATGACACAGAGTACCCACAACTGCTGAGAGATGTGTACAACATGCAGCTTGGTAAAAAGGAGGGGAAAGGAAGACATGATAGAGGTGTATAAAATTATGCATATTGTGGAGAATGTGGCTAGGGGGACATTTTCCTCCCTCTCACATTATACTAGAACCCAATGGGGTCATCCCATGAAGCTGATGAGTGGGAGATTCAGGACAGATAAAAGGAAGGACTTCTTTACACAGCACAGAGTTAAACTATGGAATTCGCTATCACACAATGTAGTGTTGGCCACCAGTTTGGATGGCTTTAAAAGGGGGTTGGATAAATTCCTGGAGGAGAAGGTAATTAATGGCTTTTAGTCCTGGTGGCTCTATGCTACCTCCTTATCAGAAGCGGGATGCCTGTGTATACCAGTTGCTGGGGAACATGGGTGGTAGGTTGCTGTTCCATTCATGTCTTGCTTGTGAGTCTCCCATCAACAGCTGGTTGGACACTATGTGAGTAGAGCTCTGGACTAGATGGTCTGATCCAACAGGGCTCTTCTGATGTTCTCATATGAGTTTTCTTAAATCCATTCCATCTGTGTTTCATGGATTGTCAGGCATCTTCTGTTCCATTATCTGCTCATTGACAGAATCAGATTTATTTATTTTTAGGGACATATCAGAATGTTGTTCCACTTATGCAAATGTGCACGAGTGCTAATGCACATTAGTGCGAGCATGAATTTGCACAAATCAACCAAAAGTAAAAACAAGCAAACAAACTTTGGCAAGTCCATAGAATCTTCATGACTCGGGAAAAGCACGAGAATTCTCGGGAAAAGAATCTGCAGGTCAGATTCGTAGATATCCAAACTCATTTGAAACTACTGCAGATATCTCTAGCATGCCTAGTACCTTGTCCAGTCACTAACCAAGGCCCAGCATATGTGACTGGTCCCCCAGAAGGCCATTTCGGTAGCCTTCTGGGGGCCATTTCGGTGGGCTTGCAGACCACCCTTTTAACTTTCAGGTGGAAACATGATGATGTCAATTGACCACACCAAAACGTCATGATCCATTATGCAATTACAAACTACAACTCCCAAGATGCAGCTTGATCTTGCACATGTGCAGAAACATAGAATAAGATCTCAAATGAAAGGAAAAACCTTGCAGAAGTCATTACAGGGATGAAATTGTTACTTTCCATGGATTTATTTATTTATTGCATTATTATACTGCCTCATAGCCAGAGCTCTCCGGGTGGTTTACAAAGACTAGAAAACATTAAAATAAGTATACAAAGTTTAACAAACATATACATAAAACATGCAAACAGTATACATGGAGACAACATATATTGAAAAACAACTTTGGAAAACCAACCATAACCACAGAAACAGTTCCAGGAGGAATGAGGGGGGGGGATCATCATATGGTGCCTAATACCTGAGAAAAGAGATAGGTCTGAAACTAAAAAGAAAATGATGTTAATGGCAAGCATTCCACAGTTAAGGGGCCACCACTGAGAAGACCCTCTTCCTTGTTTCACATTCTGAGCATCCCTCAGAGGAGGCACCCAGAGGAGGATTTTAGATGCTGAGTGTAGTATATTGGTTTGTACACTCTATCAGGTATTGCATTCCCAAGCCATGTAGGGGTTTGGAAGTTAAAACCAGTGCCTTGAGTCAAGCTTGGAAGCATATAGACAGTAGGGCTGTGTACGGACCCCCGGATTCGGTTTGAAGTGATTTGGACCTCCCCCAATTCGCTTCAGATCTGTTTTAGGGAGGTCCGAATCACCCTGATTCGCTTCGGATTAGGGATTCAGATCCGAAGCAGTGCACAGCCCTAATAGTCAGTGAGTGCAATTGGGCCACAGTCAGTCTTATATTTCCTTTTATCAATCTGGTTATTGCATTTGCTATAATATAGCAAATTCATTTGGGGTACATTTGCCCATCATTACTTGGGATGAGGTTTGAGGTGGCAATCAGAGAAATTCAGTAAATTCAAGTTTCAGGGATTTACACATTTGACCTTTTAGCCCCAACAACCCAGTTTTTAACAAGGGTATAATAACACTGGTCTAATGTACAGAGTTGTTGTAAGGTCATTACAAAATGACATTACTGAGATAATGTAAGCAAAGCACTACCCATATTCTGGAGTGCTAAATGCATGCTAATGCTGATATACTCCTTCCTTGGAAAAGAAGCACATTCCATGGGTAAATTTATCTGGCCAGTCTGCATTTCATTCTCCTCCTCCTCATTTCTAATAATATAGAGCTATTGTGCCAAATCAGCTGCTTGGTTTTCTCACCCATTTGATTTCAAATATGGGCCACACCTGTCAAACCGTGAGAAATTTTAAGGCCTCCCTTTCCTGCCACTCTGTAGTTTGCAGGTAACATCCTGATGCTTTCAAGGATGGTGTTGGCAGCCTCTGTATATATTAGCACATTGTGACAGGCTTTTGCAACATCTTTGAGTCAATCAAGCTCTATTATGACCCTAACAAATAAGGAAAGAAAGAAAGAAAGAAATAGTGTGGAAAGAGATGCACAAGGCCAGGTGTTAACAAAATGGGGGAAATGAGTTAAATGCAAGCTGTCCTTTTGAAACCAACCTAGCTATTGGCTTTAAAAATTTGGCTTAAGTATGTTGAAGTGAAACCTACCAAGGAATTGGCTCAAGTCTTATAGAATGTTCATGAATATTCCAACTGCTCAGAAGAGTTGTAGAGATTAAAGAGCTGTAAGTACACAAGGCCAAGGGGACAGATGGAGGTGTTTGTGTAAAGGGGGGTGATGAGAAAAAAGTAGTGCTATTACAGTAGTGGTAAGCTGTGTGAGTTGTGTGAACAGAGTTATATATGAGAGATGTAATAGGGAGTGTACACAGGGGGTTGGAGAGGGGGAAGAGAACAAATGAATTTATATGATTTCATGGATCTGAATGTCTATGGGGTAACTGTAGTCTATACCAGTGACCTGCAACCAAACATGTGGACGTTAGTTTTTGAACCTCTTCAAAACATTACTATTTTCTCTCTATTTTGAGAGGGAGAAAAATCCTCCACGTTTGAAGCCTTGCAGACTGTATGCAGATCTAGAGTGTTACGGCAAGGAGATGTGTTTTAAAATCGCTCCATCATTCAAATCTTGCCAAATGGCTCTATGGGAATGCTGCCAGCTCCTTCCGTATTTCTGCAAAAGTCGCTTGGAATATCTCCGAACGCGGCAACACACATTTGCCAAGTTACGTGCATTTAAAAAAATCCTTTGATCTTTCAGACTCATAAATATGTAATAAAGTACATGATTGCCCTACTGATCTGTCCTCCATCAATCTTGCATCTCCCTTTTATTGATTCATCAAAATAAGATACGATCAAGGTACAAAAGAGTTAAAGGAGCTATTTATTTTAATGTTTCCTTGGAGAGCTCACATGTTATTCTGAGTACAAATTATCTATATAATATTTCATGAATGATGTTGAAACATTAAAACTCACCTCTGCACTTCACGTTAACGCAAAACACTGGCAGGAGGCCATCTTTGCATTGCTTTCGGTCTCTTATAAAGAATATATAAGAGGTGGTGTCATCTTTCTTTGCCACATGTATACCTCAATTTGAAAAATAAATGAATAACGTGAACTAGACCAGTAATTGAAATTAGGGTTGCAGCAAATGTTCTATAATTTCAATATTGACTTCCAAAATAGCACATTTGATAAAGCTTTAAAGATTGCCAAAAAAAAAAAAAAATACTCACCTCGCTGAACATATTTTTTCCTGGCTGTTTGAGTTTGGTATTCTTTTGTTACTTTGACTGCTTCTGCTCCATGGTGCTGTTTTCCTGCTTCTTCGTTGCCCTCACTGACCTATCCACATTTGCCCACATTCCCATTTAATCCTATTGGCTGTGGCGATGCACATGGCATTGTTTACAAATTCCCCAGTGACAAAATTGCACCACTCAGCACAGCCATTTGGATCATGTGACAGTTGGGCAAATGAAGATGGCAAGTGATGGCAGAAGAAGAGGACAGTGATGGCAAAGGAGAAGAAGAAAAACCATGTCAAGAACAACATGAATGTACAGGAAAAGAAAATCAAAATCAGCAAGTGTTTTTCCCATTCAAATTAACTCAGCATGAGGTAAGTAGTTTCAGCTTCATTATAGATTAAATTCACTTTAAATAAATGGTGTGGGGGGAGGATAATCTTTCCTTGCAGATGTTTTAGTTGGGTTGTTTCAATTTCTTTTAATCTTGTCCAAACCAGAACCAAAATTTGAAAGGGGTTAGAATGAGCTCACAGAAGGTTACATAGAAAGATATTATAAGCAACAAAACTCAAATCCCATCTCAATTGGGTAGTAAGGGCTTGAAGTAGATAAAGTGAAATTTGGTTGGGAAGAGGGGGAATTATATAAGCAATAAACTGAATGAGTTATATATGGATGGTAATAAAATCTACATTTCACATCACAAGGGAGAAATAAGGGGGGGTCACTTAAGTGTTTGCTCTGTGATTCTTGCTCACAAAGGAAAAGAGAGAATTCTTATTTCATCATGATGCCATCATCTACGGAGCTAAAGGACCATCAGCTTTCTCTGTGACATATTTAGTGCAGTTGATGGGGGCTGGATTATGTCAAGAGGCATATGTGTGTACTCTTTCGCAAGAACTTTATGTTGTTGACTTTTTGCCAAAGCAACATCGACCCGCATTGAAAATACATGAAATCTTTCAAGGATATGAATATGATGTCAGGGAACCCCAAGTTTTGGAAATGTTTGGTGGTGTGGTGGGAACATTGGAGAGTGCAGAGAAGACCCATGCCTTTGTTGGCTACACTGACATTTGAGCCTACACTGTCTTAGTGGTCAGCCAGCTGCTTTGCAGGGAAGCTGTTAAGCAGGACATGATTCTTTCACCAAACTCAAGACATTACCATGTGTGAATACCCCTCACCCCCCAAAGGACATAACCCTAGAATTCAGTGACGTTGCTTACATATTAACATATATCCAACTGTTTCCCATCAATTTCCCTCCAGATGTCTCCTTCCAGAACATCTGTGATGATTACCTAGCACTATCACTGATGGAAATGCAGAAAGGGGAAAGAGCACACACAAGATGGGGACATAAGACAATCAGAACAAATTAACCTGGCAGACACAAAGCCTTTGGGAGGATGCAGGTATACTACACCCATGGCGCACCTTCAACATCCACCACTCCAGCTGTAATTGTCTTCTGTTGTTTTTTGGCTCTCTTCAGTTCCTCCATCATCTCCCAATGGATGTATCTGTCAATTTCAATTCCACCCAGCTTCTCATTTTTTAAAACCTTAAGTTCATTTCAGCCTGATTCTGCATCAGTTGTACAATTTCTTTTAAAGAAAAGTCTGTACAAAAATCGGTATGCATTATCTGTTCAGAATGTGTGAGAAATTAATTTCAGTTCTATTTTGATCAGGATTTACCCAGTTCACACCTTGCAGACCAAACACAGACTTGAATGCAATCTGCAGTCGAAGTATGTACATTTCCGATTCACAGAGCATTCAACAGCATGCCTACATTTAAAAAATGCTCATGTAATTTTGAAAAAAAAATGAGCACAGATATGTTTTAATGAATGGGAGACAAAAGCATACGTGTCAAAGATATGCACTGCTGATGCATGCATTTGAAAAAGAAATATGCACAAAATTGTGCATGAATTTCCATGTGTTAAAAAGAAGTTTGCAATCTGATATGGACTTGTGTTGAAACAATCTTCAAGATGGAATTCAGAAAATTTCAGTAAGCCAAAGTTTTGCTGATTTTCACATCCCTAATTTTTGTGCACACATCTTCTAATATACAAATGTTTGTGTCATAAATCACAGGAGATGTGAGATAAGCAACAGCTAGAATTGTCAATAAACAGTCCAAGGTCAGTATGCCAAAAGTATCCATCAGAAACCAAGGTAAACAGTACAAGTTTCAGGAATGTGCAGAAGAGTAGCCAAGGTATTTCCAGGGTCCGTTAACATTCAAGCAAAGTCAAGGGGCTGGAATGCAAGCGACTGTGACAGAGGCACAAGACAATTGCTTCCAGCAATCAAACAGCCTCTCTAGCTTGCCTTATATTGGGATATTGATGATGGATTAAAACCAGCTGCATTGGGCTGCAACTAGCTTCTGCCAGGCTCCTCTGTCCCAAATGAAAGCACAACAGTTTGTGCACATTTCCCCCCTATGCATGCATTGGGTTATTTCCCCTCTTGTAATGCATTTCTCTGCATACTCTCCACTATTGTACACATTTTTGTATGCATGTTCCCTAGTATCATAGAATCATAGAATAGTAGAGTTGGAAGGGGCCTATAAGACCATCGAGTCCAACCCCCTGCTGAATGCAGGAATCCACCCTAAAGCATCCCAGACAGATTGTTATCCAGCTGCCTCTTGAATGCCTCTAGTGTGGGAGAGCCCACCACCTCCCTAGGTAACTGGTTCCATTGTTGTACTGCTCTAACAGTCAGGAAGTTTTTCCTGATGTCCAGCTGGAATCTGGCTTCTTGTAACTTGAGCCCATTATTCCACCTACGCCTTATGCAGTTCATGTTTTCAGACACGTGTTATGGCCTTTCCTTCTCTCACCCACCCGTAACAGTCTTCACCCGCCCAAGCCATTGGCAGGGTGGGAAAAGGTCTTCCTGCCCATTATCAGAACTTATTCCTTGCTGCCTCCCACACCCCTTTGGTGACTGCATCATGGATATCACATCTGAAATCAGCCATCTACTCCAGAATCTAAGAGAGCAGAGGCAGATGCTTACCTGTGGATACTGGAAAAAGAATCCTCAGCTCAAAGATGATCCTGAAAGGAAGAGCTGCATGTGTTCTCCTTCAGACAGAAAGGCTTTTGGATCTATGTTTATTAACCTTAAAAAGAGAAAGGAAACTGCATTTGTTTGGATCTTAGTTCATATTGCTTAAATTGGCCTGCTTAACTCCCTGGCTCTCAGTGATTTGGGTCTGTATTGGGGGAGGAGAGAAATGCCACGTCTTTGATTTGTAAGGTGAAATAGCTATTCTTAGCCGCTTTCATATCAAGGCCCCTGGTAGGAAGAAATGCAAGGGCTCCCTTGCTCCCTGCAGAATCAATAAACCCTTTTGCCGATCCCCACAGGAAATGAAATTGCAGTGGTGAGCGAAGGCAATTGTTTAAAATGGAGTAGATGAGTAAAGTTCACAGGTTTCCTTGTAGGGCTTCTCCATGACACATTTCCCACCAAGGAGACGAGGGAAAGAGCTGTTTCTCTGCTAGCATGTTTAAAAGAGGGTTATTTCTCAACAAACATCTTCCTCTTTTCTCCTCCCTCGACTATTGGAAAAACAGCCAGGGGCATATTATTGTACATGTGCTCCAGACTTAGTGTCTTCCACTTTCTTAATGGATGCCGTTCAAGATGTAAGCTAAAAAGCCTGAACAGTTTAGGACAGACATACTTCGGAGAAATCATTTACCTATGGGAGAGACACCCTGTCTCAACTCTCAACTCTTTGGCTGACTTTGGGGCAGTCAAGATGAATGGATACGTCAATCCCACAATGCTTGGGGGGGAAAGGATGATAAAGAGAGACAAGATAGAGGTGTAGGAAGTTATGCATGGTTGGATAGGGAGACATTTTTCTCCCTCTCTCATAATACTAGAAACTAGGATCATCCCATGAACCATATTGGTGGAAGATTCAGGACAGATAAAAGGAAATACCTTTTCATACAGCTCATGGTTAAACTATGGAATTCACGACCTCAAGATTTAGTGTTGGCCACCAATTTGGATGGCTTTTAAAGAGAGTTGGATAAATTCCTGGAGGGGATGGCTATCAATAGCTACTAACCCTTATGGCTATGTGCTACCTCCAGCAGCAGAGGCAGGAAGCCTATGTGAACCAGATGCTGTGGAACATGGGTGGGAGGGTGCTTTTGCACCATGTCCTGCTTGTGGGTTCCTGGTCAATAGCTGGTCAGCCACTGTGTGAATAGAACACCGGACTAGATGGACCCTTGGTCTGATCCAGCATGGCTCTTCTTATATTCTTACGTTCACCTGAAGTTAAAAATGTGCATGTCATGGACAAAGTTAAGCTATAATCTTTCCTGTTGACATGCTACATTTCTAGATGAAAGGCATGTGTGTGTGCGTAAATATTAAATTAAATCAGCTTTTCCCCACCTGCAGGCATTGGTTGACCACCTCACTGAGAACTAGGCTGAAGTGTATGATAGTAGTGTTAACGGCCACTCAATTAATGCCCTTAGATATTTAAATATTTGGTGTGTTTTTTTTAAAAAATACCCTGAGAATTTGGCCTGTAGTTTTGAACTCTGTGGCAACTCTTTAACCTAGTCCCCTCCTCACTTAAGATGAGCATATTATGGGTAAGGAAAAACACATCCAAGGAGACATGGAAAGGGCAGAGAACATAGATTACCCTAATCTGATTATCTGGAGTTTATTTTGGTGCCTGCGTGCCATAAGTTGAATTTGCAAGGGCCATAATTCTCACAGGTCCTCAGGGAATCATGTGGGAAGGGAAATATTTGTTCACTTAATCTGTTTATTGCAAGGATATGGAAGTTACTAAGGCAAACATCCAAAAATGGCTTACTACTGGCAAGTATTCCAACTGGTGTGTGATGGTGTGTATGCACACACACACAAGTTTCAATTTAGAGGTGTAAATTAGATCCTCCATCCCATAGCCAGTTACCATAATGACCATTAACAAGCTAGATTGACTTGGGTACCCTTCAGCATACAGGTTGATTTTTGCTTTAAGCTTCCATGTTCCTTTGGAGAGGAAAAGTGTATTGGCTTAGGAGGCTGACCTATGTTCAAAAAGTCCTCAGTTCAATTCTCACCTCAGCCATGAAGTTCTCTAGGTGGCCTTAGCGTCCATACTGAGCCATGGGCAGCAGTCTTGAGTAGTGATGGGTACCCTGAATATGAACGTACCCTGAGCGACTTCGTTATTTCCTTGGAAAGCAATGGATTACTCCATGTGAGCTTGGACAGGCATTCTCCTTTAATTCATACTCTTGTTACATGTATACGAGTTATTGCACATGCGAAATAACAAGGTGCAACTCGGGACCTGTAGTTTGGATTGCATCATATGGCCTGACACCATGTGTCACCCTTTCTGATTGATTGCTTTCATCTGGCCTGCTTGCATGATGAAGTCAGGTGATGTTCGCTCGTCATCACCAATAGCTGTTTGAAAATGGACCCTGCATCAATGACAAGAGAAGCAGCAAAAGGTGACTTCTTCAGGAAAGTTTTTTTGGGGGGTGGGGGTCTAAGTCATAAGATAACTGAAAATTGGAGGGGGGGGTCCATGTAGTAGTTTACAGTGCATGTTCCAAAGTCAATTTTGAACTTACGCGGGAATTCAGACTAGACTTGCTACAAAGGTGGACATTAGAAGCAGACAAGTTCTGACCAACGAGTTGATGAAATAAAAAAGTTAGCAACATTATTAACCTGGAACTAGTCAGGAGCTGGGAACCAGGAGTCAGCACTACAGAGCAACTTGGATCAGAGGCCAGATCAGAAGTTAAGACCAGAGAACCAGCATGTTCCAAGACTAGGAACAGAAGACACAGCAGAGCTCCAGTAGATCTTGTTGCTCCATCAGAGGGCGGTGGGGACCTCTTCAGCACTCATGTTGAGGTTCCCATGGGCCATTTTCTGAGCAGAGTGCTGGACTAGGTGATCTAGCATGGCTCTCCTCATGTTCTTATCTTCTTATGTTCCCAGAGTGCCAACCTGCCTGCACTTGGAGGTCATCTGCCAAAGTCCATCTCTATGTCCCCACTTTGTGGCCCCACAGTTATGATATGTTTTGAATGTCCTCCCAAAGGAGATGTGCCTGGTATTAACATAGGGTGACCATATGAAAAAGAGGACAGGGCTCCTGTATCTTTAACAGTTGCCTAGAAAAGGGAATTTCAGCAGGTGTCATTTGTATTTATAGAGAACCTGGTGAAATTCCCTCTTCATCACAACAGTTAAAATGCAGGAGCTGTACTAGAGTGACCAGATTTAAAAGAGGGCAGGGCACCTGCAGCTTTAACTGTTGAGATGAAGAGGAAATTTCACCAGGTTCTCCATATATACAAATGAGACCTGCTGAAATCCCCTTTTCAATACAACTGTTAAAGATACAGGAGCCCTGTCCTCCTTTTCATAGGGTCACCCTAATTAACATGGCATTATTTTAAGCGCCCAGTGAACTGTTTTTGTTTGTGTTGGTTTGTTTTATCTTTATCTTCATTTTCAACATTTTTAGCAAACTCCCATGCACCTTTAGACAGACAAACAGAAAGAGAGAGGAGAAGGAGAAGGAGAATTTTGCCTATTTTAGCTGCTGGTTTTGCCATATGTTTGTTATGGCTTTTGTAATTCTTTGTTTTCAACTTCTACACTGCAAACCACCTTGGAATCATCCTCAATGAAGGTCAGTATAGCAATAAATACATTAATTAAGACAACATGGATAAGACTAATTAAACATCATAATCTTGTGGGGCAGTTGGCAATTAGTCACCTCTGGGAGATGACATAAATAAGAACGCAGATGGTTACCTGAAGTATCATGTCCTCTTGTATACCTGCCTGGACCTTATTGGGTCTGTTCAGATGACACGTTTAGCCACAGTGGTTAAGTATTTTGAACTAAACATTATGGCTTAGTGTGTCATGTGAACCATAGGGTGACCCTATGAAAAGGAGGATAGGGCTCCTGTATCTTTAACAGTTGCATAGAAAAAGGAATTTCAGCAGGTGTCATTTGTATATATGGAGAACCCAGTGAAATTCCCTCTTCATCACAGCAGTTAAAGCTGCAGGAGCTATACTAGAGTGACCAGATTTAAAAGAGGGAAGGGCACCTGCAACTTTAACTGTTTTGATGAAGAGGAAATTTTTAACAGTTGCATAGAAAAAGGAAAAAGGAATTTCAGGTGTTATTTGTATATATGGAGAACCTGGTGAAATTCCCTCTTCATCACAACAGTTAAAGCTGCAGGAGCCCTGCCCTCTTTTAAATCTGGTCATTCTAGTATAGCTCCTGCAGCTTTAACTGTGGTGATGAAGAGGAAACTTCACCAGTTTCTCTATATATACAAATGACACCTGCTGAAATTCCCTTTTTTATGCAACTGTTAAAGATACAGGAGCCCTGTCCTCCTTTCCATATGGTCACCCTAGTGAACCATAACTTAGTGTGTTGTGTGAACCATTCCTAACCATGGTGGCTACATAAACACAGTTTAAACATGATCGCTAACTATTTGCTGCAAAGGGGTTAGTATCCTAACCATGGCTTACTGTGTTGTCTGAACAGGTCCAGTGTCTTCAGAGGCCCTTCACTGGGTGCTCCCAGAAAATGAGGTGAGGCAGATGGCTACTAAAAAGAGGACCTTTTCAGTGGTGGCATCTCAGTTATGGAATGTGCTACCCAGAGAGGGTCACTTGGTCTCTATGTTGAAGTCTTTTCTGTGCCAAGTGAAAATCTTTTTTTTCTCCCTTGCTAATTAGACCTTTAGTGGTGTGTGTGTGTGTGTGTGTGTGTATGTGTGTGTGTGTGTGTTGAGTTTTTTTGCACTGTTGCTGGCTTTTACTTTGGCTTTTGATCTGGTTTTATTCTGTTTTAATGTTTTTTAAAAAATATATATTTATTGGGTATATCATTATATATATAATGATATTGGGTACAGTCAACAATTCTGGACTCCATGGATCACTGGTCTCACTTGGTATATGGCAGCTTCACATATTTCTACCAGGGGCGCCGAACCTCTTTCAGCCCAAAGGGCTGAATTTAATTTCAGAGAGGCTCTTTGAGACCACATTCCAGTCATGGGCAGAGTCAAAGCCAAAAGGGGCAGGTCCAAAATGTACCTGTTTATGATACCTTAAAGGTCTTACTGAAAGTAACTAAGCCTCAGGAGAGGTATGTCAACCTTTTATAATGGGGGTTGGTGGGTCACACGAATGATTGGTGGTTGGGCAAAGGAGGTTGGGCCAGGGGAAGGAGGTGTGGCCATCTGGGGAATTCCTAATCCCAATGGAGACCAGGGGATGGACTTGGCCCACAAGGCCTGAGGCGCAACACTCCAGGCTTATATGGAGGCTTCTGCCATGGTTCAGTGGAAGACTACCTGCTATGCATGCAGAAGGCCCCAGGTTCGATGCTCAGCATCTCCAGGTAGGGCAGAAGAGCCATTGACAGCGATTGCTGCCAGTCAGTGTTGACAATACTGGGCTAGATGGATCAATGGTCTTACTCAGTATAATTCAGCTTCCTGTGTTCCTACGTGGACAGGATCAAAGCATGATTTGATCCAGAGAAGGTATTTATACACCCACATACAAATCACTGCACTCACAGAAATTAATAACATCGCATATGACGTAACGAAGTTTGTAATTCATTGGCTCAAAATACAAAGTTTGGTGATTTGCAATGCTCACTTTAAGTATGAGGTGAGGATTACAACTGGGGCTGTAAAAGTCTTTCTGTTTCGTCTGGGCCAGGTCCACATGCTTTTGCTCGTAAGGGTCCCGGTGTGGTAGAATAATGAACAGAAGTCCTCCCTAGAAGCTGGGATCCTTAGCGGAATGACAGTCCTTGACATTGGCTTGCAAGAATTAGCATGTGTTCTTCCTCCCAACCTCCTTGCAATGACATTGTGATCTCCCTGATCAAATGCTCATTGTAAGGAGATGCCAATGCGAATCATTCTACTAAGGGTCTTGGTCTTAGCAGAACATAGCAGCCCTCTGAAGTTCTGTTCCGCCCTTACAAAATGCCTCCCTAGATGACGGGGGAAAGATCACATGCCCATTGCATGGAGACAACAGCGTGCCAGCGCACAAACACACACCCTGGCTATTTTGCCTTGCATATTTATGCCTTTGCAACAATGAAAAGTCATTTTTATGGCACGTTAGCAAGATTTATGCTATAAATATTACATTACAAGGTTCAGCTGCGGTGCTATTTTTGAACATATCCACACTTCGCCGCATATCAGCATGTCACTTAAATATTTCCTTTGAAGCAAGCAGGGTTTTTTTTTATTATTAAAACACATCATAAAAATTCCAGCGTTAGGGTTGGTTTTTAGCCTTCCTCTCCCCTTGCTGTTGTCCCCCCCCCTCTCTCTCTTTTGCTCCATCCCAGCAGCGTGTGTCAAAATGTCTTTATGAAAATAAGACATTAAAAAGTTATAGGTTTGACTTGAGGCTTCGGTGGGGCCCCGGGAAGGCACGCAGTGTCGCTTTAATTGAAGGAGACAATGTTGTCGGCCGACCCGCTCCTTCGGTTGGGGAGCCCAGCAGTATTGTATTCGTCAACCCTGATTCCACCTGACACTTGAGTGAAAGCATTTTGTGCTAATTTGCTTGGTGCTTGTCTAGTAAATCTAAAAAAGAATGAGTGAGGAGGTGATAGGTGGCCATTAAACAGAATAAACAGCCTCTGGGAAAGGAATGCATTTTACAGACTTGTTGCTTTTCATCATTGTGGGGGGGGGGGGGAGAGAGAGACATGGAGGGGTGGGGATGGAGGTGGAGGTGGGAGGAAAGAAGATTACAGGTTTTCAGAATCATAATGGGCCAACCTCTACCAATTCTTTCATCACCAGTGTTTGGTTTGGCTTGGAGACCTATGCTCACATCCGGAGAGACACAGGCTGAACAGAACAAAGTTCCACGGGAAAAGCCTCCACATGGACTCACAACACATCTCCTGTCCCTACAGAATGGATCGTACGAACACCAAACATGATAGATTTTAGTCCGGAGCTCCTTGCGTTCCTTGGCTAATTCTTTCCCAGTTTTACCCTCTCTATGAAGACTTGATGGCTTGAGGGTTTCTATTTTTCTGAGTTCCATTTTTCCGCTTCAATTTACTTTTTTTAAAAAAGGAGTAGGGGGGGGAGGAGAAGTGGGAGGAAAGATAGGGAGAGAAGCTTGAATTTGTTGTCCTCCTGTGCTGCTGTTGCTGATAGCAGGCAGGAAATATCTGTGTCAAGGCAAGGCGGGGAGGGGGGGCTAAACAGCTCACTCTGTGGTCTCTAATTGGTTCATACTCTTGGACTGTGAAGAATAGGGGGGGGAAGAGGTGGAGGAGGGCTGGATAGCAGCCTAACAAGGAACACATGGGTATTGGCAAACTAAACACAGCTGGACCCAGAGCTGCCTTTGACCACCCGTTCCGTGCTCTCAATATCCTTCGTATCGCATTGTTATTGTCATAGCCCCGGATTTCAGTTGCAGGGAGGATGTGAACACCACTGGGATAAAGAAGGCTGGGATATCATGACTAATGAGAAATCAAAACAAGACCTTCCGCTTTCGCTCATTCCTTTGCCTGCTTTCCTCGGATTCTTTTTTATCTCAGCAAGTTCCTTACAAGGGTTTTGTCACTGTTGAAGCTCTCAGTGCTTCCTCCTCCTCTCTGGATCCTTCCTAAAGAAAGAAGCTGGGAATTTATGGGCCAGCTTCCTTGTTTAGGTGCTCTTTTCCTAACTGTTGGGAACTTTATTAACACAAGGGTCCATTCGGAAATGTGAATTCCAGTTGCTTGTCATTTGCTCATGTCCTGCTTGTGGGCTTCGGCTTCGGGCATCTGGTTAGTTGGCCACTGTGCATCTGGTTAGTTGGCTTCGGGCATCTGGTTAGTTGGTTAGTTGGTTAGTTGGTTCGGGCATCTGGTTAGTTGGCTTCGGGCATCTGGTTAGTTGGTTAGTTGGTTAGTTGGTTAGTTGGTTCGGGCATCTGGTTAGTTGGCTTCGGGCATCTGGTTAGTTGGTTAGTTGGTTAGTTGGTTCGGGCATCTGGTTAGTTGGCTTCGGGCATCTGGTTAGTTGGCCACTGTGCAAATGGAAAGCTGGTCTAGATAGGCCTTTGGTCTCATCCAGCTGGTCTCTTTTTCTTTACTTATGTGATCCTCCGCATGTAATTCTTCTAAGCACAAACTCAACTGAAAAGCATTGCATTTGAGGAGATCTCTACACATGGTATTTGATCCTGCAAGTTCCCCAGGTGGTGCATGTGTGAATGGGTCTGGTGGCACCTTTTATTCCTGTACTGATAATGGATGTGTGGACAGTGAACACCACTAGAACAAAAAGAGGCAAAACAGAGACAAGGATATATTTATGTATCCTATTTATTTACTTATTTCAGAATGCTTTAAATCCCCAAGAGGGTCTCTTGTAAATCACCCATCTTTGAAAGAACTGGGAGAACTTTATCAGCCCAACAACCTTGAGAGGTGAGCTAGAATGAAGGACAGTGGCATCTGTTATCCTACTGAGCTTCAAGGCTGAACAGGAATTTAAATCTGGCAGTGCATATGGAATACTCTACTACACCGGGCTTCTCCAACCTGGTGCCTTCCAGCTGTTTTGTACTACCACAACATGGCTGGCTGAAGTATGCCAGGCGTGATAGTCCAACACATCTAGAGGGCACCAGGTTGGGGAAGGTTGCGCCACATAACTCTGGAGGCCATAGCTCAAAACTGGAAACCTAGCCAAACTTTAATGTTAGAAATATGGCATCAAGAGGTGTGGGGTGTTATATTAGCAGAGAAGCCAACTGAGAAACTAACAGCCAGCAGAGGACAGCAAGTAATAGGTGATTTTGCAATGACATGGTCTTGTTCTTGGTATTGTTTTACCACATGGGTAACAATATAAGAAAACCTCCTGCTACTCATGGGTAATAAACTTTTGAACACGGAGCTCTCCAAAGCCAGGGTGGAAAACTCCCATCATCCCTCACTGTTAGCTATGTTGGCTAAGGGCTCATCTATACCAAGCAGGACATTCCACTATGAAAGCAGTATATAAAAGATAGGAGCCACACCAAGCAGGTTGTAATGATATGAAAGTGGTAGATGGCATGTGGCAATGGGGCCCAACAGTGGTCAGTGCACTTCAATACTGCCATAAAGAAGTAGTGTGGCTCCTGCCTTTTATATACCACTTTCACAGTGGAATATCCTGCTTGGTGTGGATGAGCCCTAGGTCTAATGGGAAATGAAGACCTAAACAATTGGAAGGCCTCTATTTGCTAGGGTGACCATATTTGGGAAACCAAAAAAGAGGACACCTAGTGTGTGTGTGGGGAAGCAGCTTTCTGAGTCCTGCAGAAAGTACGTTATTCCCCCGCCACCTTAAAGAACCCGATTGGAGTGGAGGAGGGGAAAGGATTTAATTCTGCACCACCACCATCCACTCCAATTGGGGCCTTTTCTATAATGTCCACGAATGACCCACTTTCCCCTTTAAGACCTCAATTGGAGCTCAGGGTGGGAGAATGACGTGCCTCAAGAAAGCATGTCATTCCCTCCTGCCATGCTAATGGCAGCCTTAAAGAGGAAGGTGTGTCATTCCAGGACATTATTGAAAATTATAGAAAATCCCCCCTGACACCATGGAAAGAACAAAAACCAGGACAAATCCGGGCAAATCCTGACAGTTGGTCACCCTACTATTTGCCCACCTTTGCTCTAATGGACTTCTTTTATTAATTGTCTACACATACACACACACACACCAGTAAATCCATTATTTCTTCCACTTGTAATTTAAAATCCATAAACACTGATGAAAAAGAAACAAAAGAACCATAGAAAGAACTTGCTTCCACAAACCATCAGCTCCATCCAAAAGAATTGAACGAAGGAGGGCCAGGGGAGGTAGGCCCAGCCTCAGTCTTCAGGGTCTTCATAATTGAGGTTGGAGGCAGAAACAAGCCTCTGAAGGGGGTTGCCATTAGTGCTCTAATAATTTGTCCTTTGGTATCAAGTGAGGCTGCGGCCCAGTCGGAAAGTCAACGATCTTTTCTCCCCCGTGCTTCTCAAGGCAAATGCATCTCTCACCCACAGAATGAACACGAGGGGCTTTCATCTTTCAAAAGCCACTGTAATATTGTGAAACCTGACTTAGAAAGGTTGCGGGGGAAGGGGAGACTGACCATGTAAAGGCTGGGAAACGGAGTTGAAATGTGTAATGATGACAAAAGTCTGACTTACATCAGAAGGTGAGCTGAGGGACTTCAAACGACGGCCAGAGAGCCATCCACAAGATGTTTGCTCATGGTTTCAGGCTCCGACTTTTATCCTCTGTTCTCTTTGAAGGGGGACGCAACGGAGTGAATGGGAAGGGGGGTTGAAATGTACCCTGGGAAAATTATCTTTGAGGGGGAAAAGATGAAACGGAGTGTGTCCTGATTGCTCATCAGAGACTCGGGCCTCTGTTTATTTGTTTTTAAGCTTTCTGTGATACAAAGGAAGGAATGATACTCTAGTCATAGCATGGTGAGGGGAAAGAAATGTTCTCCGTAGATGAGTTAGTACAACACCTTGCAACACTGTGTAGCAGAAGTTAACTTACAAAAAAGTAGGACGTAACCTTCCTCCCAACCCGTTCACATGGGGAATAAAATGTGGAAGGGGTATGCACATACCAAATTTTGATTTCTAATATTCTGGTCCTGTAAACATAGGAAGCTACCCTCTACCGAGTCAGACTATTGGACCATGTGACACAGTAGTGCCTACTTTGATTGGCAGTTGTTCTCCAAGGCCTTAGGCACAGGAGTCTTTCCTGTCAAAGTCCCAGGGCATGGTCTGAAGGCACATGAGGCAGCCACCATGTTGAAATGCTCTGTGTCTGGGTCTCATCAGTGCTTGGAGGGGAGACATCTGGGAACCGCATGTAGCCACCTTGAATTCCATGGTAGAAGAAAGGTGGGATATAAATGTAATAAGTCAATAAAATAAATATGCAAGCTTTTGATTTTGTCCCTCTGGCAAGTCCTGAAGGCAAAGCTGAGCCAACTCCCCTCCCTCCCCTAAAGACACACACAGTTTTTTGGCTCCTTATGAAGGCTCCAAAATGGAGGAGAAGTCAGGGATTGAATCTGGTACCTTGTGGATGCAAAGCATGTGCTCCATCACACTGAGGTATAGCCCCTACATCTGAACCAGCAAATGATGGTTTGCACTCCTGCCTCACAAACCATTTGACAACCATGATCAACCCATGGTTTGCAGTCTTGGTTAGGAGGGTTATCTGCAAGTAGCGCCTTGCAGCAGCAGCAGAAGAAGAAAAAGAAGAAGAAGAAGAAGAGGAGGAGGAGGAGGGGGAGGGGGAGGGGAGGAGGGGGAGGAGGGGGAGGAGGGAGGAGGGAGGAGGGCCAAGTACATTTGCCAGTGCAAATGTAACCATCAGTACTGCAAAACAGGCAGGGATGGCAAAAAAAAGGTAAGTTAAGGGACAGCTTTGGCATTTAGGCACTGCTGATTACCACTGATAAACACATGGAGACCCAGGGCCAGGGCCATTACAGAGGAGACCTGCCCACACCCCAATGCTTACTTTTTCTGATGTCTCTAATCCTATTTCTTAAAAATTGAAGGGGCACGTGAGTTGTCTAAAATTGATGGGACTGAGGGAGTATTCTTGATTTCATTAAATGTCCCTCCCCAAATTTCCTCCCTATAATCCAAGTCCTGGGGCCAGCAGTGCAATCCTGATCCCGCTCTCTATACATGACCTGCTCCCTGATATAAAGTCAACTGTACAAAGCACAATGCAGAGAAATCAAGTGCATGTGTGAACCAGCCTTTCACTGTCCGGTTGCTTGAAAGACTTCCTCATTAAACCCTTGAGTGAAACAACTGTGGAGTAAGTACCTAAAGGCTGATTTAAAAGCATGTCTCTGGAATCTCTGTTTTGCTCTCCTTCCACCTTTGTGTTCAAATCATAGCCTGGGCCTTTATGCATTGAATTTAATTTTATTTTATTTTAATTTTCATTTCTAATTTAAACGTTTTAAAGGTTTTAATGTTGCTGAAGATTTAATTATATTTTAAACTTTTGTGTGTTTCCATTTAGATGTTTTAATTGTATATGTTTTAAATTTGTAAAGCTGCTTTGAATCCCAGTATTGGGGGAAAGGTGGGATACAGAATCATCTTCATCTCCAATGCTACATTTCCAAATGGCCAATTTAGGTGGGCGTTTTTGTTTTGTTATTTATTTATTATTTATTGCATTTATTTATTGCATTTATATACTGCCCCATAGCCGAAGCATTCTGGGCAGTTTACAAAAGTTTAAAACAGTAAACATTAAAACAAATATACAAAGTTTAAAAACATAAAAAGCATAAAAACACAGTATCCTATAAAAACAGCTATTCTGGGGTCCATAAAACACAAACAAACTCAGCAGATGTTGTTAAATGCTGTTAAATGCCTGGGAGAAGAGAAAGGCACCGAAAAGATTGGCGCCAGGCGAGCCTCATCAGGGAGATCATTCCATAATTGGGGGCCACCACTGAGAAGGCCCTCTCCCTTGTTGCCTATAGTCAGTGTATTAATAGGGCGCATCAGTCTACACACATGTAACATGTCAATTCTTTGGAAGAAGGAGTGGAGGTGTAGAGAGGGAAGAGAGACTGCAAATCACACCTGGAGATGCTTAACCTGGGAACTCAAAAAGGGACTATCAAAGGCTAAAGGTGCAATCTTATGCATGTGTAGACAGAAAGAACTCTTGGGGAAATGCTGTGAGTTGTAGGACGTTCTGTCTGAACATGCATCAGATTGCACCCTAAGAGACTGGAAAATAATACCCACCACTAGAGATGGGTGCCAGGTGAGAGCTTGCAACATATATATATATATATATATATATATATATATATATATATATTTAATCCACAAATCTCAATTTTGCAAATAATTATGGGTGGGAATATTCACAGAAACCATGATCTGCACAAATTAGAAGCTGTAAATAGCACAAGTTGTGCAGGTGTAAAGGGTCATTTATGCATGCATTTTTGCACCAGTTGTGCGATTTAAGGCCATGAATTTGAGCAAATCATGATTTCTTAAATATCCCCACCCACAATTTTGCAAATAAAAATGTGGGCGATGAGAACTTGTCTCACTCAGCACCTGCCAAGTTAAGCCAGCTCAGGCATCCATGAGCTGAAAAGGAAGGACTTCTTCACACAGTGCATAGTTAAATTATGGAACTCAGTACCACAAGATGTAGTGATGGCCACCAATTTGGATGGCATTTAAAGGGGGGGTTGATAAATTCCTGGTGATAAAGGCTATCAATGGCTACTAGCCCTGATGGTTTTGTGGTATCTCCAGTATTCGAGGCAGTAAGCCTGTGTGCACCAGTTGCCGGGGAACATGGGTGGGAGGGTGCTGTTGCACCATGTCCTGCTTGTTCATCCCTGGCCGATGGCTGGTTGGCCACTATGTGAGCAGAGTGCTGGACTAGCTGGCCCTTGGTCTGATCCAGCATGGTGCTTCTTATGTTCTTATCAGAGGGGCTGAGCTGGTGAAAACTCGCTGAGCTCGATCCCCAAACCAAATCCCTTCGACATCCCTATCAACCACCCAAATCTGTCAGACTACTGCAAAGATGTCAAAAAGGGCTGCCCGGCCAGTTTCAAAAACTTGCAAAGAGTCCGAGGAACAGGGAAATCTCCCAAGAATCCCCTGAGCCTTCTGTTCACTTGCAGACTAACTTGATGAATCCCTTTGATCTAGAGCTGACATCCCAGATGATGCCTTCGCTTGTTTTTCTGCCCACCTTCCAGACCTGCCTTCCAAGAAACAAGAAAAGGAAAGGGGGGAAAAAAGTTTCTTTCTTTTGGGGTAATTTGAAACATTGACATAAAACAGACCATTTACTCTTCCTCCGGTGTGGTTTTCTTTTCTAGTAGTTTCCCTGTTTGTATCTCCTTAAAAACACTTAGAGGTCAACACAGGATCTCCACTGCTGCTTTCTAATATTTCCTGAGTGATAGAGTGATTAGGTATTACATGTATATATGAATGCTAAGACCAAAAAAGGGAGAATATGTAAGCTGATATGGGAAGATGGGATTGGCGTGCCTCCGGTATTTTTCAAAGAGTTGGCCAACAGATGTGAGCTTCATTAACTTCTGCCGGCTAGCATTAAAAGAAACCTAACGGATTGACTTGCATGGAAATTGTATTTGTTGGTGGGAAGGGACCTCAGAACAATATGGCAGATCGTACCAATCAGAGTTGGCACCCTCAATGGCTTCACACGTTCACTGCCATTGCCATCAGCTGCTGATGCTCATAGAAACATAGAATAGTAGAGTTGGAAGGGGCCTATAAGGCCATCAAGTCCAACTCCCTGCTCAGTGCTCCTCATCCTCTGCCACATTGTTGCTTCCACTTGCTTGCTTGACAAGCAGAGAGGCAGTGAGCAAGTAGGGCACCTTTTGCTTCTCTCCATCACCATTACCTGGGCCCAAGCAAGAGGCAGATGAACAAGCAGGTTGCAGTGGTGAAGAGGAGGAGCAATTGTATGAGTTCTTGCCAATGGGCCCCTGCTAAGATGTGAGCTTTTGGGCAGTGCCCAACCATTACTTCCTTTGATTAGGGACAGATGAACTCACCTGTGTCCACCCTGCATGCTGCCCACCAGATTCCTGCCACTTGCCTGAACCAAGAGGGCACATTAGGCAAGCCACCAGATGGCCTGGTGGGCACCCAATAAGAGCTTGCCGCCTCTTGCACGTTCCACTAGGCTAAAACTTGACTAACTGAGATGATTGTCCTTTCAACAAAAGGGAACGTATTTTCCCTGAGTCCCTTAACTTCAAGGAGCATTCCTCTGAAGAAGCCTTTGGCAAGAAGCTAGCCGAGCTGATCACCTCTCACCTTCTTTTAGCTCCACCCAATTGAACTTGCAGCAGACTCTGGGATCGTCCGACTCTCAGCAATTCCCCCTCTGAGGATTGCTGAGTTACCACAGACTCTGAGTTGTTAATGTTTTCACTGATAAGATCAGGTGAATATTCTTCCCTGGCGGGTGAAGAGCCTGGGAGAATCCCCTCACCCACTTCCTGTATAGGCTGGTACATTTATAGTCCTGTTTCTTCTGTTTCAGAATCTGATTCCGATTGATAGCCTGAAACTCCTTCTCCCACACTAAGAGGAACAGGCCTGATCATGACACTTTGCTGGGTTGACGCTCAGGTCACCTACACTGCTGGCAGCTAGGGCTACCTTCTTCCTCCCTTCATATGCAAGAGTGGGGAGGGGGAGTTGAGGTTCACAACATCTGAAAGGCACTAGGCTGGGTAAGCCTGCTGCACACCTTGTCCAACATTCTTCATCCTGGTTTCTTTTGGATGGTCTACTGCTGCTGGCCAAGTAACTTGTGAATTTAGTGTTAGAGGGAAAAGAAACATTGCAAGTTACTTAGAAGGAACAACAGGCTATCTAAAGGGAAAACAGATGAAGTATGATTGACCAAGTCTCTTTGGTGATTTCAACAAGGGTTCCTAGGACACTGGAGGGATGTAAGAGAAACTCATTTACATTTGTTTTTTATTAGGATTTACCCAGTTTGCACATTCCAGATTGAACAAGGACTGAGACACCATCTGTGGTCGAAGTCTGTAAATTTCCAAGCTTTTGGTCTGATTTGCGGAACCAAAAAACTGTGTTCAGCAGCATGTGTACATTTGAAAAAATGGACATAAAAATGTGGACTTTTGAAAAATGTGCACAAATCAATTTAATCAATGGGAGAGGAATATATGCATTTAATGATGCAGACAATTGAGGCATACATTTGGGAGAAATACACATGAAAAGTGGCATGGATTTTCATGTGAAAAGAGAATCGGACAAGCTTCTGTTTGGAGAACTTTGGTCAGCTTGACATACACTGATTTGCACATCCATAGAAATGTTATATTCTTAAGAAAGATATCTGGTGTGCCTCAAGAGGAGGGTAGATCAGGGGCCAAGAGATATTAGGGATGAGGAAGAGTTGAGTTTGTCAAGTGTCCACCTCCTTGCGTTCTAATTAAGTCTCCGTGAACTTGAGATGACTTTTGCAGGACGTTAGTAAAAGCTTGAGTGCAGATCCCCAAGTTCAAAGCTGCAGCGTACGTCATTTTTATTTAGCACCTCCTGACAGCAAGGCCCGTAGATGGAGAGCCATTAAGTGCCACTTAAATCTCTTCCTGAACGTCTTCTTAGAAATATACTGGAATGATACTCTGATGCTGACTTCATTGAGAACGGCTATAAATCCCTGTTTTGCCTTTCCTAGCGTGCACCTGACCTCTGCAAGAGCACCTTCCACTCTGGCAGGGTGAAGGCTAATCCCCCATTTCCTGGCATCGTTTCGTCCATCCGAAGCCAACACACCATGAAAAAAGAGTCATCACCGCGGCAAAGAGGGCTTAATGTCTCGATAACAAGATGTCAGGGATGAAGCCTGTCCAGAAATGTTACTGCCTAATCTGGGATACCTCCCCCAACCCTGATGTGCAGAGCTTCTTTGTAGTCATCCGGGGTGAGGGGGAAGCACTTTGGAAATGCCCAGGGGCACATGATCTAGTCTTACGTCAGATGTTCCAGACTGAAATAGGGATGGATGGATGGATGGATGGATGGATGGATGGATCAGACTATTTTTAGTCCATGCCAGTTTCTCATGTGCTCATTTATAAGTCTGACCTGTCCTGTTTCTGCATCAATCTATGGGGGCGAAATTAAACTGCATAAACATTTGTTGTTTTAAAAAAAGTGTGTGTGTGTGTGTGTGTGTGTGTGTGTGTGTGTGTGTGTGTGTGTGTGTTTTAAAAAAGATGGTACCTAAGTTACATATTGCAACTTTCATAAGTCCGGTTCAACACCAAAAAGGTCAGGAAAAATTGGGAAACTTCATAAGAAGTGACAGAGGGCTCATCTACACCAAGCAGGATATTTCACTATGAAAGCGGTATGGAAGCAGTATATAAAAGGCAGGATCTACACTACTGCTTTATAGTGGTAATGAAGTACACTGACAATTGTTGGGGCCCATGACACATCTACACCAAGCAGAATATAACACTATGAAAGTGGTATGAAAGTAGTATATGGTATTTGTCCTGGGTCCCAACCGTTGTCAGTGCACTTCAATACCGCTATAAGGCAGTAGTGTGGCTTCTACCTTTTATATACCACTTTCATACCGCTTTCATAGTGGAATATCTGCTTGGTGTAGATCAGCCCCAAGTGATTCAGTTTAGAGAGTGGCTCAAACTCAGCCCTCATCTACGCCAAGCAGGATATTCCACTATGAACGCAGTATATAAAAGGCAGGAGTCACACCAAGCAGGATATAGCAGTCTGAAAGCGGTAGATGGTATGTGTCAATGGGCCCCAACAGTGGTCAGTGCACTTCAATACCGCTATAAAGCAGTAGCGTGGCTCCTGCCTTATACTGTATATACCGCTTTCATAGTGGAATATCCTGATTGGTGTAGATGAGCCCTCAGTCAGGTTGTTGTGGATTTAACATGAACATGTGAGAGGACCCACCTTGGATATCACATGGTAGACAGCCTGTGGATAAGCCTTTGCAACAAGTTTCCAAGGAATTGTGGCTTGCCCCTTGAGACAGGTTGCAAATTGTCTTTCCCTGCCTGTGGGTTTGTTTGTTTTTACACACATGCAGACATGCTATGGACATGAAAGAATTTAATTCCCATTTATTTAAAACCAGAACATGCCCTGTTCACATCCTGAAACATGAACATGAGTTCATGTGGTGGGCAAAGAATGCATGTTCCTGAACATATGATGCTCATTCGCAAAATGCATACTTCGGGGGGGGGGGATGTGCATTTTCATGCTTTATTCAATGAGAGGGAAGGTATGCATTCGGGTGTACACTTTTAAAAAGGTGTGTACCCAAATGTGTGCTTTTCCCATTTGGATGGTTTTGGGGTGGGGAGCTTGAAATTGGGAATAATAATAATAATAATAATAATAATAATAATAATAATAATAGGACTGAGCTTTGAGGTGGACCTCAGAGATTCTACAGTGAGCTTGAGCCTCAACTATTCTTGTGTGCCATACTAGTGATGTATGAATCAGCAAAACTTCAGCTTCTCCAGATTCCATTTTAAGGCTCATTCAGACTTGAATCCATATCGATTGCAAGCTTTTTCCCCTTTCCGCATGAAAATGTGTGCATATTTTGATGTGTAATTTTCCAAATATATGCATGAATTGCGTGCATCGTTGAATACACACTCTTCTCCCATTCATTAAAGCATATTTGTGCACAATTTATTTTCAGAAATATGCATTGTTTCATGCACATTTCTGAAATGTGTGTATGCTGTTGAAGACATTTTTTTTTGGGGGGGGAGTTTGTGAATTAGACTTCAAGCTCAGAAATGTATGGTGTTCAACCTCAGATTGCATCTGGGTCCATGAATGGTCCAGAAGGTGAAAACTGGATAAACCCTGATCAAATAATAGCTGAAATGAATTTCTCATACATCAATAAGACACACGAGCACACACACACACACACCGACTCTCAGGGGATGAGAGTGTTAAAATGTTTGCTTTCATCAGGCAATTAAGAGGGAAGGTCTCCTTCCTTATTTAGAAACCAGGACCAAACAAAAGTGAACAGGCATGTGCCACTCTGGGACAATGGTATGAGATTTTCTTCATTGAATTTCCCCCCACATGCCCAAACATTTTACTTTCTGGATGATATTTTATGTCTAACAATCAAAGCAGAGAAGGAGAAAGTTGTATCTGTTAAAAAGACAAAATGGACACACCAAAACGGCCATGGCAACCCGCACGTAAGAACCAAAAACAAGATGATGATGACGACGACGATGATTTAAAAGCAGCTGCAGATGCTTCCATTTTGGATGGAGCTGCTGCACTCTATGCTGTACCTGTATTCTATATGCAAAAATACATGTGACTAAAACTGTTTTCTTCTGTTCAGTGAAGAAGAGTGTGGTCTCCTTTTGTTATTTTAAGACAGCCTGGGTGCATGTGTGACTGGTAAACACTCATTCTGTTTTGCCTTCTTGTTCTTCTCTGTTAGTTGCCTTTCTAACAGGAGGCAACATTACTACACAATTCAATCAATATTAACCCTGGTGCCAATAGCCTGATCAAAACCAGGGCCAACCCATGCCGTTTGATAAATGGGGCCTTTTTTAAAAAAATAAAAATCTGATGATATATTCATGGATCTCCCATTCAATGTCTGTTTCAGTCCTAATAACACTTGTTCAAACTACATCTATCCATCATCTATTTAATATTCTGCCCCCACAACACCCCTCCAAATAATAATAAAAAATGTTACTCAAGGTGGCTAACACTAAACTAAAGAATAAAAACAGAATCTTAGGCCATAGCTAGGCAGGGTCATATCCCGGGGTGATCCCTGGGATCATCCCTGTGTGTCCACATGATGCACAGGGGATCCCAGGAGCAGGGAGGGATGATCTCTCCCTTCCCTGGGATATGGCCCTACCCTTTCAGCCCAATTTTTACATCATCTCGGACTGATCCCGAGACAGCAGAACATGTGGGTGGGCGTCGTAGTTTGTCCCAGCTCCTTATGGTTACTTGCGAGGAGCTGAGACCATGCATGGGGCTCAGAGCTCCTCAGGAGCTCTGTGCTCTTTGGGGGTGGGGGAAATTGTTAAAAATTAAAAAAAACCTTACCTTTTGCACATGAGCACTCCTGCGCTCATCTCCTTTAAAGGGAAAAAAGCAAAATGGTGGGCGCGACACCTCTCTCTCCGAGGTCGTCGCACACCATGTTTAAACAGAGGGGGAGATATTGCGATAAAAATATCACAAGATCCTCACCCCTCCATCACGCTAAAAGCAACAAAAAGGCTTTCTTCAGATACGTGAGTAGTAAAAGACAGAGGAAAGAAATGGTGGTTCAACTGCTTAATGAGGATGGCAAATTGATAATAGATGACAAAAAAAAAAGGCTGAAGTGCTCAATTCCTACTTTGGCTCAGTCTTCTCCCAAAAGTGGGTCTATGACCCCCCTGGAAAAAGTGAAGCAGAAGTTGAGGGGGCAGGATTACAGTTTGAGATTGATAAACAAATGGTCAAAGAACACCTAATTTCCTTGAATGAGTCCAAATCTCCAGGGCCTGATGAACTTCATCCTAGAGTAATGAAGGAGCTAGCGGAAGAACTCTCAGAACCTTTGTCTATTACCTTTGCAAAATCGTGGAAGACGGGTGAGGGGCCAGACGACTGCAGGAGGGCTAACGTTGTCCCTATCTTCAAAAAGGAGGAACCTAGGAACTATAGACCAGTCAGTCTAACATCCATCCCTGGGAAAAAATTGGAGCAAATTATAAAGAAGTCAATCTGTAAACACCTTGAAATCAATGCAGTGATTACTAGAAACTAACATGGATTTGTCAGGAACAAATCCTGTCAGACTAATTTGATCTCATTTTTTGATAGGATAACCTCCCTTGTGGACTGTGGGAATGCTGTGGACATCATATATCTTGACTTCAGCAAAGCTTTTAACAAAGTGCCCCATGATATTCTGATTAACAAACTAGCTAAAAGTGGGCTAGATGGAACAACTATTAGGTGGATTCACAGTTGGCTACAGAATCGGACTCAAAGAGTACTTATCAATGGAACCTTCTCAAACTGGGGAGAGGCAACGACTGGGGTGCCGCAGGGCTCAGTCGTGGGCCCAGTGCTCTTCAACATTTTTATTAATGATTTGGACAAGGAGGTGCAGGGAATGCTTATCAAATTTGCAGATGACACAAAATTGGGTGGGATAGCTAATACCCTGGAAGACAGAAACAAACTTCAAAGTGATTTTGATACGCTGGAGTGCTGGGCTAAAAACAACAGAATGAAATGTAATAGGGATAAATGCCAAGTTCTACATCTAGGAAATAGAAACCAAATGCACAGTTACAAGATGGGGGATACTTGGCTCAGCAAAACTAAAAACGAGAAGGATCTTGGAATTGTTGTAGATCGCAAGCTGAATATGAGCCAACAGTTCGATATGGCTGCTAAAAAGGCAAATGCTATTTTTGGCTGCATTAATAGAAGTATAGCTTCCAAATCGCATGAGGTACTGGTTCCTCTCTATTCGGCCAGTGGCTAGGCCTCATCTAGAGTATTCTGTCCAGTTCTCAGCACCACAATTCAAGAAGGATGCAGACAACCTGGAGCGTGTTCAGAGGAGGGCAACCAGGATGATCAGGGGTCTGGAAACAAAGCCCTATGAAGAGAGACTGAAAGAACTGGGAATGTTTAGCCTGGAGAAGAGAAGGCTGAGGGGAGATACAATAGCACTCTTCAAATACTTAAAAGGTTGTCACACAGAGCAGGGCCAGGATCTCTTCTCGATCCTCCCAGAGTGCAGGACACAGAATAACAGGCTCAAGTTACAGGAAGCCAAAATCCGGCTGGACATCAGGAGAAACTTCCTGATTATTAGAGCAGTAGGACAATGGAACCAGTTACCTAGGGAGGTTGTGGGCTCTCCCAGACTAGAGGCCTTCAAGAGGCAGCTGGACAACCATCTGTCAGGTATGCTTTATAGTGGATTCCTGCATTGAGCAGGGGGTTGGACTCGATGGCCTTGTAGGCCCCTTCCAACTCTACTATTCTATGATTCTATTAAACTATAAGAACAAACAGATGTATTGAAACAGTTTTTAAAGCCTTGAAACAGATCTACTGTTGGCCAAACTGCTACTGGACACAAAGTGAACTCAGCCTCCATGTCAGATGGAATCCATCTTTTGTCATTCAGCCAGCTGTGCCTTCTCTACATGAAAATGGCATTCACCCTTTCTTTGGAAAACAGGAATGACTAGACAGCAAACTTTATCTTAAACTGTGGCTTCCTGTGTCCAAATATATTGAATTGAATTTTGTTCCCCCTCCAACTGCAGAAGCAAGGCAGTTTTGCCGGGGAGTTAAGCATGGAGCTGTGGCCAAGAACTAAACGGTGAAGACAGCTCTATATTGGAAGGAATTCCAATGAACTTTTAAACATTAAGAATCCCCTTTTTATTATTGTTTAAACACCCTTTGTTGGTTTTGCACTGGTTGGGGAGAAGGCTGGGGAGAGGGGGATATTTAAATGCAAAGTAGGAATTTAAAGAACTGGAGCCATTGTAAGATCCAGCTCTAGTTGTATTGGGAAAGAGGCAACATAAGGGCCTAGAGTGACCATATGAAAAGGAGGACAAGGCTCCCGTGTCTTTAACAGTTGTATTGAAAAGGGAATTTCAGCAGGTGTTATTTGTATGCATGCAGCACCTGGCTTAATTCCCTCTTCCTCACAACAATTAAAGCTGCAGGAGCCCTGCCTAGTGTGACCAAAAGAGGGCAAAGCTCATGCAGCTTTTAACTGTTGTGAGGAAAAGAGAATTAAGCCAGGTGCTGCATGCATACAAATGACAAAATGTGCTCCTGGAAGGAGCAATAAAACTGGAAAATGTCTCTAACCTGATGAACTTCTATCAGTTAATGTAGTATCTTATGATGTGGTGCTACCCCTTGTGAACCCCAAAGGGACAGTACAAAAACACAAGCCAAGCCCAGAACCCTGCTAATCCATGTCAGTTGAGCAAGGCAATTTGGATTGCACTTATGTAAATCTTGATCTGAGCCAGGAGCCTCCCTTTACATGCGGCGAGAACGACATTATTTAGAATCCCAGGTGGCAGCACAGGCTTGGGCCATCTTTCCCTCATGATGAATAATGTCGTTAGTGTAAAATAATAGTATCTTTTAGTATTGATGATAATATATGGAGTGCTAGCAAAGCCTTGTGCAGTGAAAAAGAGTTATCTGCTAAAAGCAAGTGAATTATGGAATTTTACTCCCAGAGTACAAGGACTGATATAAATGATTAAGCTCAGTCCCCGTGTGTGTGTGTGTGTGTTTAAAGACTCCTTAAGAACTTGCCTTATGCCCATAAATTAATGTTCAGTATAAGATGGGTTATCTAATCACACTCTTTCAGGTAAATCCCTTTCTTAATATACTAGTGCATTGCTGCTACTGAAAGCGTAAGGCACTGCAGGGATAGAGATTTCCTGCTGTAGGCAGTTAGATGCATCACCTCCAAAACAGGGGCCCTCAAGAACAGTTCAAATTCAGGCCAGGAGAGTGAATGCACACATGGCTGAACCCCAGGGAAATGTAGCACATGGGTAAGAATGGCTTGCTCCCAAAGGTGGGGAAGGAGCCAGAGTGTCGAAGCTGATGGGGTACTGTGGGTGTTAGAGGATACTGGATAAAACCTTCCTGCTATAGCCTAGTGGTCAGCCTGTGTCTAATATAATACCTGTGTACTATATAGGACTCCAAGTGAGGTCTATAGGACCCCTGCATCGAGAAAAGTACCATTTCAGAGAGATGAGGGTCTGGAGAGAGAAGAGATGTAGAATTAGGAGTGAGCAGTGAAGTGGCCAAGTTTTCCGATGACACCAAATTATTTAAGGTTGTTAAAACACAAAGGGATTGTGAAGAGCTCCAAAGGGATCTCTCCAAGCTGGGAGAGCGGGCATCCAAATGGCAGATGCGGTCCAATGTAAGCAAGTGTAAGATGATGCACGTTGGGGCAAAAAAACCCCAACTTCAAGTATAACCTAATGGGATCTATGCTGGCGGTGAGCGAACAAGAAAGAGATCTTGGGATTGTGGTGGGCAGCTCGATGAAAATGTCCACCCAGTGTGCGGCCGCTGTAAAGAAGGCAAACTCCATGTTAGGCATTATAAGAAAAGGAATTGAGAATAAAATGGCCAGTATCGTACTACCCTTATACAAATCTATGGTGTGACCACACTTAGAATACTGTGTACTAGGGGTGTGCACGGACCCCCCGCTCCGCTTCACTTGCAGATCCGCCATTTTTCGGAGCGGGTCGCTCCGCCCCGCCCCCGCTCCGCCCACTTCCGCTCCGCTCCGCTCGGAGCTCCGGATCGGATCCGGAGCTCCGTTTTTGCCCCCCCATAGGCTTGCATTGAAAGCTAAAAAAGTAAACAACTTTTTTTCCGTTGAAGTTAGAAACCTCACGTTTGGCACCATGACACCTCATGGGCGTATACACACACACGCCAAGTTTCAAGGCAATCCCATCATCCCCTGATTTTTGGCGAATTTTTGAAAATCGGGCACCCCATTCACACCCCTTGGGATAGCTCCGTCAATTTGCATGTTACAAACCTCAAACTCGGCACCAGGGCAGCTTATCCATGTGTCCACATGCACGCCAAGTTGCAAGCAAATCCCATCATCCCCTGATTTTTGGCGCGGCTCTACCCTCTAACGCACCTCCCATAACCCTAATTCACACCCCTTTAGATAGCTCCGTCAATTTGCACGTTAGAAACCTCAAACTCAGCACCATGATAGCTTATCCACGTGTCCACATGCACGCCAAGTTTCAAGGCAATCCCATCATCCCCTGATTTTTGGGGAATTTATGAAAATCGGGCACCCCATTCACACCCCTTGGGATAGCTCCGTCAATTTGCATGTTAGAAACCTCAAACTCGGCACCAGGAGAGCTTATCCATGTGTCCACATGCACGCCAAGTTGCAAGCAAATCCCATCATCCCCTGATTTTTGGCATGGCTTAACTCACCCCAAATTGTCCCATTCTACAACTACGTCAATTTGCACGTTAGAAACCTCAAACTCAGCACCATGATAGCTTATCCACGTGTCCACATGCACGCCAAGTTTCAAGGCAATCCCATCATCCCCTGATTTTTGGGGAATTTATGAAAATCGGGCACCCCATTCACACCCCTTGGGATAGCTCCGTCAATTTGCATGTTAGAAACCTCAAACTCGGCACCAGGAGAGCTTATCCATGTGTCCACATGCACGCCAAGTTGCAAGCAAATCCCATCATCCCCTGATTTTTGGCGCGGCTTAAACTTTTTAACTCACCCCAAATCAAGTCCCATTCTACAACTACGTCAATTTGCACGTTAGAAACCTATCCTTTGGTCCCATGACAGCTTACCCATGTGTCCCCATGGACACCAAGTTTCAAGGCAATCCCATCATCCCCTGATGTTAGGGGAACTTTTGAAATTTGAACACTCCAGTATGTCAGGGATTTAAAGTTGCAATTGCAGACAGCTCAATGGGGCCAGTTCCAAGGCAATCCCAACATGCCACGAGATAACCCTAAATCTTCTGGCACATTTGAAAAAGGGATTATTGAATTTGATAAAGTCTAAGTGAGCGCAGGAAGGACTTCTCCCCTGAGTCAAAGCAAGACACATACACCATCGCTGCAAGGCGGGAAGGGGAGAATTATTATTATTATTATTATTTATTTATATAGCACCATCAATGGAAAGCAGGCAGGCAGCATGCATTGTAGTGCCGCAAGGATGGCTTGAGCACTAACGCATAGCAAACCAACCCATAAGTGGGCGCAAAGTGAGGCAAAGATGGCTGGTTGTTTCTTTCTAAGCCAGCAGTTACGCCTTGAGGGGCACAGAGGAGGACGATTGGGAGCAAACCAGGCACCAGGCGGGCAGAGAGGCAGGCAGAGTAGGCGAGGAGTCAGTCCTGGCAGATGCCCCACCACAGCAGCACCCCGGGGGAGGCGGGCAGGCAGGCAGGCAGGCTGCGGGCATTTCTGGGGGCACAAGGAAGTGATGGCTGGTTTCTAAGCCAGCATTGCAGTTAGTCACGCATTGCAAACGCAAACCATCCCAGCGAGTCGGTCACCGAGGAGGACAGGCTAGCAGAGGGGCAGGCAGAGTGACATGTCATAGATCTAGTATTGGGGAGGAGTCAGTCCCGGCAGATGCCCCAACACAGTAGCACCCTGGGTGGGCATTGGAAAACGCCATCTTGTGGGTCAATACTTCCCCCACCCCATGTCCTGCAGGGTTGCCTGCCTAACCCTTGTGGGGATGGGAGATGGAGAGCTTAGAGTGGCAGTGCCAGCAGCAGCCTTCGGCTTTCCCCTGGAACCAGTCGCCTTGCCCGCCTCTTTCCCCAGCAAGATCGCCTGGTGCTGCCTATGAAGATGCATCTTCATGCTGCTGGTTCCATAATGCCCTGTCGATGAACCCCTGCTTAGGCTGAGTTTGCAGTGGCGACAGACAGCAAAGCGGGGATCCGCTCCCAACTCAAAGTGGTCCCACACGATGCTTGTCTTTCGTTTCTGTGGTGACACCACCAATTGCCCGCCTGAGCTCTCTGGTGTTGCCACAGAAACAGGGGTGTGGGATGAGACTGGGGAGAGAGCCTCGGCCTGCTGCTGCTCCTCCTCAGCCCCCACATCCTGGAGGCCCACCGCCTCCTCCTCCTCCCCCCCCTCCACTGTGCTGAGGACCTCGTCTAGGTCCATCAGCGGGCTCGTGGGCTGAAAGGAGAATGAAGGAGTTGGGGATACTCCTCCTCCTCTAATGGCACTGCTGCCACGTGCCTCTTGCAAACGGGCACTTTTCCCATTCCCACCCTCAAAAAGAGAACGCCGGGCACAAGTTGCAGAAGAGAGTGGCTCTGCCTGCTGCTTGTCCTGCTTCTGTTTTGGAGCAGTCAGCCAAGGAGTTGCCCGTTTGAGTTTCACAGGAGGAGAGGAAGCCCTGCTGGCAGACTGAGCCTTGCTGCTTTCAGCACGCCTGCTTTCTCTTTTCATGATGACTAACAAAATATTAATACTACTAATACTATGTATAAGGTACTACTAAGAATATGTATAAGAAGAATATAATATGTTTAAATGTAGGGAAATGGGACAAGAACAATAAAATATACTACTACTAATATGTATGAGAATATACTACTAAGAATATCTACAAGAATATAATAATATGTTTTAGAATATTACTAATAAATGTAGGGAAATGGGACAAGAAATGGGACAACCACTACTATAAGAAGAACAAAATATGAATACTACTACTAATATGTATGAGAATGTATACTAATAGACTACTAAGACTATGTCAAAGAATATAATAATAATATGTTTAAGAATAGGGAAATGGTGTGCGTATGCTTTCCCCAAAATGCTCAATCTGTGGCTGCCTGTTGAACTTGACAAAAGCAGCCCACTCCGTCGAAGTTACACAGAGAAGAAAAAGAGAATCCAATTTTTTTGGTATATTTGGTATATAGAAGATAGAAGGAAACACAATCAGGATTTAAGAGAGGGGAGGGGGAAAAAGAACCAACCACTACTATAAGAAGAACAAAATATGAATACTAATATAATATGTATGAGAATATATACTAATGGACTATGTGAAAGAATATAATAAAATATGTTTAAGAATATAAATGTAGGGAAATGGGACAAAAAGTGTGTGTATGCTTTCAAAAGAAAGCTTTCACAAAAGCAGAACAGTCAGGCTTTAATACAGGGAAGGGGGGGGCAACCAACCCAACCACACACTCCAAAATTCAAAAATAAAGTTTATATTAAATCAAAGTAAGGGGAAAACACAGGGCAAACTAAGCTACAAGTCAGAAAGAAGCAAACAAACACACACACGCGCCAAACTAAACCTATATTAAATTAATCTATCTCCAAAGCAGGAGCACTAGCTAAGTAAGTGTTCCCTCCACGAACGCCAACCCACAAAGAGACACAAAACAGAAAGTTCTCAGGGTGGGTCTGCCTTAGTCCCCCCTCCAACGCTGGGATTGGAGGAGGATGCTTTCTGAGGAGATGAATTCTCATCAGGATTGGGAGTTGAATGTGCCTGTCATCGCTTCCAAAATAATAATAATAATAAAAAAAAAAAACCCAAACCCCGATTTTTAAAAAAATATTGCACGTGAACCACAGCACGCAGAAAGTTGAGAGTGGTCTCAAAATGACCCCCATCCACGACTCTCTGTGCACAAGAATTTTCAGAACGATAGCTTAAACCCCCCCCCAGTTATCCCCGATTCTTTCCCTCAATGCAATCCTATGGGCGAAAAGCCGAAACGGAGCCCCGCGGTTGACCCTATTTTTAAAAAACTTCTAGCCCGCGACCCGTACGATGCAGAAAGTTGAGAGTGGTCTCAAAATGACCCCCATCCACGACTCTCTGTGCACAAGAATTTTCAGAACGATAGCTTAAACCCCCCCCCAGTTATCCCCGATTCTTTCCCTCAATGCAATCCTATGGGCGAAAAGCCGAAACGGAGCCCCGCGGTTGACCCTATTTTTAAAAAACTTCTAGCCCGCGACCCGTACGATGCAGAAAGTTGAGAGTGGTCTCAAAATGACCCCCATCCACGACTCTCTGTGCACAAGAATTTTCAGAACGATAGCTTAAACCCCCCCCCAGTTATCCCCGATTCTTTCCCTCAATGCAATCCTATGGGCGAAAAGCCGAAACGCAGTTTGAGCCCCGCGGTTGACCCGATTTTTAAAAAAATATTGCACGTGAACCACAGCACGCAGAGAGGTGAGAGTGGTCTCAAAATGACCCCCATCCACGACTCTCTGTGCACAAGAATTTCCAGAACGATAGCTTCAAAAACAACGTAGTTATGCGCGATTATTTGCCGCAATGCAATCCTATGGCGAAATGTTTTCAAGATGGCGACCGGAGCGCTCCGACTGAACTCGGAGCTCCGAAAAATGGTCGCTTCTCTTCGCCTTGCTTCTAGGGGGTCCGCGGTCCGCTCCTACTCCGCCTCTGGGTAAGGCGGAGCAGGCCAATCCGCTACTGCTTCTACGCTCCTAATCGGAGCGGAGCACATCCCTACTGTGTACAGTTCTGGTCACCACACCTAAAAAAGGATACTATAGAGCTGGAAAAAGTGCAGAAAAGGGCAACTAAAATGATTAAGGGGCTGGAGCATCTCCCCTATGAGGAAAGGTTACATCAACTGGGATCATTTAGCTTGGAAAAGAGGAGGCTAAGGGGAGACATGCCAGAGGTGTACAAAATTATGGAGAATGTGGACAGGGATACATTTTTCTCCCTCTCTCAAAATGCTAGAACCCAATTGGGTCATTCCATGAAACTGATTGGTAAGAGATCCAGGACTAATAAAAGTAAGTACTTCTTCAGCAGCGCATAGTTAAATTATGGAACTCACTACCACAAGATGTAGTGATGGCCACCAATCTGAATGGCTTCAAAAGGGGGTTGGATAAGTCCCTGGAGGTGAAGGTTATCAATGGCTACTAGCCCTGACAGTTGTGTGCTATCTCCAGTATTCGAGGCAGTAAGCCTGTGTGCACCAGTTGCTGGGGAACATGGGTGGGAGGGTGCTGTTGCACCACATCCTGCTTGTTCATCCCTGGCCGATGGCTGGTTAGACATTGTGTGAACAGAGTGCTGTACTAGATGGACCCTTGGTCTGATCCAGCATGGCACTTCTCATGTTCTTAAAATTAGAAAGTAGCCTGTCAGGGAGAAGACTAGTTTCTTCCTACATTTCTTCAGGGTGGTTGAAATAAAGCAGGGGTGGGGAATGTGTGACCTTCCAGATGTTATTAGACTCCAGCTCCCTGACCATTGGCTATGTTGGCTAGGGATGATGAAAGTTGTAGTCGGACAACATCTGGCAGGCGATATGTTCCCCCCCCCCTGAAATATAGGATTGACATTAGTGGGGACAACCACAACCCCCCTTCCCACATCCTTACAAATTTGCTTGACATGGGTACTGCCATTTTGTAATGTCTGAACTCCATTTTGGGAATCAACCAAGTTTTCAAAGCAACCTGTCCTCTTGGCATGTATATTTTTCGGTCACCTAGACAACTAGTAGTTGGAGCTGGTTAAACTACTCCAGAAAGATATCAGGTAGAAATTATCTCATTCCTGCACTTCTCACTTTAATTTCAAGTTCTCAGTTTAAATGCATATGCATTTGTCACCTTTTAGGGTTGTGTGCACATCTTTATTTACTTTTTTTTTTGGTCTTTTGTTTTTCAGATTTAAAATTATTGTTCTGATTTCTTTCTCTAGTAAAAATTGAGTTCATGTTTAGTTAATTTGGAATGAGTTCATTCATTTTCGGGATTTCAGTTTGTTTTCCAGAAATTATTATTATTATTATTATTATTATTATTATTATTATTATTATTATTATTATTGATTAGGGACCCCACCCTGTCTTCTGTCACCTATACCTTTATTTTTTTTTAGATCCAAGTAGGATGAAATAAGCAGAATTTAGACTACCCCCTCCAGGCATCATGTCTACCAACTCTCAGGGTGATTTGACTAAAGTTCTCACTTTGAGAGTCAAGTAAATAGCAGTGATAACTGATATATTTCATATTACTTTCAATAATAGATCAGGCCAAATTTTGTCACCTATAAGTCTGGACTTCTGCATCCAAATGGTAAGAAATTGGCAGTCTCTACAGTACTCCACGAGAGCATTATAGTTACCAGGATTTTAAAAGATCAGATGAACTGACTATGTTGGAGACCAGAGAAATAATAATGCCTTTAAAAAAATATCTCTGAACTTGAAATCTTAGGTCAAAAGCTCACTGGGTTAATTAGTCTGCCTATCATCCCTTGAACTGTTCTTTGAAGTGACATGGTCATGTAACTTTGGAGTTCTGTGTCCAAATTGTATGACCTTTCTAGGGATTCTAGAAGTCCTGGCAGGCATCAGACCTGCCAAGTTTTGAAAACTTTGGAGACAGTGTGCCAATCTTATGGGCAAAGAAGGGGGTAGTTCCCATTTAAAAACAAAACACAAAACACATTGCATTCAATGAGAGATGAAGATATTCATTTCATGGGTGTTTTAGGAGCAAGAGAAAAAACATTTAAATAGGTATGAAAATATTATCTTGAGAGGTTTTTTTTTTTTAAAAAAAAAAGACTGCAAATTAATGCAGGAATGGAATGGAAGCTGGAGGAGCTGTTCAAGGTCCTAATCCTATCTGGGGGTTTGGAGTTCAGCACCATGGATAGCTCCTTTAGAGCTTTGGCTGCTTCTGACTGAAACCCAGAATGAATTTACAGCCCCACCAAAACCAGAGCCACCAGCCTCCACTGTATCTAGCCTAATGAAGCCATAATGAGTTGCAGAATGCCTTGCGGAACACCTTGTGACACAGCTCGCAGAACAGCTTGCATGAGTGGAATGGAAGTATTGGCTTTGGCGCTGGCACAAGGATCCAATGGGCTTTCTGCAAGTAGTGGGGGCTTTACAGCAGCAGAATGACATGATTGAATACAACTCATAGACCTTGCTAGTGGTGTGTTATTTTCTACCACCACCACACACACACACACACACACATTTTAACCAACCATTCTCATTCAATTTGACCGAAAATAAATTGCTTTTCAGGGAAAATGCAAAGGAGAAAAACAATGTCAGTGAAATTCTCCTGTATGGGGTGTGAAGTTCTTGCACTTACCTTACTTACAAAGTGGCAGAGGGGCATGGGTGCGAATGTCCTCTACCTGGGATGGATGGACTCACCTGGGTCTGTGCTCAGAGGGTGCTTGAGGAGCTACGGCTGCCTCTAATGATGCAGAAATTGCCCTTCACAGCCCCTGTGGTGTGCAACATTGGATATACAAAATCTAGAGTCCCCCCACCATCATGCATTAAAATGGTGGGCTGCATGGATGCCCGGTTGTTGTCTGGCATGAGTGGATGGGTCTGGTAAGTCCCGGCTGCTCACACAGCTCGGCAGGTGGGGACAGAGGCTGGCTGAGCCAAATTTGGGAGGGCATCTAGATTCAGTTAGCCATCTATAAGAACCTAAGAACATAATAAGTGCCATACTGGATCAGACCAAGGGTCCATCTAGTCCAGCACTGTGTTCACACAGTGGCCAAACAGCCAATGGCTAGGGATGAACAAGAAGGACATGGTGCAACAGCACCCTCCCACCCATGTTCCCCAGCAACTGGTGCACACAGGCTTACTGTCTTGGATACTTGAGAGAGCACACAACCATCAGGGCTAGTAGCCATTGATAGCCTTTGTCTCCAGGAATTTATCCAACCTCCTTTTAAAGCCATCCAGATTGGTAGCCATCACCACATCCTGTGGTAGTGAGTTCCATAACTTAACTATGCACTGTGTGAAGAAGTACTTCCTTTCATTTGTCCTGGATCCTTATTCCCATTGTACCATCATCTCCAGTGGTCTGCAGCCTCCCTGGCTTCCCACATTTCAATTCAGGCCAAGGAGAAGACAACATGAGGTAGCTCCTGCCATGGGACAATGGAGAGATATTAAATAGAGAGAAGATGAAAAGGCACACTGCACCTTCTGCCACCTTGCAGTAATAAGGTAATCTCAAAAACATCACAAAAAGAAATTCAAAAGAAATTCTAAAGTGCCCTGAGAATGAGTTAGAAAAATCGGAGCTTCTTTTGTTGGGGGAAGAAAGCTTTCAAGAAATTGGAGGACTTGTCGTAGCTAACAGATTAAATCACTGAACAAGGTTGGTCTGAATGTATTACTTCCCTGCACATGAACCTGGGAGTTTAAAGTCAGTTTTAAAGGGAGTTAAAAATAGTTTATACCTCCTAACTAAAGGAGAGCCACCTGCCTCCAGTAGAAGGGTGGTGGTGGAAATGAATGCAGCTGTTGGGATGTCAGGCCTCAGCCAAGCATCAAGATGGGCTGCAGCAGGCTCCCAGTTTCGATGTGAGCAGGTGAGGATTGGAAGGGGACTGCAATTGTATGGTCAGAGACAGGCTGGAGATCAGGTACTACATCAGGCAGGCAAGAACCAAAGGGCCAGAAGCAAGTGCCAAGTCAGAGCCAAGCAGAAGGTCAAAAGAGAGTTGGAGTGACTGGAAGCAGATGCAAGATCAAAGGCATGCCGAGGGTCACAATCCAAGGCAGCTGTCAGGGAAAGGAAGCCGGAGGGGAGGCTGAATCATCACTCTCAAAATGAACTGCTCAGACTGATGAGCAGGTTGTGGGGCAAGGGCTTTAGAGGGTGTGTCCCTCTTGGCTTGGTGGGTCAGCCAAGAATATTCAAGCTGAGAGGTCATCTGACTCTCTTTAGGCTGATACTTAAGCATAAAGGGCTAGAGCCTAGTCTGGCTGGCCTCTTGAGGGCCCAGTGTGCAAGGAGCATGGAGGCTGACCACTGGAGGCCTTCATTTGAGACCCCTCTTAGGTCCTTCCAAGGGTTGGAATTGAGGAGCAACTCACAGAGCCTAGCCCCAACGCTGACAATGGTTAACAGGAATCCCTTCCCCTTTACCCTATAAGCGAATAGGCATATCTAATGATCAGCTCTGGTTCATGCTGCTGTGGATGTTACTGCAACCTGGTTGAGTTGGGGCTGTCTTCAGGGAAGGAGTGCCACCTGTCAGTTCTTTCCTTCCGCCCTCCGTCAACCATTTAGGGAAGGACCACAGCTCAGTCATAGAGCATCTGCTTTGCAGGCAGAAGGTCCCTACTTTAATCCCCAGCATCTCCAGTTAAATGATCAGGTAACATGGGGAAGACCTCTACCTGAGACCCAAGAGAGCTCCTCCCAAGTACAGTAAACAGCATTCAGCTAAACAAAATATCTGGCCAGGTAAAAAACAGCCTTCTATATTCATTGACTGTGACCCATGTGCCCACCCCTTCTGGTGACCAAGGTGCTTCAAGGACCCTGCTCCCCTGGTTTCTTATGGTTCTTCTTTATCTTAAAAGAGGACTTGGGCTGGTCTGCCCTACAAAGAGAGGGCACCTTCAAATAGAGGACTATCCTCTGTCAAGTAGGACACATCAGGGGAGGGAGAAATAAGTGGATGAATGGCATGCACTGGGTTGCCCATGTGTCAGGCTCAGTGATATCTTCCCCTTCTGGCCAAACTTGGTAAACACTTGCCTCGGATTGATCAGGGCTACAAAGCCACCACAAGCCACCACTGATGCAGCTCACGACCACAGCTATTGGGACTTTGTATGTGCACTGCGCACTTTCAATCATCTGGAGAAGGACAAGCCAGTACTGATTAGCCTAGGATTTAAGATCAGCTGGGGAGACTCTACTTGTGGTGACCTGGATAAGGGTAACTCGGGGGGGGGAAGGGGGCTACCATATATGACAGGGACTTCTCAGTGGTGGTGTCCTGGCTCTGTAACTCCCTCCCGGTGGAGAGCTGGTTGTCCTTCATGCTGCTGTTGTTTAGGCACCAGCTGAAAATGCATTCATTTCTGCAAGCCTTGGAGCCTATAGGAAAATGTGTTTTTTCTGTTTGTCTTTTTATTATATTTTTATATATATTTGTGCTTTTAGAATTGCAATTTTAATGGGGTGTGTGTGTGTGTGTGTGTGTGTTTCTGAAGGCTTATAGCTGCCTCGAGCTCTTTGGGAAGAAGGATAGGATATAAATAAATGAAATGCAAACGTTTCTTTCTGTTTGTTACATTGATGCATCACTTTATACAGCCACAAGGAGAGCCGAAGCAATTTACCAAGAAATAAAGACAAACAACACCAAATGTAACAATACAATGTATTCAATAAATATCTAAATGAATAAATAAGGCATTGGCTAAGAGCAAACAAGAGAATCCTACGCATGAAGCCTTGCTGGGCAATAGGACCCATTCCAGCTAGTATGGTTTTCCTTCGCCTACCTAGCAAGCCAAGCCTTGAGGCTCTCGAGTATATGTGACGCTCTCATTCCGCGGCATGCATTGCTCAGACCACAACAGTCCCTCCACAAAACCTATCAGGAAAGGTAATATTTTTGCAAATCGGGTAAGTGACATTTACGATACTTCATGGTGCTCGTGATTCAAGAGGCTCTTTCCCCAACCTGACAAAGAAGATATGTGGCACTAAACTGCTTCCACCTGTTGGAGTGGCTTTGCATTTTTAGGAGGGTTAACTGCAGAGCACCATTTGGAAATCGTTAGCAGAGATGCTTGAATCCTCCAGGGGCCGCCGTATTGTACACCTTGGTGGTAGCCGAGCATTTCTCAGCGTCAACTTTATCTCTGAAGTCAATCAGCTAGGAATCAGGCTCGAAGACCGGCTAACAGTTTTGCTAATCAAAACAATTTTGGGAACATTACAGCGTTCCATACGCTTCTTTTTTGCTCCAGTCAAAAAGTTCAGATGGAGATCCTGGGAACATAATTACTGGGGCTGAAGAGGGGCCCCATACTCGCTCCTTACTACCAGATTGAGCTTAACGTTTTGTTTGTTTGATTTAACATTTGATGACATTAACCTAACTCTTGATTAAACTGATAAGCAGACCTCTGGGAAGAAGCCAGGAAATGTTGTTTTAATAGACAACCAGAAAATCTGGGAATCTCCAAGCTGATGCTCATCCAGAGAAGGAGTTGAAGCTTGAAGTTCCTGCCTGGAAGTAGCTGAGAATGCTCTGACATGCTACGGTAGTATCAGTAGGTGTTTGAGCTACTCATTTTATATTGTATTTTTGTTCTCTGACATTCTGAGTGCAAAAGACACTGAATGGGACTCATCATACATCCCCTTGGAAAAAGTGAGGAGTCTTGGCTAATGGGAGAAACAAGAGGTTCCAAAATAAAGAGAATGAGGAGTGGGTGATGATCAAGTACACATGGACCAGAACACTGTGAGAGGGAGCTCCATTGAATCTCCTGTCCACTAGTGCCTTTCATTGTCATCATAATTGCCATAGCCCCCAAGACAGCCAGGAATTGTTGCAGCCTAGGTGAGGAGGACCTGGCCCATATGGAATGAAAGCATCTGGATCCCAGGTTGCCAACCATGGCAGACATTTCTATATCTGCTTGTTCTGGTGTGAACAGCAGGTTGCCACCAGCAGGGATGACCATGGAAGGAGAACAGCAAGAGGATCTACCCTTTACTTGTCCCCCTGGTGTGGTTCACATGAGGAGGAAGATGTCCCTCTCTTTGGTCCATGCTCAAGCCAGGAGCTGGAGGAGTATGTTCTTGGGGACTCCCCAGTGAAATTATTTTATTTATCTCTTTAATAGCTTTATATACTGCTCATCACATGAGCATCACTCATGAGCATCACCTAGAGCATCACTCAGAACAGATGCTCTAGGTGACACCTAGTAGACAAGAGAGTTGAGGCCCCATACAAGAGCTGGATTACAACAATGACATGTTTGGAACTCTTCTAACAGCCTTTGTTGGAGTGGGTGTGGAGGACTAGAAGAAGACTGAGGAAATGTGATGTGGCTCTTTGTTGATTTATTTATTTATTACATTTATATACCGCCCCATAGCCGAAGCTCTCTGGGCAGTTTACAAAAGTTTAAAACAATGAACATTAAAAACAGATATACAAAATTTAAAACCACCAAAAGTATGTATAAAAAAATATATCCTTTCAAAACAACTATTCTCAGGTCAGTTAGAACTCAGCATATGCTGTTAAATGCTGTTAAATGCCTAGGAGAAGAGAAAAGTCTTGACCTGGCGCCAAAAAGATAATAATGTTGGTGCCAGGCGAGCCTCAGCGGGGAGATAATTCCATAATGGGGGGGGGCACCACTGAGAAGGCCCTCTCCCTTGTTGCCATCCTCTGAGCTTCCTTCAGAGTAAGCACCCGGAGGAGCACAGTGTATGAGATTGTGACTAGTGATGCCACCAGTTTCTGTGAAGAGTTCGCTAGCTGTTTGAACTTTAGCCGTCCATAATGCTTACCTTTTTAATGAACCTGGAGTGGAGGTTTCCAAGTTTGCTGTTCAGCCTGGAACAGACCATCCACAATTTCTATCTAAGCAATGGAATTTCTGGGCATGTGCTGCATTGGTGAGATTAACCTTTTCCTAATCCAGTGCTATTTTTTTCCTTCTCACTGTTGCTCTGCTTCTGTGCGAAGGAGGAGGAGACGGCAGCACCTTCCGCTGTGACTATTGTAATTAGGACCATTCAATGCATTTTAAATGACATACACTTCAAAGTTAAGGTTAAAACTTCAAAGAGAACTGCATTCATTATGAGACATAGATATGCCAGTCTGACAACCTTAACTCTGCCCTTTGTGTTCATGGTTGGAAATAGCCATGCAACTATGGGAAGCTCATGAGTGTATCTGCAGCCCCAAAATAGATTAGACCAAGCACTAAAAACATGTTATTTTTCCTCTCGTGGCATCAGTGCCACCTGGCAGCATTATGGCTTAAGAAAACCTCCACTTGAAATGTGCTTCGCATTTCAATTGTACTTAAAGCAGCCAGAGATAGCTGTTGTAAACTGAAGAACCTGAAGCCATAGGTGGATTTAGAGGATTGTCCATTAGACTTGTCGTAACTAGAGATAGGTAGATTTCTTCATTTCTGTTTCTCCTGATTTCTCTTATTTGTAGCCTTAAGTTAGGAATAGTTAGCATAGATTTCTGGATCAAGGGAGGTTTCTGATCAGATGGTAGTTAGCATAGATTTCTGGATCAAGGGAGGTTTCTGATCAGATGGTAGTTAGCATAGATTTCTGGATCAAGGGAGGTTTCTGATCAGATGGTAGTTAGCATACATTTCTGGATCAAGGGAGGTTTCTGACCAGTTGGTAGTTAGCATAGATTTCTGGATCAAGGGAGGTTTCTGATCAGATGGTAGTTAGCATACATTTCTGGATCAAGGGAGGTTTCTGACCAGATTGTAGTTAGTATAGATTTCTGGATCAAAGGAGGTTTCTGACCGGATGGTAAGCATAGATTTCTGGATTAAGGGAAGCTTTTTTTCTAGGAGTGGTCACACCACTGCCTCATTCAAGGCAGTAGGGACCACCTAATCACGCAATGATGATTTCACCACTCCCCTGATCCAACCGGTCAGCCCGCCATGTCTAGCTCAAATAAGCCGTGATGGACAAGGGTTGAGAAAGCATGTGGTGATTCAATCAGATGCAAGTGTCTTGTCCACAGCATCAGGCTCCAAAAACTGAAATTGCAGTGGACACCTCAACAGTCACTGCATCAATCAAAGTGTCTTGCAAACTCCTCACAGTGAGCCTCCAAAGGTTCTAGTATTGGATTCACTGGAACTGATGTAAGTACTCTGGAACCACTCAGAAAAGCTCAGCTGGATGGCTGCTTGAGGATGCAATGGAGGTGACAAAATAAGCCTGCTTTGCTGCCTTCACCACCATGCAGTAAGCATGATTATAACCTTTTATAACCATGTGTTTGATCACCTTGATGACAGGTCTTACACCACTTACATTCCAGCCATCTTCTGACATGTTTCATTGTCCAAAACTCTCTAGTAACCTAGGGAGCCTTCCAACCTCCATCTGTTGAAGGGAGCACTCAGGAGTGATTGCGTCAATGGCCCTTCACATCTCACCATTCCATAGTATGACAAGGACCTCAACAGAATTGCCAGCTCTAGCTACTGCAAAATACCCCCAGAGCATTCAGGAATCATTTAGATATCATACATCTCCAGGGGTGGGCCATCTTAATGGGTGCCCCACCTCAGAAGGGAGGGACTGGTACTGTGAACCCAAATTTCACCAGGGAGTGGTCTGGCCATGACAATGGAGTTATTTCCACCTCCACTCCCCAATATCCAGACCACACCCCTCACACCCAGAGACAAAGACAAAGGGTATGCCCTGCCATATGTTTTTAATGAGTAAAAAAACTCAGACAGCCCCATGGTCATCATGGAGGTCATGAAGGCCTGAGGTGGTCCTGAAATCTCCCAGTACCAGAGTCCAAGGGTTTTCCAACTCCTCATCTGAGATGGCCTCAGTCAGCAAAACCATTGGATAGCAAGGTAGGCGGTACACCAATAGTATCCCCAATCAACCTCTTTGGCCCAACACAAGGTACAGGCCCTCCCAGCCTATCCCAGGGCAGAGGGGTTTCATGGTGAGTGAGAACTTTTATGGTGTCTCACCACCACTGCCAGCCCCCCAGCCTCGTTGTTTTATTCCTGCAAGAACCCTGCAAGGTAGGTTAAACTGAAGGATTATGGCTAAGCTGAGGTCACCTAATAACTTTCATGGTTGAATAGGGAGCTGAGCCCAGGCCTCCCATATCCAAATCTGTCATCCTAATGCAGAGGTGGGAAACTTCCATTCCAGTAGCCCAGGTCTGTCAATCCAGATGTTGAAACTCAGATGTTGAAATCCAGCCCACACCCCCTTCACTGACCCTGCTCCAAATTAGAGCTTTTGTTGTCTCTGTCCTGCCCTGTCCCTCCAACTGCAAAACTGATGGAAGGAACATTGCACAAGTTAAGGAAGGGAGATGTCTGGATGCAAATGTCTTTTTGTTGCTCTTCTGTGTACTGAACAATGGGAGGAGTCGCATGTATAAAACTTTCCACTTCCGGTTCTGCCCAAGGCTGGAATGTGGACCCAAACAGGTTTCAATGGAGGCAAAGTTGACCCTCACAGGCCAAAGGTTCCCCAGCCAGCTCTAGCCGCAACACCATACTGGTTGCTGGTCAAAGCCATGACTCCCTTCCACAATTTCATGGAAACACTTAAACAACATGGTTTGAGATGGGGCAGTCATGCTGAGGGAAAACCAGAGAGTCCCTTTTCTTCCTGCAGGGCCTCATCAATTGCACATGAAGTTTCCATTATCCAACAGTGCCACCATTATCCAGGCTGGCCCCTTGAGTCACCCAGACTGATCTGAAGAATTTTTAGTATTTCAATAACCAGTTCCATCATATCTGCCAAAACAACAATTAAAAGTTCAAGTGCCAGGAGAGAGAGAGAGAGAGAGAGAGAGAGAATACACAGAGGCAGAAGAGCATATGGAGGGAGAGTACAAATATTGACTGTCACTGCGGAGATGCCTGAAGTCTCCCGTCCCCCTTGATTTGAAGGACATTTTTGAACAGACCTTCTTGACTTTACGATAGATGTGGGGAAAGGCTTTAATTATCCTTGACAGAGATGCCTTCCCAGGGAAACTGACAAAACATCTTGGTGACAATTACCGCTTGCTGAGTCACCAGGGGAGGGGGAATGCAGGAGACGTAACCTCTTAAACAAACTGAACTGACAAATGTGTCATTAACCAAGTAGTGGTGGTGGCAGCTTGTTACACCTTAATTGTGGTGTGTGCACTACGTTGCCCAACCTCCTTCCCATCACACCTGCACTTTCATCCCATCTTTGCGGAAAGGATGGCCTCTTTGCATTAGAGGACTCCCCTACATTAGCCCTTCCCAAACATGGCTATTTGGGGCACAGTGGGAGTTGCAGTCCAACACATCTGGAGGGCACAAGGTTGGGAAAGGGCTGCCCTAGTTGGGTATACCTCCGTGCATCCAAATAGTAGCCCAAACAGCAGGGATGGCATGGGTGCCCCGGCTGGGTCTTACAGTCTGTTGGACTCCCCCGCATCCATCCCTGGACCCAGCTGGGGGCCCATAGGGCATTTGTGAGCTTGTATGGCCCAACAGGCACCTTGCAACAGACTGCATTTGTCCAGAGCCTCCATTGCATGCAACAGTGGAGGCTCTGGGAATTATGCAGGTCCACAATGGAGGTCTCGGATGAGGGCAGACAGGCTTGTGACATCGTCGTATGCTCAGCGAGCTGCAAAAGAAGCTCACCTAGTGCAGTGAGCGAGGGTGGGTTGCGGCAGGGCAAGTGTCTGACTATCAGACCTGGGAGAGTTCGCCCGTCCCAGCAGACATTGCCTGGGAAGAAGGAGCATCACATAGTCCCAGCTAGTAACATTGGCCTGGATTACAAATGTCACTAGAAGAGGTGGTAGAGTCCAGAGATGCTGAAGTGACTGTAGCATTTCACAGTGCAAAGAGGGAAACCAATTTCAATTTCTCCTGTATAGGAAAAATCCAACTCTGCTAGATTATCTGGTGACAGCAACATGGAAATCTCCTGGCATTTCGTTTTCTTCCAACCTGCCCCAGAGCACTGGACACAATGTCACTCCAGGGCATTTGAGGAATTTAAAATGGCAGGTATCTTCCCAGATCCAGCCATTGCCACCAGGTAAGGCCATGAACAGAGGGGCAAGCAAATAGGTGATATCCTCCACAGGTTACATTGCTAGGAAGTGCCTTCTTTTACTTAGGTATTTATCATTATTGTAAAATAATGATAAATACATATTGGAGGAGTTTTCTCTCTCTCTAGACACACATCAGATTGCACCCTACGTTTATTAAACACCTCATCAAATAATTTCATTTTACAATCATGATAAAATACAGGAAAAATCACAAGACTAATTAACAACACAAGACTAATAGATGTTCAGACACAAACGGCCTTTATCTTTTAGATGTTCAGCATTTCAGCCTATGGATTTATACTGCATAGTCGTAACATCAGTGCGAAACATGCATTTATGAGCCACGTATCAGCCATGGTTGTTGGCATAATTTGATTTTAATTATTTTAATCCTATATTTTGAATCCTTTTTTTTAATTATTATTTTTTCACCACTCAGGAAGCTTATTAGATATACAGCGGCATATATATTTTTGTAAGTCAAGAAATGTTAAGGTTATCATTGTAAAATACATTTTAAAACACATTTCGTGATCTCTTGGTCTTCAACATCTAAGGTCCTCCTCGAGGTACCTACACCTACTCTGTAGTGGCCCTCCAATTCTGGAATGATCTCCCTGATCAGGCCCGCCTGGTACCAACATTGTTATCTTTTCGGTGCCAAGTTAAGTCTTTCCTTTTCTCCTAAGCATTTAATGCCATATGTTTTTAACTGATTCCAAAACGAGCTTTGGCCTGGCTGAATTTTTAAAAATTATTTTAGTCCAAGTCAAGTATATTGTATTTAGCAACCAGTTATTATGCAGTTTCACGTAGATGTGTTACGCTCATTCATTCATTCCCTTGGCCTTTGTTCACAAGAGCAGGGCCAGCACAAAAAAATTAGCAGTTCTAAAAGTTACATATTTATTAAAATCATTCAATAAAAAACACAGCTTTTCGAGGGATGATCTTCCCTTCATCCGAACTAGCAAAGGAAAGATATAAATTTTCCTAATGTCTGAATAGACTTTGCATTCTAAAATAAAATGAGTGTTTTAAATGTTAGCTATTTTTATGTTTTTGTTTTTAAATTTTCTGTATCGATTTTTAATGTTCAGCCTTTTAAACCTAATCTTTTTAATCTTTGTAAACCACACAGAGTTTTGGCTATGGGACAGTATATAAAAGTAATAAATAAATGAATAAATAAATAATATAAGACCTATGCTCTATGTATTAGAAAGCTCACAACACAGAAATGAAATTCAGTGCTTGAATTAAAGGCTCACTAAGGTTAATTAAAGGTTCCTCCTCTACCTTTTTTGAGTTGCACTCAGTTGTTACCTTTAGAAGGCTAGATGGGCGGACATGATTTAGCTAAAACTGCAGCAGGAGCGTGGGAATTGCATATTTCATTAAGAAACTCTTGCTTCTTCCCCCAAAATACAAGTGCTAGTGTAAATTTGTATTTCGGGCATAATCCAGCCAGCAGAAGCTATTTCACACACACACACACACACACTTACTCAGAAACAAATCACACATTGTTCAATATGACTTGTTCCCAAGTAACAGTGCAATCGTATTCATGTCTACTCAAAAGTAAGCCCCACTGAATCCAATGGGACTTACCCCCTGGTAAATATGCATAGAATTTCAGCGTAAACTTTTTGTAAGGAAATCAATGTGAGTTAAAAACGTTTCACTTGGTCATAGATTATGCCCTTCGTATTTATTTATTTATTTATTCTTTAAAGCTTCTGATACATGTGGTTTATTTAGATATATATTTTCCATATGTGGGCAACTGTACCTAATTTGCTTTTCTTTTAAAACAATGGATTTTGGTAGAAGTCATTACAGACAAATAATAATCTAGAAAACTAGCCAAATATACATAAATGAATGTAGATGAACAATATAAAATTTGCAAATTAAATAAGAAATCCAGAGAGAGAGAGAGAGAGAGAGAGAGAGAGAGAGAGAGAGAGAATAAGAAGTTACAACACTCCCTGCTACTTTAGGCTACAATCTCGTATCTTTTCTTTTTTCTAAATGATTTCGCCAAACTTGGCTGCTTTGAACATCTCTCCTTGAAAACGCTCACATTTTCCTTGCTCCCTCTTGCATACATTGTTGATATCTATAATTGAAACTTAAAAGCTACGAGCGTGAATAATTTAATCAGAAAGCATATTGTTTTTACTGTTCTCAGTATGAATCCAAATGATCACATTATTGTGATGTTAGACTATCAGAATGCATTTAGCTTTACTTGCTCAGTCATCCTTGGGTACAGCATCTTTCCAGAGATTTGAAGAAGAAGAAAATAAAGAAAGAAAAATGAAAAGAAAAGAGGGCCATGATTTATATGCATTGAGATCTCTGATCTAACTTAAGCAGAAAAGATATCTTCTCTCGTCCCCTCCAGCAAGTGCCTGGCCTGTTATTAAGGCACTTTCTGTCATTTGCACTGCATTCACTGAGACTGGCCTGTAGGCTGGTTGGGATCATCCTTAGTAGGAGACACATCTGAAGGCACCTCTGTTACTGAACATGCCACAGATACTGGTGCTCTTGGCTAAGATATGTTAGCTTCAAGAGGAAGAGAGGAAGGGAGAGGGGGAGAGAGAGTTGGTATTTTTCCCCCGAGCTGCAATATGCTTTGTGAAATTACACACACACACACACACACACACACACACACACAATTCCACTGATGTCTTTGGACACCTTCAATCCAACTAGGAATGAGCAAATTTACTGCTAAAAAAATTGAGGTTCCTAGACTGTGTTCCTTTTTAGGGTTTTGTTTTATTTTCCCCCATTGCTATAAAGAGCAAAGAGCTGGTGGAATCCATGTTGTGTAGGCATTGGGGCGACTGAAACGGTTAAGACCTCAGCATGGAAGCATTCAGAAACAAAAATTGTTCACAGAGATAAGATCCAGCATGGAGGAAACCGGGATTTGCAGAAACCAGTGGGTGTGAGGGGGGCGCTGCCTACATGCCCTCTTGTGGACTTCCTAAAATATCCAAAAGGCCATGGTTGAAAATGGTGCTGGCTGAAATGGAGCGATCCAAGATGGTTCAACTTCTGTTCTTAGGAAAAAAGATAGGTATGGGTGATTTTATGGTCATTTAAAGATATTGTAGTACTCTTAGTGAGCCATTCTTTGTTCGCTAATGAAGCTAATGTAACAGACTTTAGATCAGCGGTTCTCAACCTTCCTCATGCCGCGACCCTTTAATACAGTTCCTCATGTTGTGGTGACCCCCAACCATAAAATTATTTTCGTTCTTCTCTACACGATCCATTGTCATGGGATGGTTTGCTAATGAAAATAATACCTAACAATAGCTTTAATAATACAAAAGATGATACATGACATAGTTCAGTCAATACAGTTTCCTAAGGCCATCGGAAATATGTGTTTTCCGATGGTCTTAGGCGACCCCTGTGAAAGGGTCATTCGACCCCCAAAGGGGTCCCGACCCACAGGTTGAGAACCGCTGCTTTAGATCAATGCAGTTTATTTAATAGTTGTCATTTTTAAAAATTAGGCCTTTGCTAGACCTACCTGAAAATCCGGCACTGACGAGGGGAGAGCCTGCGATGCAAATATCGCGGGATCTCACCCTAGGCTACACGCGAGGCGCGACGAGCTAAAGGAAAGCCCCATTGCGCCCGCCATTTTTGTTTTTGTTTTTTTTAAAAAGAAGTGGATGCGCACAAATGCTCATGCGTGCAGATTTTTTTTTCTTTTTAAAAAAAGTTTGCCCCACTCCCCCCGCCCCCGATCTCCCCACCCTGCCCCCGATCTCTCCACCCTGCCCTCGATAGGCACAGCACTCCTGGGGAGTAGCTCCGGGCTATGCGCGAGTAATCACGCGAAGCCAGGGAGAAGCTGCTTCAACGGGCCGTAGTCTCAGGAGACCATGGGAAAAAATGGGCCCAAAGTGGTGCCCATTATCCTGGGGCCAGGGAGGGTTGATCCCTGCCTGAGCCCGGGATCCCCTGTGCATCATCTGGACACACAGGGGTGATCCCGGGTATCAGCCTGGGATAACCCCTTGTCTAACTAAGGCCTTAGTCAGTTACTAAGTCCCTATCCTATTCACCGTTACTGAACTTGATGGGATTTACTTGTGAGTAAACATGCATATCTCATGTTCAACAAGTCCCAATGAATTTAAAACAAGTTGGGATTCTCTTGTTGCTTTAGGCTGAAATGGAGAAAGATCAAATGCAATGAAAGCTAAAGATCTTCCCTAGTAATGTTATCAGTGGGGTTTTTGGAATCCTGCCATTAATATTCACCGATGTTTCCTAGGGTTGCAATTTTAGAGTGATTTCCCTGCAACTCAGACATAGCATGAACCATCTGCAGTACTGTGATTCTACAGTGGTTAGTAGTCATAATATGATGTTTAGGGAATGGGTCATACTTCAGCAGTGGAGCAAATACTTTGTATGTAAATAGTTCCATGTTCAAACTCTGGCATCTGCAGGTAGGGTTGGGAAAGACACTCACCTGAAATTTGGAGGGCCTCGCTGTCAGTCAGTTTAGACAATACTGAGTGACATAAGCCAATGGTGTAATTCAGTACAAGGCAGCTAAGGATGTACAGATTGTCTAAAATCCACTCCATTTGCATTTCATAGATTGCCAGGTACCATCACACTTGTGAAACCACGCAACGGCATTTTCATGTTTTAACCTATTGGGGAAATTCACATTTTCAGCAAGTTTTTTAAATGTATTTTTCTATGACTAAATTTAGATAACATTCTGAAAAGCTTTTTTTTTTAAATGAAGTCCATAAGTCTGCAGAATTTCTGTAACTTGGGGGTAATCACTCTACTGTGGAATCCATGGTCAGTTTCATAAAGATCCACACTCATCTGATTCTGTTGCAGATTTCTCTGGCATGGTTGCAGCAGCAAACCATGTTAAGATTGTCTATACAAGGCACACGGGGTCATAGTTAGTCCTGGCTGTCCACCAGCAGAATGGAAATAGCTAGTGGATTGAATTTCTCCTCTCCATTACAGCTCCCTCTGCAGGCTTGGAGGACCAGATTCGGGAGCAGGGGGCACAGGGGGAGGAAGGAGGAAGAAGAAGAGGAGGAGAATTCCTAGTGTATGAGTGGCAGTCCGCTCATGCAGTGTTAGATTTAACTCATCAGTTGTTTCAAGAATGTGCCGAAAAATGTGAAACGCAAAGTGACAAAGGCATCTTTGTACGGGAAACGCCAGTTCTTTTCACCATGCGCAATAACATTACTGTTCCATTTCCATATAATTTTCTTTTATTTCAGATCGTCACGATTTTTCTGCTGGGGTTGTGTCTGTGGAAGGGTGTGTGTGTAGGGCAGTGTTGCTGGTGAAAGAAGAGGGCGGGTTGATTCTCTTCCAGGACGCCATTTCAATTTCCTTTCCTCATCATTCTCCTTGGGAACGCCTGCGGGATCCTTGGTATGGAGTTGATTGAGTCAGTCCATTGTACTTTTGGTCCTCCAACTCTGTTTATAAGGATCCTAGAAAAAGCATTGTGTGTTCCTTTTTATCCCCCCACTACCACCTTTCTCCTAAGTTTTACAGTGCAACTGGTTGTGCTTTTTATACTGTTTTTTGTATTTGTGTTTTTAAACTGTTGGTTGTTTTATTATGGTTTTAATTTTTGTGAACCGCCCAGAGAGCTTTGGCTATTGGGCGGTATAAAAATGTAATAAATAAATAAATAAATACATCTAGTATTTGACTGAAATTGTTTTGTATATTTATTGTTTGTTACACTGTATTTTTATCTTGTGGCTTGTTGTGAATTGCTCAGATAGCTTTGGCAATTGAGTGGCATAGAAATCATCATCCAAATCATCACCAATATCATAAACATCATCATCATCTTTGTCAACACATGTATCTCACAGGGAGACGTGTCAGAGGACCATAATTGACTGCATCTCCTTGCAGACTGTGCACTTGATCACAAGCCTGGGTTTTTCTCTGCGTCATGTGTGAAAGGGCCATGTTGCACGCTGTGAGGCTAGCCTGGCTTTTCCCAAAACTCAGTGCTTTCAATGGTCTGCACACCAATACACAAAGATAGAGCCTTATTTTTGCTGTCTGTTAGATTTATTAATGCACAAGCCAAAGGCCACAGTGACTCAAAAAGTAAATGGAAAACACCACACGCAATACCTATGCCATAAAATACATAGACTATGCACAATAAAATAACCAATACCAGTAAATTCACTAAATCATAGCCCTAAAATAAATTTGGCTCTGATTTTCTTTTTTCTTGTGGTCAGGGCAAATGGGGCTACACATCTGCCAGTCCCTGGGGTCGTTGTCATTGCAAAGGTATGCAGTGTTAGCTACAGTAGGCATGGAACCAATTTGATCCAAAATATGAGACAGCCATCTCATTCCAAGGACTGAGCAAAGAGAATGGCTTCATACAGATGTAGAGGGAAAGATTTAACGTCATCAAAATGGCTTGTAAACAAACAGAATTTAAGGTCAATTTGGGGAAGGAGGTAATAATCGGATATTTTAATTAGAACAGAGAAAGCTGATGCCAGAGGCTGTTAACTAAGTTAGTAAGGACACAGAACTCTTCATTTTACACTCTAAAAAGGAAATTTTACTGTCCTGACAAAGAGATTTTTTATCCATTTCCCCAAGTTTCAAGCTTGCACATCCTTTCACCTCTAAAAACAAACGTTCTTTATACTTCTTTTAAAATAGCAACGAGCACAGAACAATTTGTTAATGAGACGCTATATATAAGTAGGTATATATCTAGATGCAGACATAGACAGATATACGGAAAAAAATACATTTTGCTACTCTTTGATCCTTGTTCATTATCCTTTTCTTTTCTTTCTTTTTTTCACGAGATGCTTTTTTCCACCATGGAAGCCCATTCATCTCACTTCATCAGGCTGTGTGCATTAAGAAAAAAAGAGTGATTTATTGGAGTAAAGACAATGTAGCAAGAGTGGAAAAAACAGCTTCTGGTGGGGTGGGGGAAAGTATGTCTCATAAGTAGCCAGATCTGATCTTGCAAGGAACTGAGCACACTCTTTGCCAGGAAAAAAAAAATGCACCATGATAAAAATTCCACAAAGCTATTAATGTTTCCTGAACATCAACAACTCCCCACCCCCCAAAACACACCCACACCACCATTCCTGTTTCTGAAGAAATGGGGAGGTACCCTCTTATCCCAACTGACTGCCTTCTGAGGTAAAACAAGGAAAGCCTTAAACTTCACAATCGCCAATAATGAGCTATCATTACTCAAATTACACCAAGCACTGATTAGGTTTAAAGTAATGAAGAAAACAACACAATCCATCATCATCAACCTAAAGGGAAGTCAATTCGTGTTCAAAACGTAGCTAGTCCTTAGCGCAGGGCTCCATCTACAGGGGTTGAATGATGAGAAAAGAAACATTTTCTTGCGCCTTTATGAAGAAAATCTCCCCGGTGCTAAAACTTTGCACTTCCTTTTCTGTTTTTGCCCCTGTTCCAAGAAGAATATGTTCAACAAATTATATATATATATATCTTCACTGCACAATGCATCCTGCTCATTTTAAAGGGAGGGGAGAAAGAAAGTGAAAGAGTTTCAAAGGATAACATTGCATATCCTGCTGCTGTTCTTAGGTCAGCTTGGGAAAACCGCAAGTGTTGAACACATAACGATCATCAAACAGTACAAATTAGCCGGAAAATACAAAATCAGGCTAACAGCTCTCCCCCAAAAGATGAGGTTTATAATGGGTTTGATTTTAACAGCTTTTGCAAAGGGTGTTGGCGGTAGGGAAACGCGAGGCATTTTCAAAACTGTGAATGGGAAAGCCCATTTGTCAGTTCTCATCAGTCGTTCAACTGAAATTTGCAAATGGACAGGGAGTTTATTTTGCCACTGAAGAACAAATTTCCCCAATTCTCTTAGCTCCGAAATGCAATTTGATTGTGGAAGAGGGAGAATTCCAGGAAGGGAGGCATTTCAGCTGTTTTTAAAATCAGGCTTCACTACACAGAGAAATGTTTTCTGAAATAATAGCAAGGACACACTCCTGTTTTCAAAGGACTCTGTGTGATTCATAGGGAAGTACTGGCATTTTCAGATGTCACAAAATGCTGTGCAACACCAAACTAAAAAAGGCTACACAAACTAAGAGGAGAAAAAGAGAACGGTGATCTTTATCCTCTGCGTGTGCACACTTACGTGAACCACAGAAATGATACCAACATGGATACATACAGCTTGGTCGGATCTACACTACTGCTTTAATGCACTTTAAAGGGCTTTATAACAGTTTTGACAACTGTATATGGAGTGTGTCCTGGGCCCCAACAGTTGCCAAAATGGTTATAAAGCACTTTAAAGTGGTTTAAAGCAGTAGTGTAGATTCTTCCCTGGTGGTCATGGCCCTGTTTACACCACCAGCATCATATTCCTCAACCTTCACAATCATAGAACATTTGGGAGTGCCTGATGCTTAACAATAGTCCCTACATGCATATTACTGGAGAATCCCTCACATGATAGCTGCTTTTATTTTTTTGAAGGTGAGGCTGGAGAACATCCTATCAGGAATGCTGCAGCAGCAGATATGCTGCATCACCAGGGAGCAGACAATCAGGGATGCTGTAGCAGTAGATTTACTGCACCATCAGGGGCCAGACTATCAGGGATGCCGTAGCAGCAGAACTACTGTATCACAAGGGGCCAGACTATCAGGGATGCCGTAGCAGCAGAACTACTGTATCACAAGAGGCCAGACTATCAGGGATGCTGTAGAAGCAGAACTACTGTATCACCAGGGGGTGGACTACCCAGGATGGTGTAGCAGCAGATTGACTGAATCATTGGGGAGACAGACTAGATTGCCTTTGAGTTCCCTTCCAGCTCAATGATTCTATATGTAAAGAAGTCATCACAGATCAAACACCACAGTTAAAGAAAATATTTGCTTTGACACTAGGGATGGGCAAACTCTCCATAGTCCAGGTCATGTGCCATTTGCCAGACCCCCTCCGGCCACCTGGACACCGTTCGCCACACAGAGCAAGACACTGGGCAGTCTGCAGGTGTCCCACAAATGACATGTTGCCCCCTGGTCTCTCACTGAGCTGCTGTTTTGCATAAAAATGATGGTTTGCCCTATTTTTTGTAAATGTCCATTTACACAACTGGTGGCCGTAAAGCAGCCATTTATGCAAAATTTCACCTGTAAATGCATCGTAGATGTCTGTACTTTTGCATAGGTGGCCCCTTTATGGCAGCCATTTGCATAAATGGGCATTTAGGGAGGGAGGATGAGCTACCATTTTTTAAATTAAAAATGGCGGCTTGGCAGGCCAGTGGGGACTACTGCCGTTGCCTGGCTTGCCAAGTAAAGCAAGTGTGGTGGTCCATAGACTTGAGGCTAAGTGATGGGGGCAGGGGAGATGTCTGCCAGGCTGCATCCCCTTCCTAGACTCCTGTGACATCCCTAGTTGGCAATGTCAATGGTTTTGGTTTTTCCAAATAAAGCCAGTTCAAATATTCACCTGCGAGCCATCAAGCACGACATAATCCACTGAGGTTGGAATTGCACATCATCACAACAAATTTAGCATGTCATGTTTAAAGCTAGGTCTCATGGTTCCCTCTATGACCTGAACCCCCTGAGTAACTCCTTAAGGATTTTTTTATATTTTTATTTTTTTTGCTCCTTAAGAGTCTCACCATCCTTTCTTTACCTTCCCCATCCCAATAAAATGGGGTTTAGACTGTAGATGTTGGTTATGGTAAAACTCAGTGGTTGGCTCACTAAAGGTTTACTTCAGTTTCTCTCTCTCTCTCTCTCTCACACACACACACACACACACACACACACACACACACACACTGCAGTAGGACATAGTACATTCGAGAGACAGCTTCATCACACAATTCTCCTGCTCCTCTGTTTTAGTTCCAGTTGGGATCCTAGTTTGAAATTACTTTTATCAAAAATCATTAACTGGAATAAGTTGACAACCGCAGGTGCATTTTACAAAGCATCAACACCATTGTGTTGTTTTGGACAGTCCATCCCTGACAATTTTAATAAACTATTGCTATGGAAACTCACGGATCAGATGGGGGAACTTAGTGGGGGGGGGAATTATGCATCACATCAACATGGGAAAACAGGCAACTGTGTTGGATGCAGTGATCATTAATTGTCAATACCAAGGAAAGACAGTCAGTGACTTGTCAGCAATTCTGTTCCAGCAGACATGGAATGGTCTTCAGTGTAGTGATGGACGAATTGGTCTATTTCCAGTTTGTGTCAATTCTGCATGTTGTTACCACTGCTGTGCTAGTAAAACATATCTCCATTTTTTTGATGATTCTCATTCAGTTTTATAGGAATTGGGCTACAGGGCTGGTTCTGGAATAGAAACTGCCTTGATCTCCCCATGTGAAGACCTTTCTGTGAGAGAGACAGGGAGAATGTGACATGGTTGATCCTCTTAGACCTTTTGGTACCATTCACCATGGTATCCTTCTGGACAGGGTGTCTGTGCTGGGTGTTGGAAGTACTGCATTGTGGTGATTCTGCTCCTACTTGGGTGGCTTATTTCAGAAAGGTGTCCTGGGAAATAATTCCTTTGTTCCTTGGCAGTTATGCTCTGGGACTCCACAGGGTTCTATTTTATGTGATGTGCTGATAAATATCAAACCACTGGCGGATCTTATTTGGAGATGTGGAGTGAGGTGCCAACAATGTACACATAAAACCAACTCTGTTTCTTTTCATCATCAAAAAGGCATCAGGCATTCTGAATCAGTGCCTGGGTGTGGTAATGAACTGGATGAGGGATAATAAACAGAGGTTCAATCCAGACAAGATGGAGCACTGTCAAAGGGTGAATGGTGTTCAACCTGTTCTGAAGGAGATGCACCCCCCCTAAAAGATTAGATCCATAGTTTGGAGGTGCTGTTGGGAAATGAACTCTGCCACTCCATGGCTGGCATAGTTCATCCACTGCCAGGGAAATGGTTTGTTTTGGGTCTTGTGAATCCACACCCTTTTCCAGGAGCACCCTTTACTCAATGGGAGAAAATGTGTACAATTCAAAATGGGCACAATTCATGGACACATTTGGGGAAACACACTTGGAAATACAAACAGAATTTCATGGGAAATGTGAACGCTAAAGCTCACCATCTGTTCCAAACAAATCCGACACAGTCTTCAGTGTGGGATTTGGAGAATGTTAATGAGCATGGGTTTTGCCAGTTCCATAACCCTAATCTAGAGCAAGCAGACACTGATCTAGGGGACAGAGGCTGATCACATGCTGGAAAATGGGGTGGTGATCAAGTTCCAGAGAAGGTTCCACTTTCAGAGTCTGAGGAACCATGCCTGGGGCAAGATTTACATAGGTTCAGTGAGCCTCCTTTTGGTTATACAAAGTCCTAGGTCATGCTGGGCTGACAAGCCATGGGACTATCTCTGGCCATTATGAGGGTGGTACTGCAGCAGAGGAGAGATCACATGGAAAGGCCCTCTGCTCCTGGGCTGTTGGGGTGGTGCAGGGAATAGGACATTCCAGCCTGCTACATGGGGTGGTCTAAAATGAACTGACTCAAGAACCCTGGCACATAGGCCGTAGCTAGACAGGGCAAAATCCCAGGGCGATCCCCAGGATTGTCCCTGTGCATCCACATGACACACAGGGGATCCCAGGAGCAGGGACGGATGATCCCTCCATAGGATCTCGCCCTCCCCTTCAAGCCCGCTTTTTCCATGGTCTCGGGCTGATCCCTAGACCGCGGAACATGTGTGCGGGCATCGCGGTTTGTCCTGGCTCCTCGCGGTTACTCGCAAGGAGCAAGGACCCACGAGGAGCTCTAGGGTGGGGTGGGGGGAGCAGGGAAATTAATTTGAAATTTAAAAAAACTTTACTTTTTGTGCACAAGCATTCGTGCGCTCTTCTTCTTTAACAAAAACAAAACAAAATGGCAGGTGCAGCGGCTTATCCCTCCGGGGTCATCACGCGTTGCGTGTAGACAAAGGGAGAGATATTGCGATAAAAATACTGCAAGATCCTCACCCCTCTATCACACTAGACCAGGTAGGTCTAGCTGAGGTCTTCGTTTCTGTCAGTCTCAATGCACAGAAAAGAAGAGGTAGTGGCTTGGGAGATAGTTAATCCTTCCCCTACCATCCACTTTCCCCTGAAACAACCCCCCCCCGTCTCCCATCCAAGCACTTGACTTCCCAATAATGTTCAAGATGCACGTTTGCTGTGTCTCAAGAGGACAGGGAGAGCAGCCAATGTGTGAATCAGTAAAACTCAAGCACACCAAACCTCTCCGAATTCCAACCCAAACCTTATTCTGACTTGAGCCCATTTCAGATTGCATGCTTCATTTTTCTCCTATCGCATGAAAAAATCATGTGCAGTTTTTGGCATACTTTTCCCAGATATACACCGGTATTGTGCACATCTTTGAAATGTACACCTTATTCTCCTATTGATTAAAGCGTATTTGTGCAGATTTTTCTATGGTGCGCATTTCTCTAATGCACCTTTCTCAAAGGTGCACATGTCATTGAACACATTTGTTTAGGTCCGTGAATCACATTGCACGTTTGGAAACATACGATGAGGCTCACCTAGCGCCAACATTGTTATCTTTTCGGCGCCAGGTTGAGACCATCTGTCAGGTATGCTTTAGGGTGGATTCCTGCATTTAGCAGGGGGTTGGACTCGATGGCCTTGTAGGCCCCTTCCAACTCTGCTATTCTGTGATTCTATGATTCTTCTCCCAGGCATTTAATAGCATTTAAGAACATATGCTCAGTTTGTTTGTTTTTAACGGACCCCAGAATAGCTGTTATTATATGGATACTGTTGTTTTTATGCTTTTTATGTTTTTAAACTTTGTATATTTGTTTTTAATAATTACTGTTTTTAACTTTTGTAAACCACCCAGAGAGCTTCAGCTATGGGGCGGTATATAAATGCAATAAATAAATAAATACAGGCTTTCACCACAGATTGCATCCATGTCCATGTTCAGTCCAGAAGGTGTAAACTGGGTAAATCCTGATTAAAACTGAACTGAATGAATTTCTCAGATCTCTCTAAAGGGAAAGCCGCAGAGAAATGAATAAATAAATAAATAAATCACCCAGCTATCATTTCATTCATAGTTTCTGACTCCCCCATCTTGAATGCTCCGAGCGGATTTGAGAAGAAAGATTTTTTTTCCTCGTATGGCTGCTAATATATGTGCCAGATATACTTTGATATGGAAAAATGAACCTCACTTGTTGGAAAGATTAATTACAAAGTTAAATAGCATACAGCTGAACATCAAATTGGCAGCCGTTTCAAGACAGGAAACTATTAATTATTTAGGTGGAGAAGTTATAAATCAAGACAGCATCAAGTAGTGTTAAGAAAAAGACTAAATTTACATGCACAGAGGATTCAGTTTGAATCTTTTCCTTAAAACACTTGCATCGTTCAGTAGAGAGAAGATTTCAAAGGATGAGCTTATTTATTTATATATTTATATATTTATATATTTTAAAATGGTAATTTGTTTAGATTTCTCTTCTGATCTCTCTGGTTCCAAATTGAGTTCTTCTTCTGGACTACACATCTGGTTAACCCTTCCCTCATCCCAAAGAAACTGGTTGATCTTATCAAATTATTTTGGCTTCCATCAGAATTCCTACAGATGTTTTGCCTGAGGCAAAATCAGACTTTCATCCTCAGGGTAAAAAAAGAAAGAGTAAAAAAAGAGTAATCTGAGGAATTTTGAGGGGAGCTAAAAGTGTGTGATAAGAGTAGCACAATTTATCAGGGCAATTGTCATCATACAAGAAGTGTGAGCAAGCAAGACAGAAGCTCACTGACAAGACATTCCCCTGCAGTTGCTCCTCCTCTTCACTAGGGGGTGCTGCAGAAATCTGCCACAAATTCAAATAGGCCCAGATTCCAAAGAATCCAACCTCTGGAGTCTACAGCAGACCGGCCACACTCACCTTCACATGGGGTGGCTCTCCAGCTTTCCACAAGATGTGATAGGCTAATGCAGTCTGCCATTAGCCTATCACAGGAAACTTTCCGCCATTGACATATTTTACACCTTTAGCAGCCATAAAGCACTTACATTTACATAAATATAGCCTTAAATACAGCCATCATTAGCCTACCATGCCTTTTAGGAAGCCAGAGAGCCATTTCATGAACTTCAATGGATGCAGCAGAGCTTCAGGGAAATCCAAGGGGCTATAAATGGCCAAATTTCACCCTGGCAGCCCCCCTCCCCAACCAGATGCTGAGGGGTTCACCCATCCTCATTCTTCATCATTGCAAACTGATTGCATGCTTGCCCCCTCACTTTCGCCCAGACCCCAGTGATGGTGAGAAGGAGATGCCACTGCCTACTTGCGTGGACCTTAAGATTATTTTCTGAAGCCCTTCTCCAGGTGTCCTCACCAAATGAGGTCTGACAGGTAACCATGAGAGACAGGATGTTTGCAGCATTGTCACTCCTGTAATGGAGTACCCTTCCCAGGATGCCTTGCCTGGTGCCCATCTAACTTTCCTCTCCATGTCCAGGAGTACCATTGGGAGTGAGGAGGACTTCAGATCCTCTGGAGTCTTGGCCATTCCCTCCCAATTTACTGGCATGCCCCTGACTCTCACTTCTCTCCTTTTCTCATGCCCCTGGCTCTTCCATTTCTCCCTTCTAAGAGGCTGGGGGTATGATCTCATAAAGAGAGAGCCACAGTGGAGACCTCCATTGTGGCTCGGAAGAACCAAGAGGGGGCTCTGACATTGGAAAAATGTCTCCAAGTTTGGAGCTCTGACCTAGACCTCAGAGGGATTTTTCTAGGCAACCCTATGCCTCTTAGGAGGCTGTCTAAGGACCATAGAGTTGCTCTGTGGGTGTCTTATAGATCTTTTGTGTTAGGGTTATTTAGTAATGATTCCTCCTGTTAGAAAGGCAATTAGCAGAGAGAAAAAAACAAAAAGGCCAAGAAGAATGAGCATTCATAGAATCATAGAATCACAGAATAGTAGAGTTGGAAGGAGCCTACAAGGCCATCAAGTCCGACCCCCAGTTCAATGCAGGAATCCACCCTAAAGCATACCTGACAGATGGTTGTCCAGCTGCCTCTTGAATGCTAGTGTGGGAGAGACCACAACCTTACATTTACCAGTCTCACATGCACACAAGGCAATCGTAGCACTATCATAAAATCAGACTGTGGGCTCATCTACACCAAACAGGATATTCCAATATGAAAGTGGTATGAAAGTGGTATATAAAAGGCAGGAGCCACACCAGTGCTTTATAGCGGTATTGATTGCAAAAAATTGATTGCAAGCCATTAGTTTGGACTAATGGTGATCTCCTCTGAAGGCTCAAGCTCCCCTAGATCTCTTGACATGGGTGGTTCCTTGGCATTGTCTGTCTCTGGGAGCCTCTACCTGGAATGCTTCCTGCAACAGAGCTGTTTTCAGGAAGTGCCACATGCAGCACAATGTTAGCACCTGCCTGATTTCCAGGGGCATTGAATTCCAAAGAAAAGGGGCCACCACACTAAAGGCTCTTTCCATTGTGGATTCCAGTTGGGGCCATAGGTCCATGTGGAACCACCACCAGCATGTCTTCTAATGACCTCAGTGACCAGGCAGGTTGGTAAGGGAGAAGGCGCTCCCTCAGGTATCCTTATCAGAAGGTGTTCAGGGCTTTGTACACTAGTATCAAAACCTTAAATCTGGACTGGTAGCAAATAGGCAGCCAGTGCATTTCCCTCAGCAAAGGAGTTTCATGCTGAAAGGTGGCTGTTCCCAATAATAGCCAAGCTCCTGCATTCTGCATGAGCTCCAATGAAAGTTGAGGTTCTCTGGATGCAGCATCTTGCAGTAAATGTTGTATTCTGCTCCTTTTCTGTGCTACTGTGAATCCTCAATATAAATGCAACCATGGATATGACATCACATCCCTAACACTGCTCTGCCGATGCCTACTCCCCATGCTGTAAGTCATCAACAGAGCTGAATACAGGCTCAAGGGCCCGATAGCCAATCCAAGCATCTTTTGACCTGCATGACAGATGCTCTAATTCACCACTCCTTTCCGTACGCATGAGAAAGAAGACAACTTCTCCGTCCGCTTACCTGTTGTCAATTAACAACGCCTCATTACACCAGTCACCCGGAAAGCTGATGAGGTTTTCTTCCAACACCAGAGGCCAGGTCAATCAATCGCCATCAAACCTGTGGATCTTCAATGGATGCAGAAAGGTTAACCTGGTTCTCCGAGGCCTCCGTCATGTCAGCAGAAATTAGCAAGGAGGTGGGCAAATTGTCAATAGAGCACTGAGACAATTAGTTGATGATTAGAATGGGAGCACTTGGGGGAATTGATAACAAAATGAGACAACTTGGATAAATTTGCATGCATTTAGGAAATCTATATAGCAGTTGGTATGGGAGGGGGGAGGCTGCCAAAATGCAAGCAGTTCAAGGGGATAGAAAGCAGAATTCAGGATATCTAAAAGGTTGTAGTTTGGCCTGGACAAATAAAGTCTTTGTATCAAAAAAAACTGTAAGTTTCAGCTGATGGACATGAATTGCTTTGGCTTGCTGGTGCACTCAGTAAGTAACATTAGACCTGACTTTGCTGCCCCGTCTTCATAACCCCACTTCAGCTAAATGGTTATGCATTTTGCAAAAGCATTGAGGAAGGCTGTCTGCATTTTTTTAAAAAAAAATTCAAGAAATGTGCTCCTTTAAATAATCATATACCAATTTAGGATTTCTTATTCTTAATTGGCAAATCAACCCAGAGAATGGTCTGAAGTTGTCTAATGGAGTTCCCTCTCTGAAGCAATGATGGACAGGTCAGACTTGGGGCCTTGCTAGACCCTGCCAGATAAGCCGGCATGGAGGCGGGGCAACGGCGCGCTAACTTTAGCGCACGCCGTCCCGCCTCCTAGACGGCCGACATGCAGGGACTACAAAAGCCCTGCAGCGTCGGCCATTTTTGTTGTTGTTGTTGTTAAAGGGGCCACGTGCGGCCCGAAGACTCTGGAGAAGGTAAGGGGTTTTTTTTACTTAAGCCCCCGCCCTTTTTTAATTAAGCCCCCTGCCCCCTGCCCACTCTTTCCCCGCCATCCCTCCCTCTCTCCCGTGTCACCCTCCGCCATCCTTCCCCCTCTCCCGTGTCGCTCTCCGCCATCCCTCCCCGACTCCCATGTCGCCCTCCGCCATCCCCCTCTCCTGCCGGTCCGGCCTTCCCCCCCTATGTCCCCCTCTGGGATCCCCCCAGCCCGATGGGCACAGCGCTCGTATGAGCACTGTGCCCAGTCCGTGGCTTTTCCCAGCTACTCCCGAGTAAGCGAGTAGCCACAAAAAGCCACGGACCTTCCTAGACGTTCCGCAGCCCTGGCCTCAAGCCGGGGCTGCGGAAAAGGCGCGCCATAAGCGACTTCGCTTATGGCGCGTTAAGGGAGGCTTCAGTGTGCCTTGACCCCGGATTTCCCTGTGTGTCATCTGGACGCACAGCAGGGAAACTGGGCCTCAAAGTGCGCTAAGGCCTCGTCTAGCAAGGCCCTTGGTTTCCCCAAACTTCCTCAGAAGATTCAGTCAGGTAGGAGGGGTGGGGACTTCAGTCTTTTCCAATCCTTATTCAAAACAAAAGAGCCCACTCCAGTCAAATGTAGGGATATGATCAACCTATGCATGAGTCTTCACACCCCGTTCCCCAACACATCACAAGCCCCTTTTGCCCTTAGATAGCTTCGCCTTCTTCCTCCCTTTCTAGCCAAACCATTCTATTTCCCCTCCAACCTGGTTGTCATTTTACTTCTTCTCAAGTCCTGTTCAGGCATTTGCTTGAACACATGAGGGCTCAAACCATGTTCTGGGATGGGGCCATGAACACTGGCCCCACCCTCTGTGTCTCCAAGGAAACTGGCCCTGCTCACCTCACTTCAGAGCTTGTCATGTGAACCAGGAAGGTGTGATCGGGTACCCTGATTTAGCAGATGTGCTCACAAATGCCTGAACAGGGTTTCAGTCTTTCTACATTCGTGACAGTGGAGCTTTTTGTTGGGTTTTTCCCAGTTCTCCAAACTTTGAGCTCCCTCCAGAGTTAGTCATTCACTCCCCTTTGAAGGTAGGAGCTGCTATTTTGGCTACATAATAGTGGACCCTCTCCCCTGATGTCCAGAACTAGAATAGATGAGGCTGACAACAACAGTGATGATATGATTGGTGGTTTTGGAAAAATTCCCCCCAAGACCAAGAACAGTAACTTCGGCTTCTTGCTAACTGGTTGTAATGCAGATTGGGAAATGTCATATGCCTGGGTTTCAACAACATTCTCAAATTCCTTGTGCTGTTAGGTTTTGAGGATATTTATTTCAAGCTCTTGGGTCTCTCTTTGATGAAAGGATAGTCTAGGCTTGCTGCTCAGTTGCATTGTCCACCATTATACACACCTCCTTACGTGTCTGCTTAGCTCATCAGTGTAACAAGAGATGTCCTTGAATTTTCAGAAGAAGCTTAAGAAGATGTCTCATTCATGTCCACACTTCCACACACACTATAGGTTATCTGCTGACCCAATTGTTAGCCTATTGATGTGCAGATACTTGCCTTTATGTGTCGAAGTCCTTTGACATACAAGTATCCAATTATATTCAATTTAGTTTCAGGTGGCAGACCTTTGATTTTTTTTTTAAGTAAGCTTGAAACCCATATATTTTAAAGGAAATGTCACAAAAGGAAGAACATTTTAGATGTGTGACTCCTTTTTAAAGTTCTCCCAACCCATGTCCCTTAAGGAAAAAAAAATCTCTTCATGATTTAAGTTACCACCATCAAGAAGTGATAGTTGCCATCCAGGCCTCTGTGTGTGTGTGTATACACACACACACACACACACACACACACACACACACACACACACACACATATGCCCACATGATGCCTTCTGCAGAAGACAGAAACATGATTTCCACACTTCATCCATCAATGTCCACATGCTTTTCAGTCCATATTAGATAAACATGAAAGCCCTTCGCCTCCTTCTTTTGAACATTATGGGGGAGGAACATGGTGCTTCAAAGATGCTACTCTTTGAATTGGCAGAGATGGCCTAATTGCGTGGAATATTGGTCCTCCAAGCTTTTGTTGTAGCCTCTATGAGGTTTCTCCCCTCCTTGAAGTGCACTGAAAACTTCAAGCATTCTTGAAGGTGAGCACTAATGGCTCACTCTACAGGTTGACGTTACCATCATAAAAATGTTTTCATGATTTTTGTGAATTGCTTCCAGTTCAATTATCTGAAGTGAATCTGTCGGTGGGAATGGAGGTGTGAGTAGAAACATAAATATCATCTTTGGAAGCAACTTGCTCTTGATGATATATCATTCACTGGTGGTAAATTTGAGTCTCATTCTGTCAAAAGACGTCTAGTATATTTTCAGATCCTTCTGGCCTTTGTGATTTGTTGTATCAATGAGTTCCAAACAATTCCACATTTACTGCTTTGTTTCCTTTTTCTTCTCCTAGCTCCCACAACATTTCCCCATTCTGTATATCAACTTTCCCATCATGCAAATTAGACTTTACTAAGACATAATACCCATCATTACAATGGGTGAGATGTCCCTAGAAGAAGTGTCGCATACAGAGGGGAAACCTTTTCAGAATTCAACATACTTTGTATGCTCCATACACAGAGAGATATCTCACCCATCTATGGGGTTCTTGTGATTGAAACTGGACCACACTGTAGTGAGACCCAAATATAATATTCCTGTTCATTTTCCCCATAAGAGTGAGTGGCAGGCATTCAGCTGTATGGGAGAAGTAAAGGGTTCTGTTCAGAAGGGGGTAAACTGGGGCCACCAGTATGGGGGGGGTATTACCAACAATGTCCCAGAACAGCAGAACTTCTGGGGCATTGCATTTTGGGAAAACTAAGACAGCCACCGCACCTCCACCTGTGGGGACTTGGGAGTCCATCTGATAATGCCCTGCTAAGGGGTTGTCTCAAGCCATGAGCCAATTCTGCCTCCAGCAACAAATATTCAGAGACATGCTGTTTCTGAATTCAGAGGTTGTTTGGGGGTTATTCTGTTGTTATTATTATTATTATTATTATTATTATTATTATTATTAATTTATTATTTATTTATATAGCACCATCAATGTACATGGTGCTGTACAGAGTAAAACAGTAAATAGCAAGACCCTGCCACATAGGCTTACATTCTAATAAAATCATAATGAAACAATAAGGAAGGGAAGAGAATGCACCAAACAGGCACAGGGTAGGGTAAAACTAACAGTATAAAGTCAGAGCAAAATCAAGTTTTAAAAGCTTTAGGAAAAAGAAAGGTTTTTAGCTGAGCTTTAAAAGCTGCGATTGAACTTGTAGTTCTCAAATGTTCTGGAAGAGCGTTCCAGGCGTAAGGGGCAGCGGAAGAAAATGGCCGAAGCCGAGCAAGGGAAGTAGAGACCCTTGGGGAGATGAGAAAGATGGCATCAGAGGAGCGAAGAGCACGAGCGGGGCAATAGTGTGAGATGAGAGAGGAGAGATAGGAAGGAGCTAGACAGTGAAAAGCTTTGTAGGTCAACAGGAGAAGTTTATATTGGATTCTGAAGTGAATTGGAAGCCAATGAAGAGATTTCAGAAGTGGAGTAACATGGTCAGAGCGGCGAGCCAAGAAGATGATCTTAGCAGCAGAGTGGTGAACAGAAACCAACGGACTGATGTGAGAAGAAGGAAGGCCAGTGAGAAGAAGGTTGCAGTAGTCGAACCGAGAAATAACCAGTGCATGAACAAGAGTCTTGGCAGAAGAGACAGACAAAAATGGTTGAATCCTGGCAATATTATACAGGAAGAAACGACAGGATTTAGCTACTGTCTCAATATGAGGAATAAAGGAGAATAAAGGTTTTGATTCTGAGCAATCAAAACCTTAGAGCAGGACTGGAGAGTTGCAGCTAGTGCATCAAACCCTTATAGCAAGACAGAGAAAATGCAGCAAAGGTTCTCGGGCACGCACATAGTCTGTTTTGCAGCCGTAAACCCAATGGGTAGGAAATTTGGAAGCTCGACCATTTATATGCAGTCTCCACCATGGACTTGTTTTGTAGCCTTGGGCAAGTCAGGGATTCTCAAGGGGATGTCTTGAACCAGGGGTGTGTTTCCAAGACTGGTCTTCCTTTCTGACTTACCACAAATAGAGTAAAGTTTGCAATTGTGACCTGAGCCACAAGTTTTACCAAGATCTATATTTATTTATTTTTTAAAAAAAGGTATAACTCAACATTTGCACAAACTGCAGCCACAATTTCCATATTTCAGCTGTAATATGTGCAATTTTGGCTGAAATTTGCACAAATTTCTATTTACACAAATAAAAACCCCAAAAAACCCACAAATTGGCCTGATTCAGAGCAGATCAGGTTGGGACAGCTTGCAGGAAATGAGCTCAACCCAGTCCCTAGACAGATTACTCTGTCATCCTTACCAAATACTGTAACTTCACTTTTAAGAACGGTCCAGTATTTCAGTAATAGTTGGTTAGGAAGATAAGAGCTTAGGAATTGGCCTTATACTGATTTACACCATTGCTCCATGCAGCCCAGTATTGTTAACACTGGCTGGCAGCCGCTCTCCAGAACATGACCGCCAGCCCAACTTATACCACATCAATTACCCATGACCCTCTGAGACCTTTTCTTTTTTGTTCTGGCCATCTCTCAAACGTGATCATTGACCTACCTTTATTCACATTGCTTGCATCTGACCCTGCCAGTCCCTGACCCTGGGAATGTCCAGAGTTTGTGAAGTCTATCCAATGTGAGTTTCATGAGTTTGTATGTTGTCCCATCATTCTGGCATCCATTCACAGGCAGATTCGATTTCTCCACCACCACCACCACATGCAGAAAAATACTAAAATAACTCCCAAACAGGGTTTGCAACAATTTACTTAATTTATGGTATTGTTTTGTCTTCCATTCTATTCAACTTTTCATCACATATATTTTTGAGCATGATTTATGTCTCAGCAGAAACATGTGTATTTTCCTACAAATAAATGTGCATAAATTTGGGGAAAGTAAAACAAACAAAAAGATCCTAAAGTCCATGGAGGCAGGTCCGCACTGAATTCTGCAGGTTGAATTCTAGGAAATCTTAGCTCATTCTAGGATATCCCCAGCATCCCTACCTGACACTATCCCCAAAATGGCAAGGATGAGATAGACAGATTATGGAAGACTGTATTAAAAGGATTAGCTCTTCCAAGACGAAAACTTCTTTATTACATTTATATCCTGCCTTTTTCCTCCTTAAGGAACCCAAGGCGGCTTACATAATCTTCCTCCTCTCCATTTTATCCTCACAACAACCTTGTGAGGTAGGCTGGGCTGAGAGTTTCAGTGGGTTTCCATGGCCAAGTGGGGACTAGAACCCGGATCTCCCGACTCACAGTCCAACACTTTGGCCACTATACCACACTGGCTCTTGATAAATTCTAAATAAAAGAGAGAGTCTGTTAACCTCATTCCTGACTTTTGTGTTTCCTTTAGGACAGGGGCAGCTAACTGTGGACCCTTCAGATCTTTTGACTACAAATCCCATCAGACTCACAACCAGCATCGCTACTGCTTGGGGATGATGGCCACTGTAGTCCTAAACTTTAGGAAAGGGTAGGGAATGTATGGCCCTCCAGATGTTGTTGGACTACAAGTCCCATCAGCCCTCACCACTGTCTATGCTGGCTAGAGCTGCTGGGAGATGTAATCCAACAGCATCTTAGGGGGGACACATGTTCCCCACCCCTGCTTTAGGATAACATTGGACCCAAGAAGGCAGCCCTTCCCAAAACTCATCACACTCCTCAAACACAAACATTTCCAGTGGAGGTATTCACACATGCAGCATGTGGAGAAGTCAAGGAAGTACATGCATGCATGAACTGGTCTGAAAACACAGGCTACTGTGGCAGCATTAAAAATAATAATTTCTGCCTTTCAAAATTAAAAAAGAAAGAGGGGAGGAAATTTTTAGAGGTGATACACATCTCTCTGAGTGAAGCATCGTAGATTAACAGTCTAACAGGCTTCTTAAGCTTTCATCTCTCTTTGACTCGACTTCTCTCTTTGTTCCTCGAAGGGCCACCCAGGTCCCATCATATATCAGGCCGGAGAGCTCATTTGGGGATTTTCTCCCCGATGAACCTGATCCTCTTGACGAGTAATGCAGAAGCCCTCCTTCCATCATCCGGGTGCTAATAATATTGCTCCCTTGGCCTCCAAGCAAGGGGAGCCTGTTTGGCTTCTTTTCGGTCGTTTGCTAAAATGCTTTTCGTCACTTTCAAAGATATAATATAGATTCTATATTCTGGAAAGACTCCGGGTTTTCTATGAAGTTCAACAATAGCTGCGAAGAGCTCTTGCAACTATTTCCTTTCTGATTCTCTCTCTCTCTCTCCCCCTCTTTCTTTCTTGGTACTTTGATAACTACGCTTGTTGAAATATTCTATTGCAGGGTCAAAAGTAGGGTTGTTGTTTTTCACCTCCCGCTTTTTCTTGGTGAGGCAAATGACCACACACACACACACACACACACACACACACACACACACACTGCCTTGGTCGCTACAACGGCTATGATCTGGCTAGTTCATTTCTGCAAGGGCCTTCTCAGACACTGCACTGCTATTTCAGGGTGCTTTTCCCAGGGCCTTTGTTGAAGTTCACGCAGGATCGCACAAAAACCTTTTTTGAAAGAAGTCCCAAGACTTTTAATTCAAGTTAGAGTTCTCAAAGTATGATCTAAGGAGCACTGATGGTTTATGATAGCACTGTGCAGCGCCTTGGCCAAATCTCCACAACCGAGGCGAGGCGAGCTGATTCGGCCAGCCTCACTTCCGAAGCAGTTCTGCATCAGCCTGAGCCACCCAAAAGCTGATTGGCTCCAAAGCTTTGGGGTGCCTCGGGGCACTTCAGAGGGCCACTGAGCCTTAACTGTTGCCATTGCCGCCATCAACATCATCGTCACATGTGAGAACCAGGCCACCATTTTAAGGTATCACAGGGGCTCTGATTAGTACCTCTATGGCCACAAACTACGGTGGCCATAGAGGTATTAATCAGAGCCCCCGCAATATCTTAAAATCATGGCCTGGTTTTCACATGTGGCGGTGGCGATGGTGGCAATGGCAGCAGGTAAGCAGGGAGAGCAGGGAAAGGGAGGCTTTTCTGGGTAGCTGGCACTCAGAAAAGGCCAAGTCACCTCGGAGGGACAGAATTTCACCTCGGCTTCAGCATTGAGGCAAGGCGGGCAACCTCCAAAGCAGCTTGAGACAAATCGGTCCTGTTTCAGGGGCTCCAAAACAGCTTCCGAGGCAAATCGGGGGGTCCATTTATGAGCTCCATTCCTGTGTCTCAGCTTACAGATTTCCCAGGCATTTGGGGCATTTTTCTGGCAGTTCCACAGTTGTGGAATTTTCTGAGCAAGTTGGGCAATTCCTCAGCAATTTGCCCAAATACTGGCCAAATTTTCAGGAATTGCCCACATATTTACTGAGAAATTTGCAGAAATTTCAGCACCTGCAAGGGAAAATGTGCAAAATAAAAATTTCCTGGAGTTCAGGGATAACCCCGCAGTTCAGCTTGCAAATGCAAATTGAGTCATACATGCTGCAGAACTCCATCAAGTCAAAAAGGCACTGGATTTTCTAGTGATGGAGATCCCCCCCCCCACCTCCAGTATTTACCTGTTAAAGGGATGATTCTCAACAGCATGGCCTAATTATTTTATTTATATATTACATTTATATCCCACTTGTTTCTCGTGCAAGGAACCCAAGGTGGCTTACGTGGTTCTCGTCATCTCCATTTTATTCTCACAACAACCCTGTGAGGTAGGTTAGGCTGAGTCAATTACTAGTCCAAAGTCACCCAGTGAGCCTCATGGCTGAGTGGCGACTAGAACCCGGATCTCTCACCACTACGCCACACTGGCCTAGTGATCATGATTTCCATAATACAGTGCTGGTTTGGATGCTGAGGCCAGCACTGAAGAAACACGTTTTATTTTGTCTTTTTCTTCATCCTTCACATTAGATAAGCAAAACAATGGCCACGTGTCACGTAAGAGCTTTAATCTGTAGAACAAAAAGAGTTTATTAAGTGCTTCACGGAGACCCCCAGCAATTTTTGTGATCCATGAAATAAAGTTTGATAATTACTGATCTAAACTGTTTTATCACTGAACAGTTCTTGAACTGCTCTTTTTAGATTTGGGGTCCTGCTGTTTTTGACCAGTAAAGTGTTGCATTTTAAAATGCTTTTAAATCGTACTCTTGATTGAAAATTGTAAGCCATCCTGGAAATCTATTTGAAGAGTGGGATATAAATATCTATTTATTTGATTTATATCTCAGTCTACCCTACAGGCTCAGGACAGCTTTACAACAGTTTTTCCCCCTTCTAAATGTCAGCACTCGGTCCTATACCCTTGGGAGCCACAAGCTAATGTGGCTGTGGTGTGTGGATGGGGGGTGTTCTACCGGTTCTGGATGGGATTGCATTCACCCTGAAGGAGCAGGTTCGTAGCTTGGGGGTTCTTTTAGATCCATCATTGTCACTTGAGGCTCAGGTGACCTCAGTAGCACGGAGTGCCTTTTACAAACTCCGGTTGGTGGCCCAGCTACACCCCTATCTGGACAGGGATAACCTGGCTTCAGTTGTCCATGCTCTGGTAACCTCCGAGTTAGATTACTGCAATGCAGTGATAGCGCTGCCTTTGAAGATGATTCGGAAGCTGCAGCTCCCAAATGCAGCGGCCAGATTGATTTCGGGAACCAGAAGTTTCAACCATATAACACCTGCTCTGGTCCACTTGCACTGGCTGCCTGTATGTTTCCGAGCCCAATTCAAGGTGCTGGTTTTGACCTATAAAGCCTTACATGGCTTGGGACCACAATACCTGACGGAACGCCTCTCCCGACGTGAATATCCCCGGTCACTACGTTCAACATCTAAGGTCCTCCTCCAGGTGCCTACTCCAAGAGAGGCTTGAAGTGTGGCAATGAGGGACAGGGCCTTTTCGGTGGTGGCCCCCATACTATGGAACAATCTCCCTGACGAAGCTCGCCTGGCACCAACACTGCTATCTTTCCGACGCCAGGTTAAGACTTTCCTCTTTGCCCAGGCATATGGCGGCACATCTTAATTACCCACATGTTTAGTTTTTAACAGCTTTTAATGCTTTATGTGTGTATGTTCTGTGTTTTAGAATTTTAAATTTTGTATACTCATTTTTATCTTAATTTTTTTAGAATTTCTGTAAACCACCCAGAGAGCCCTGGCTATGGGGGTGGTATATAAGTGTAATAAATAATAATAATAATTTTTAAAAAAAAGAAGCTGGGGGGAGTGAGGCAGAGAGATCAAATATAACAAAAAGAGTAATTATAATTATTAAGAGTTGTACCCAGATTTAGGCTGGATCAACTGTCCTGACAGTGGGATTCCTTGGCCCCTCCTTCCCATGCCCTCCAACCCCCTGAAAATGCTACACAGAGAGTCAGGAGACTGTGTTGCATGGGGTGAGTTGTGGTGTGGGGCGGGGAGGGGTGATCGCCCAAAATTGGGTTATTCTACCCAAAATTGAATAGAGGAACTGTTCATTCCTTTGAAATTAAATGGGGCATCATCATGTCTTGATGCATTGTTCCTTCCCTTTGAAAGGACCCTTCATATTCAACATGTCCCCAATGTGGTGGACATATTTGGAATTCGAGAAAAGGCTCATGGGCAGTTCTCACAAAATGGCTGCCATGGGGGAGACATAGCCAGTCACAAAACGTTCATTTCTCGGAATGTAAGTGGAAAGATTAAAAGAAAAAATTACTCAGGGAGAACTTGAGTAAAAGGCAGTGATGCGGCCTGAGCAACAAGACACAAAGCCATTCTTTTGAATCCAAATAAAAGATAGAGCCGGACTGCAGCATGCCAGGCTCCCAGTTTGCTTCACAGCCTTCCAGCCTGCCAGTTTAAAAATAATAATTAGAAATGTTGAGAAATAAAATTAAAACCAGGCAGGCAAGGAGCTGACGGATGCCAAGAGAAGTTGTCCATGGGCATATTGGTGTCCTCAGACACCACCATGTTGGAGACACCAGAGCTACAATCTGTGCTCGATATTTCAAAATGCATTTGCAAGCTTGCTCGGTTGTTACAAGTCCTCATTTTCTCTCTTTCACAAAAGGGTTGAACTGAAAAGAAGGTCCCATGTTCTTTTTTCAGTTAGATGGTCAAGGTGTTTTTGCCAGTATTGGGAAAGTCATTTAGTAATCATGATAATGACACCATGAAAAATGTCGCCACTCACCCAGCTGAGGCCAATGTCCTTTACACAAACCAATTTCTATGACTCATCTTTGAGATCATTCCCTCTGGCTTCTTTGCAGCAGGAAGAAAAGATTGTGAAAATCAATTAAAGGAAGAAAGGGTAGCTATTAGCCAAATGGAGGAAATGGCAATACAGGCCTGTTCTCCCATGGAACTCACTTACACTTGAGTTAAGATTTTGATGAGGAATGGAGGAGAAATGAGTTCAATTTACATTTCAATGTGCACTTAGCTAATTTTACCATTTTGCAGCGTAATGCAAACTGAAACTCGGCAATCCTTCAAAATTCACAAGGCATGATTTTTGCAAGGGAGTTCTCCAATCCAAATTTGCATACAAAAATGCATCTGTTAGAGAAAAAAATGTTCAAATATGCATTACATTAGGAAAAGTGATAAGAAAAAAGTTAGTATTAGGAAAAAGGGACACAAGAATGGATACATTTTCAGAAATATGCACATAAATGCTTATGCTAAATGTAATCTGCCCCGCACATATGCATTTATGTGCATATTTCTGAAAATGTATCCATTCTTGTGTCCCTTTTTCCTAATACTAACTTTTTTGCTAAATGTAAGCCGCCCCGAGAGCCTTTTTTTGGCTGAGGAGCGGGGTATAAGTATGATAAATAAATAAATAAATAAATAAATAAATATGCATTTATTTTATTTTATTTTTTAAAAAAAAGGTCTAAAATTTCAAAATGAGCCAAATGTCAGATTGGAAAAATGAGAAGTCGAGTGAAACTGATATTGAGAGGTTTGTCTATCCCTGGCTTTAATGCCTGTATAACATTAGAATGGAACAGAATAGAATAAATTATTTCTTACCTGCCTCTCCCTCTGGATCGAGGCAGAGAACAACGTTAAATACAAAATCAGCATAAAATTCATAAAACGGATTAAAAACATATAAAATTAATACAATATTAAAATAACAATTGGACATGTTAAAAACATGTGGGTAGGCCTGCCGCAAGATATCAGTCTTTATGGCTTTCTTAAACTCGGCAAGACTATTAAGTTGATGAATCTCTCCCGGCAAGCCATTCCACAGTCTGGGGGGTGATAGAACAAAAAGATACTCTGGATAACGGTGGTCAGCCTAGTTTTGGCTGACTGGAGTAAGTTTTCCCCAGAGGACCTGAGTGTGCGGGGCAGATTGTATGGGGAAAGGTGCTCCCACAGGTTACCTGGCTTTAAAGGTAATAACCAACACTTTGTACTTGGCCTGGAAACTAATTGGCAGCCAGTGGAGTGATTTTAAAGTTGGTGTAATATGGCCACTCCCATTGATGGGAGTAAGGGCCAAAGTAGATATTCTCTGGACACATGGGTCTAGGAGAGGGAGGGTGTGGGGTTCCCTTCAGAGGGGAATTGTGGCAGGCAAGGGGGAGGATATGGATGAGAATTAATATCACGTTGCCATTTCACTGTGATGACTAAAGTGTTGGAGTCCAATGGTTTCCCAATTTTCTTTTTCAGCTGCCATTCAAGTCCCCATGGCTCCGGGAGCACCCTAAGCATCTTATTTTGGGGAGGGGTGCCCCCCTTTAGTTATTTTGAAAGGGTTTTATTTCTGCATACCTCAGGTTTCACCCACCCACACTGATAACCTTCCTCTTGCTTCTCATTTGCCCTGTTTGGGCTTTAGCCCTGTCAGCTCTCAGCTGCTTGAGTTTACTATTAGAGGAGCACAATGTAGGTAAAGTTTCAAACCTTTCAAATGGAAGTTGCTCCTATTTGTGTGGGTGTGTGTCCTAATATTTTGGAGGACCAGAAGTGGATCTACACATAAGTGAATAAACCTTTTATAAACGTTTTTAATTATGTTTTCCGACTTATCCCACCACATGACGCTTGGTTTTTAGCGTTTTATCACTTACTGTTCCTGTCGTTATATTTTCTGATCTTACCTGTATAAGTAGCTGTATTTTCTGTAATGTGGCCGATTGTGTCGTAAAGAAATATTCCATTATTTTCAAATGCTTTCCCTTAACCAATCACCTTCCTCGGGGGTGTTTCCTGTGTTTCCCACCCAAAGTAGCAGCCGTTTTAACTCTTTCTTGCCTTGTGTTCCTCTTTGCAGCCACAACTTCCCTTCCCCTTTCCATGATCTGCATGTGATGTAAACAGTTGAAATCAATGGGATTTGCTTTACAGTAAATCCCCTAACACTGCTGGAGGCTCCCTGCATGTGTATGGGCATTGTTCGATGTGTGTTTGCTCTGAAGTAAGACTCTCTCTGTTCAATGGGCTTTCCTCATAGGGAAGCCAGCATGTGATGTAAACAGTTGAAATCAATGGGATTTACTTGAAAGTAATCCCCTAACCCTGCTGGAGGCTCCCTCCATCCCTCTCGGAGGAGGGGCAATGGAAGAAAACAGGAAGTGGGAGGAACAAACCGCAGACCAGGGATTTGAGGGAAAAAACTATTAAAAATACATTGTGGGGCCCAGATCAGTGCATATCTACAGACACAACGGTAAAAAACGTTTTAATAAATACATGTGCACGGGGACGTATAAAATCATAATAAAACAATACGTTTAATGACTCAAAAAACAATGTTTTAAATATGTGTGTAGATCCGGCCCTGCTCTGGAGACACAGCTGATGGATTACTATTTTGTTTTAAGTTTTGTCTCTCTCTGGAAGCAATGCAGTGATAACACCCTAGCTCAACCTCTGCTGGAATACAAAATGGCAATGAGAAAGATGCATATTCCTCTCCTTTAAGATTTAAATAAAAGTTATCCTTCTTCTTTTACAGCTGTCTCTAGAGACCAAAGAATTAACTAGTAACAGATGATCGCAACTTTTAAATTAGGCCTCCAGCTGAATGTGAATTAAGAACGATAACAAGCTAAAATGAAAAGCAAATTAACAGCTAAATTCAAGCAGAGGATCAAGAACAGAGGCAAGGTCTTGGCACAGTATTCGGAGATTTAACAAGAACTTGAAAAGCATTTGCAGGATTGTTCAGTTATTATTTCAGGTGTGAACCAAACCAAAGTCTTGCTTCTTCTTCTTCTTCTTCTTCCACATTAACCCTTTCCCAATCTCATGAAAAAATGGGGCAATAGTTGTTCTAGTAATGGGACTGAAGTTAAAAGATGTGCATGTTCAAGGCTGGATTAATCATAATGCTAAGTAGGGTGGTGCATAGCTTGGTTGCATACACACATATACACACACATATTATACAAAAATGAAATTGAAAACCTGGTTCTAGATCAGGGTGCACAACATTTGTGGTCCCAAGGGCCACATCTGGAGTTTCTTGGAGGCTTGGGAACACATACACACACATTTTCTAGGGTGATCATATGGAAAGGATGACAGGGCTCCTGTATCTTTAACAGTTGTATTGAAAAGGGAATTTCAGCAGGTGTCATTTGTAGGCATGCAGCCCCTGGTGAAATTCCCTCTTCATCACAACAATTAAAGCTGCAGGAGCCCTGTCTTCTTTTGTGTCTGGTCAAGAGGGCAGGGCTCCTGCATCTTTAAGCCAAGTGGTGTGGATAGAAATAATGGATGCTTCCTTACCCCTACACTGCAAGACAAACTGGGTCATCTTGGAAGAAATAGCATTATTTCTTTGAGTTCTCCCCCACACCCTTAAATGTAATTACTTCTTCCACCAAACATGATTCTTTTAAATAACCTTCATTTTTTTTCTGTCTCTTGCAAATGAAAAAGAGTTTTGTATGTATTTATTTTTAAAGAGCATTTCTTCAGCCTTGATGTCCTTGAATCAGCTGAAAATGTAAACTAGTACCTTCCATCTTTCCTTTGAAGAGAAAGGGGTTTCAATCTTCCCCAGCGAACATGGCCCATTTAAATAAGGAGATGGAGTCCCATCTTTTCGATCAACCCTCTCTTTGTTTGACTTGTCAGTAATAACACTTGAGCTGAAATTGTACAGGCGTCCTGCTAATTTAGTAATTATTGACACGGTGCCGGGCAAGAGATGATAGCAAACAGAGGGAACTGTTAACAGGAAATGAAGAGAGGGAGGGGGGGAAAAAAGATCTCCATATCATTGTTGAATAATGGGCGAGATCATTTCGCGCTCTAAGCAGGCCCTGGACGCCGCTTTCCATTTTCCCGACACATTTATAATTTATGCTTTGTAATAGTTCCAAATATTTTTTAGGACTCTGCACTTTGTTTGAGAAACCAGGAGAACTGAATGAGAATCACGGAGTGCACACACACAGAGGAGCGAGTGATATGACCTACCACATCTTTTCAAGATTTAAAAAGGAATTCCTCATTTTCTTTTCACTCTCCTTTCTCAATTTACACTTGTATTTAGATTTGAACTGAGACTGGTGTATAGGTCACACGCACGCACGCACACACACACTTGCACTTGCAATCACAGGCAGAGGCATCTAGCATGTTTACTTTGTGAAAACAGCTGCTTTGTAGCCTGATGTGAAGAAGTATACAACTTGGAAAGGGTTACTTCTCAAATGAATAAAGGCCATCAGATAGATATAGATGCATGGTTGCGGTTGTTGTTATATTGGAATTATAAGTGACTTAGCTGAAGGTTGCCCAATGAACTCATAGGCCAGAGCTATATGGGGCTCTATCCTGGGGCAATCCCTGGGATCATCCCTGTGTGTTCCCATGATGCACAGGGGATCCTGGGATCAGGGAGGGATCATCCCTCCCTTTACCCCAGGATATGGCCCTACACTTTAGGCCCACTTTTTCCACAGCCTCAGGCTGATCCCAAGACCACGGAATGGGTGGGTGAGTGTCGTGGTTTGTCCAGGCTCTGGACCCGTGCATGGAGTGCAGAGCTTCTCAGAGCTCCTCAGGATGGGTTCTGCGCCCATCGGGGGTGGGGTGGGGTGGGGTGGGGGGAGCAGGAAAAATAAGAAAAACTTACCTTTTGCGCACGAGTGCTCATGTGCTCCTTTGCAACGTCCTCTCCCTCGGTCATCGTGTGCTGTGTGTAAACAGAGGAGGAGATCTCTTGATAAAATATCACAAAATCTTCACCCCTCCGTCTCGCTAGACCAGTAGGTCTAGCTGAGGCCGTAGTCTAAGCAGACCACATCTGCAATGTCTGTTTTTTTTCCCCAGGAAGTTCTTCCAAATTTGAATCAAAATATAGCAGAAGCAAATGTGGGAGATCGCTTTAATCGCAAGGGAGTTAGTGGTGAATAGCAATTGCTGCTTTCCGTGCCTAGATTTTCTGGGTTCTTTAACTGATTAGCTATAGCTAAGCTTCTCTTCTTATTTCTTAGCGTTAGCTATTTGTCTGAGACAGTACAGCTTGAGAGTCAAGTATTGACTCCTAGATAGCCTTTAGCGAGATCTCAAAGTTAGCCACCTGTTACAGGAGGAGCTGGGATGGTTATCTTCTTTTCTATGCTGGCTGCTTGCCATTTTCTATGCTAGCTGTTTGCCACCCCACCACTCATGTGGTCTGCCCCAATGAGCTGGGCTGCGTGAGCCTCTGCTGAGCAAATCTCATGAGCCCCCAGGAGTTCTTGGCCATCACCCACCCTTTCCTCTCCTCTGTACTAATGGCAGCCGCCATTGGCGTGAAAGGGGGAAATGTGTGATTTCAGGAGGGTCCAGAAATTACTTATTTCTCCCCCTCCATGCTAATGACACCAGTAGCATGGAGATGGAGAAAAGCGCAATTTCTGGACCCAACAAAGACCGTATTGATGTGAGGGTAAAGGTCCCCTGCCCTCGTGGACTCAACCAGACACACGCGACATCCCTACTTTCTAGAGCTAACGTTTTCACTTTGTAAAAGTGCAGAAACTTTCTTGAAATTATTGGAGTGAGCGTTACGGTATATAGGTCCCTGGACTGATGCTTTTTTTATAATGCTGTTGTTTTCACTGTTTATATTGTGTTTTTATAGTTTAATGTTGCTTTTAATAATTACATCAGCTGCTTTGGGGATCTTCAGAACAGAAGTATTAAACACTGGAAATTTATTTATTATTATTATTATTATTATTATTATTATTATTATTATGTATTAAAAATGAATTTACCAGATGGCCTTATGCAGCAAATCTCTGGGCCTGTTCAGACAGTATGCTAAACCATGGTTAGGCCAAGAATCCCTTTGCAGCAAATGGTTAGTGAGAGTGTTTTAACCATGGTTATGTAGCCACCATGGTTAGGAATGGTTCACATGACACACTAAGCTTTAATCTTTAGCTCAAAATGCTTAACCACCTTGGTTTAGCATGTCATCCGAACAGGTTCTCTCTGTGTCTCAATCTCTTTAGCCATAGCCACTTAACAGTAATTCAGGAAAAAATACTATGGACTTGTTTGATACAGTAGGTCTTCAATAGATCCCATATGTTGGGGCTCGTGAGACAAGCATTTTACAGCATGGTGGTTACTGGACACTCATGTTTTTTCACGGGTCCTTTTCGGCACAGTATCTGCCTCCTGTGCATCTCCCACTCCTTTATGCCCATTTTTCCAAAAAAGAGCTGGAAAATCCTCCCCCTCCCCGTAATGGAACTTGCTGCCATTTCCTGCTGTGTGCAGGAGAAGTAGCACGATAAAAAGGTTCACTGAATGGGCCACGTGGCCATTGATTCCTTCCTCTTTCTTCCCCATGTGAAGAAAGAGGAAGCTGTTCATCCATATTATCAGACAGCAGCAGAAGGCAAAGTGACAGTAAGGAAATTTGATTCCCCCCTCCTGTCTGACGACATTCCAATTATTTTTTCATGTAAATAGTCAATCAATTTATTGAAGGCAACCAAATACAGGTTTTAGCCAATTACACAGACAAAGGTTATACACAGAGTATAAAAGTGTGTCATATATAAAAAAAAGATAAAATGTTATAAAATGTTAAAACATACGTGCACATACAACTGAAACCTTACATCTCAAGGCAGGCTTCATGAGTTTGTCTAGGCTGAGCAGCCTTCAAAGCAAATTTGGCTGTGTTAAACATTACAAGCCTGTCTGTACTGGTCAGTAGATATTTATTTATTTATTTTATTGCATTTATATACCGCCCCATAGCCGAAGCTCTCTGGGCAGTTTAAAAAAGTTAAAAACAGTAAACATTAAAAACAAATATACAAAGTTTAAAAACATAAAAGGCATAAAAACAATAGTATCCTTATAAAAACAGCTATTCTGGAGTCCATTAACAAACAAACAAACTCAGCATATGTTTTTAAATCCTAAATGCCTGGGAGAAGAGAAAGGTCTTAACCTGGTGCCGAAAAGATAACAGTGTTGGCGCCAAGCGAGCCTTGTCGGGGAGATCATTCCATAATTGGGGAGCCACCACTGAGAAGGCCCTCTCCCTTGTTGCCATCCTCCAAGCTTCCCTCGGAGTAGGCACTCGGAGGAGGACCGTAGATGTAGAGCGCATTGAGCGGACAGGTTCATATCAGGAGAGGCATTCCATCATGTAGGGTGACCATATGAAAAGGAGGACAGGGCTCCTGTATCTTTAACAGTTGTATTGAAAAGGAAATTTCAGTAGGTGTCATTTGTATATATAGAGAATCTGGTGAAATTTCCTCTTCATCACCACAGTTAAAGGTGCAGGTGCCCTGCCCTCTTTTAAATCTGTTCACTCTAGTATAGCTCCTGCAGCTTTAACTGCTGTGATGAAGCGGGAATTTCCCCAGGTTCTCTATATATACAAATGACACCTGCTGAAATTCCCTTTTCTATGCAAGTGTTAAAGATACAGGAGCCCTGTCCTCCTTTTCATATGGTCACCCTAGTTCCATCAGGTATTGCGGTCCCAAGCCATGTAAGGCTTCATAGGTTAAAACCAGCACCTTGAACAGGGCTTGGAAACATATAGGCAGACAATGCAGGTGGGCCAGAATCAGTCTTATGTGTTCAAACCTCCTGGTTCCAGTTATCAATCTGACCGCTATCCATATCACTGAGAGTAGGGATAGGGTGACCATATGAAAAGGAGGACAGGGCTCCTGTATCTTTAACAGTTGTATAGAAAAGGGAATTTCAGCAGGTGTCATTTATATGCATGCAACACCTGGTGAAATTCCCTCTTCATCACAAAGCTGCAGGAGCCCTGCCCTCTTTTGTATCTGGTCATTCTAGCATACAAATGACACCTGCTGAAATTCCCTTTTCTATACAACTGTTAAAGATACAGGAGCCCTGTCCTCCTTTCCATATGGTCACCCTAAGTAGGGATCAAACTATTGTGGAAGCATCTAACTTCTTTTTTTTTAAAAAAATAGTTTCCATAAAAATGAATTTGACAATTAACTGTGACTTCTGAGGGAGAGATGTGGGGCAGGGGCAGGGGAAGGGCCCGACGGCTTACAAAATGAAGATAGCGGCCTTCAGTAGCAGTGCGTTCGTCAGTCTGGCCCTCGAAGAAATCAGAGCAGGTAGCCTGCCGTGTGAGGAGAATCACCAGGTAAACAGAAGTGAGGGAAGCCTTCTGGAAGCAGCTCCCTTTCAACTCCCGATATATGACAAAACAAACTCGCAAAAGATGAGCAAACCTCCTTCCCCCGAGCTCAAACTCCCATCTCCTGAATGGTCCCTTTTAATCTTAATTTTGAACAGTTGCTACTCCAATTAAATTCTACCACCTAGCATTTTCAAACGGCTCTCAGTTGTCGCGGCAAACTCTTTTTAATGGACAGCTGTTTTTGACAGGCCCCTCTGATTTGCCAGCTCTCTGTCATCTGCCAGCACAGGAGGCCCCGTTTGGAATTTTGCTACTGGCAGTGAGGGGATATGCAAATGTACACATGAATCAGTTGTCACCAGTACAGACGCAGTGCAGGAAGATGATGAAAATGTGTCGGGAGTTCAGTCAGCTTAAAGAGGGAGGAGGGGATTTGGGGGGTGGGTGGGAAACCCATCCTGCTTAGATTTCTTCAAGTGATTTTTTTTAAAAAACGTTTTATTTCAAGTCCTTCCAAGATCTCCCCGCCATCACTTCTGTGTGTGTGGAGCTTTGTCACTTTCTTTCTTTCTTTCTTTCTTTCTTTCTTTCTTTCTTTCTTTTTTAATTCAGCAGAGTCCAATCTGTTGTAAATCAAACCACCCTGGAAACTTCTCTATTTTTAAAAAAAAAAAAAAATCTTTGAGGAATTATAGAAACATTTCAGGTAAATAGCCTTGGAACTTCGAGTGTGCACATGGATGGTTTATTTATTTATTTGAGGGAAGCAAAGATTTTCAAACGCGCTGCCAACTGTCAGAAGAGAAAACTGAAGCATTCCGTGACCGCACAGCAAAAAGGAAAATGAACTTCTGTTTAGCTTTCCTGAAGCATTCTGGGAAACATAACATCATGGCTGCCTCCACTGGATTCAATTGTTCTTTTCCCGTATATATATATATATATATATATATATACAGAATAAAAGGTGACTGTGGCTAAAGAAAATAGAATAATTGCAATGTATGATCAGGGTAGAAGGGATTGTACACCATTGGCAAAACTTGTAGCACAGTTTCTTGCAAGTGGCAACAGTAGGGTGACCCTATGGAAAAGAGGACAGGGCTCCTGTATCTTTAACAGTTGCATAGAAAAGGGAATTTCAGCAGGTGTCATTTGAATGCATGCAGCACCTGGTGAAATCCCCTCTTCATCACAACAGTTAAAGCTGTGGGTGCCCTGCCCTCTTTTAAATCTAGTCACTCTAGTATAGCTCCTTCAGCTTTAACTGGTGTGATGAAGATGGAATTTCATCAGGTTCTCCATATATACAAATGACACCTGCTGAAATTCCCTTTTCTATGCAACTGTTAAAGATACAGGAGCCCTGTCCTCCTTTCCATAGGGTCACCCTATTAAAATGCTGGATGCCCATTCCAGAGGGCTGGTTAGGCAAGGTCGGGCAACTATCAAGGGACCATATTCCAGCAGGGGGGCACGGACAAGAGCCCCATGCACTTCCTCCAACTCTTCTCCACTCCAGCCTGATTGCCCCTCTGTCTCTCACCCTGGCCCATATTTCAGTTTTCAGCAAATCCATATTTCAGCAAATCCAGTGTTTTAAAGGTTTCCAAATTTGCGCAAATGCAAATTTTTGCATGTGCGGATCTTTGGACATCCGTGCAGGTTAAAATGCACAATTTCCCCCAAATTGCACAAATTCCCCTAAAATGCACCTTTTTATGCTTCATCCTATGGGGAAATGTGCATTGTTGAACAGTTTTTTGAAAGAAAAAGTTGCGTAGTTACTACAATATACAATGGTCAAGTCTGTCAAAAGCCAATAAGAGATTGATAGAAATGAATAAGGTTGCATGTAGATATGCAAATATTGACTACTTGTTGTCCACAATGTATACAGGCCCTACTTATTAAGAGTAAGCATTTTGGCTCTCTTATTTGTATAAATGTTTATTTCCCACCTAGCTTGTCAAAAAATGTAGGCCCTAATAGCATTTTGAATAGTCTATCTGAAACTCTTACCATCTTGGAGTGTCAATAGCCTTCCACAAGGCTCATCCTGTGTGGAGATTTTAACGCTAGAATTGGGGCTGGTTCGAAACAAGTAGAGGGCACTAATTTTGGACAAGATGTCCAAGTTTCACCTGTTGCTAGGATCTCCCAAGATACTAGTATAAACAAGCCAGGACTAAGATTTCTAGAGGTTCTCTCTTTGCATCAATTGCAATGTCTTAATGGAACCCACCAGGATGTAACGCTGGGTACCTATACCTATGTCACCAACAGGGGAGCTAGCACAATAGATTATATAGCAGTTTCTGCCGATTTGCTCCCAGACATCCATAGATTTGATGTTAACAACAGGGTTGAAAGAGATCATTTCCCCTTGTCGCTGCTATTTAATTTTTTCCCCTTCCTTTTATTTGTCCTGAATCTCCCAAAAATCAGCTTCATGGGATGACCCAATTGGTTCTAATATTTTGACAGAGGGGGGAAAATGTCTCCCTATCCACATTCTCCACACCAGGCAGCATTTTGTACACCTCTCATGGCTCTGGAGACTGTCATGATGAGGATCTGTGCTATAAAAGTTATTACTGCACCGCTGTTAACCAGCAGCCAAATCCCACAGCCAGAGTTCACTTTTGAGAATCGACTGGTGTGACATTTTGTCCTGTCCACAAAACACAAAAAGGCGAAGACAACTGGCTTCAAACTTTGGTTCAACAGACGAATGCAGAGAAAAGATTGCTAGCTTGAGTTCCAGAAGAGCTTTATGTTGAGTTTTACTGAAAAAGCTGTCCAAAAAACCATTTGAAATTGTTTCTGTATATAGCGGATGTATTTAGCTGTTGTAGGAGAAAGCTGTCTTTCTCACACACATATACAGACACACAATATCTTCTTCAAATGAGAGGAAAGGTTAAATATGGCTTGCGCTGCATTGATCAATTTACACAAGTTGTCTTTCGACAGATTGTATTAATGGGACTTCATTTTCTTGTATTCAGTCACTGGCCAATTTCTTCTTGTGCCTGAAAGAAAAAAAGAGAGGATCAATGAACACGTCGTACTGTTTTTGCACAAAATCAGCCTCTATTTTCCCCCTGGACTTTGTTATTTTCATTTTTAATAGATTTTTTTGCCCGCCCTTTTCTTGTATTTATCCCCCCTGTTGCGAACGTTCTAATACTGGTCTATTCTGCCTCATAGATTCTGTCTAAACAGCTCACAGTTTTCTTTCTGCAATGGGTTTGGGTACTGCAAGTAAGTGGCAATTGCAGTGTGTGTGTGTGTGTGTGTGTGTGTGTGTGTGTGTGTGTGTGTTTAAACTCAAGGGTAAACAAAGGTGCCATCACTAGAAACGTGCAAAGTAAATCTTACGAAGTCTCATAACTCTTGAGTACTGCTACATATCCTTCTGTCTGTTTTAAGAAGAGTTCCGTGAATTAAATAGGAGCTCTTATATTATTCGTTGTGTTTTTATGCTGCCTGTTCTCCGAGGAGTTCAAGGTGATGCAGATACGCCTACCACCCACCCACATTACCTTTGCAAAACTTCAGTGGGGTGGATTAGACAGAGAGACAGCAAGTCTTTGTGACTAAAGGCCTAATTGCATGTAACGGGGTAACTGCCTGCCTAGAAACATATTGAGCAGGGATGGAGAGGCTGTTCTTTACATGAAAAGATACTTGTGGTGTATGGAAGCAAAACCTGGGCCTCCCTCACCTGACTTCACTGCTCTTTTCATTAGTTTGCAGCACAGACATATGCATGTTTACATAAAGATAGCCCCCACAGAACTCAGTGGCTGTTACTCCTAAGTAAGTACTAGAAGCAGTTTTCTCCCACACTACCTCCAATATTTGAAGTGACTGAGCCAGGACAAAAACACTTGAAGCACTGGAATAAGTAGGGACAGGCAGATCAATTCATTTCTAGTCCATGTCAGTTGCACATGCAACCAATCATGAATGAATTCCACACAATTTCCGTACTTCAAAGACTTGAAAGGTTGTCACACAGAGTAGGGCCAGGATCTCTTCTCAGTCATCCCAGACATGGAATAATGGGATCAAGTTACAGGAAGCTGGATTCTGGCTGGACATCAGGAAAAATGTCCTGACTGTAAGAGCAGTATGGCAATGGAACCAGTTAACTAGGGAGGTTGTGGGCTCTCCCACACTAGAGGCATTCAAGATGCAGCTGGACAGCCATGCTTTAAGGTGGATTGGATGCTTTAAGGTGGTTGGACTCGAAGGCCTTATAGTCCCCTTCCAACTCAACTATTCTATGAGTCTATGATATCAGTCTGAAAATGAAAAAAACCACAAAAAATACATTGAGATTTTAATTTATTTTCATATTAGGAGTGTGCAGAGTGGCTCTGCTCCCCCTCCCTGAAATTCAGGGCAGAGCTCCAATGAGATGGTTCCCCGCCCTGATTTTTGGAATTGCTCTGTCTCCCTGCAGCACCAGATTATTCATTGGAAAACTGCTCCATTTTCAGAGAACCACTCTATTATCACCAATGGGAATTCACAAAACTGCATACATCGTTATTTTTAAAGATAAAGAGATGAAACTTGGCACCCTGGTAGCTCTTAAGCAGGGCTTCATCCCTTGATTTTTAGGGTGTGTGTGTGTGTGTGTGTGTGTGTGTGTGTGTGTGTAAAAAATCCCCCTCCACCCACCCACCCCACACACATACAAACACACCCAAAATTGTGCAAGGCCTTTTATCTTTTACTTTGCTGATGCACAGTTGTGCATCTTCAGTTTATAAAAATAGAGATCTGTTCCCTGACCATTTGCTCTAATGGTGTGAAATGGGGGGTGCTCTCCCTATGAGAGGTCAAACATAAATATAATACCTTTATTTTGTATATATTTTTCCACATATTCTAGGAAGTGTGAAGTGGGTTGGTTGGCTTAAAAACTCCCCAAAGGAATTGATCCCCCCATTCCTAGAGAAGATGGTGAAGGGATTGCTTTCACTTGCTTGACCCTCATATTCCCATAGGTTGGAGTTAGGAGAAACAGTGCTACAGTGGTTCTACTCACACTTGCAGGATAGGTTCTGGAAAGTGGTGTTTCCTGGCTAAACAGCTGGGGTTGTTTAGCTTGGAAAAAAGGAGGCTAAGGGGAGACATGATAGAGGTGTACAAAATTATTCAGGGTGTGGAGAATGTGGATAGGAAGACATATTTTCCCCTTTCTCAAAATACTAGAACCCAAAGGAGTCATCCCATGAAGCTGATTAGTGGGAAATTCAGGACAGATAAAAGAATATTTTCCCCACACAGTACATAGTTAAACTATGGATTTTTCTGCCTCAAGATATAGTGATGGTCACCAATTTGGAAGGCTTTAAAGGGGGGTTAGGTAAATTCCTGGAAGAGAAAGCTGTCAATGGCTACTAGTCCTGCAGGCTGGTGAGGTAGTAGTTGCTGGGGAACCATGTCCTGCTTTGTTGGTCCCTGGTCAACAGCTGGTCGGCCACTGTGTGAACAGACTGATGGACTGGATGAACCCTTGGTCCAATCCAGCATGTCTCTTCTGATGTGGTTATGATTTGTGGTTGACATCCAATTTTAATAAAATCCCCCCTCCCAGCTCTAACATTCTCCCTCTTCCTTCTGTCCTACACCTCCCATCATCACTGGAATTAATAGCAGATTGTGTTGGCTGAGTGTCAGCTGTTGTCAATGAGATGAACTGGCCAACAGGCATTCTAGGTTTTCCTGCTGCACTCATGTGCTCACTTTTCCTTTGCTGTTTTGTGGAGCTTTGCTTCCAAGGTCTTTTTTTTTTTTTTTTGTCCTTGGAAAAAATGGAAAACATGGTGTGTGTGTGTGTGTTTTTAATTCCCCCCTTTTTTTCTTGGTCAGGGTTACTCTGCATTTTGATTAGCAAGGGGATTTGTCTCCTGTCAGATTGTACGTAGGCAGGCTTGTTCACAAGTGACACTGAACGTATGAGGAGGTGAAATTGAGCAAGCAAGCACGCTGCCCCATAGATGTATTCAGTCTATAGACACATAGCCCCTGTTCAGACAATACACTAAGCCATGGTGGTTAAGCATTTTGAGCTAAACGTACAGCTTAGCAAGTCATGTGTATCATGTGAACCATGGTGGCTACATAACCACAGTTTAAAGACAGTCATTAACTGTTTGCTGCAAAGTGCCGTCAACCTAACCATGGTTTAGTGTGTCGTCTGAATCGGGCTGTACTACTTGTGCGCAGTCCTTAGATCTAGATCACTGCTCCTTCCTCTTCTCTTCCTCTCTCCTTTGCCTCTTTTACTCTTCTCTTCGCTCATTGTTGCTGCCTCTTTGAAAAGATCGATAAAGAGGTCTTAGCCGTCTTGGCATAAAATCAGCCTCGGCTTTATTTTACACTGAAATAGTATTTCATTATCCCCCTTTTTATCATTATTGTTCATAAGAGGGATGTTTGTACACTCCCCTCCTTCACCTCCCACCCACCCCCCGCAGCTCAAATTTTTCCAATGATGCTTTGTCGTTTCAAAGGAAATTAAATGCAAAGAATGGACAATTTGATTTTTTTAAACTCTCTCTCTCTCTCTCTCTCTCTCTCACACACACACACACACACACACACAAACAAGTACACACACACACTCGAGAAAACATATTGATACAGTCAAAACGAAAAGCTATTTGCTGATTTTCCTGCCCCCAGTGAAATGCTGGTGTCGGGAACAGTAGGGGTAAGCAACCAACGCACAGAAAATGGCAGCGTAATAGCAAACCATGTTGTGTTTTCAGCCCCCTGCTTTCTTCAGCAGCAGGAAGTTTCGAAGGGGGGGCAGCCTTTTATAGGGCAAATTGCCTTGTGAAGAGACAATACTGGAGGCATATGGTGTTTTGTAATCCCTCTTTATTTATACATATACAGGCATTGCGTAGTGAAGCAGGCAAACACTCAGACAGGCAGCATTCATTTCTAAAGCAACATCAGCTCTCCAAACGGCAAAGGCAATATATTATTATTGTTGTTGTTATTATTATTATTATTATTATTATTATTATTATTATTATTATATTTATTTGTATCCTGCCTTTTGCCCAATACTGGGCCTCAAGGCAGCATTACAAAATTTAAAAACATATACATTTTAAACCTAGGAAAAGAAACGTACAAAAATAAATAAATATTTTTTTTAAAAAAAAAAATACAATATCAAAACATAAACATTACAAGTCCTTAACATAGATGGAGGACCAGATTATTCTCCAAAGGCCTGCTGGAACAAACAAGTTTTTGCCTGCTTCCAAAAGCACCATCAAGGAGGGAGCCAGTCTAGCTTCCCTGGGAAGAGAGTTCCGAAGCAGTGGAGCAGCCACCGAGAAGGCCCTCTCCCATGTTCCCACCAAGCATGCCTGTGAAGATGGTGGGACTGAAAGAAGGGCTTCTCCAGAAGATCTCAAAGCACGGGCTGGCTCATAAGGGAGAATACAGTCTTTCAAATGACCTGGACCCGAGCCATATATACACAGCCAGACGGTTTCTCTCCATTCCCCCATTCATGCAGTTGTGGGTATAGCCAGCGGTTTAGTAGCCACCAGCCATGAACATCAATTGATGCCTATTGTATGTAAAGCTTACAAAATTTGATAATGAGACAGGCCCTGCTCATGGGCATACAATCTAAAAGCCACATGCTAAAGGAAAAGTGGGTGGGAGGGAGGAGAAGAAAGAAAGAAAGAAAATTAAGACACCACTTCTAAGTTGCTAAGGTCCTATGGGTGTACTTTCTGGCAGAGAAGGGCCCTGCAGTTTTCCTTCTCCAGAGGATATATGGGGCACCCTTGCCATGATATTCTTTGTGGGTGGCAGGGGGTACAGCGTCTTGGTAACCCTTGATTCTCTGGACCATGGGTGAGGCCATAGTCCGCAGTCCCAGGGAATTGTCAGTTTACAGCACAATTTATGTACGTATTAATTTGACTTGATTGGTACCCCCACCTTTCCACCAAGAAAAATGGCACTCAGGAGGATTGATGCTTAACAGATGGAGGGCTGTGATCTCAGGGCTTCTGTTGTGGGAGCCCTGCCCTCTTTTGTATCTGGTCAAGCGGGCAGGGCTCCTGCAGGTTTAACTGTTATGATGAAAAGGGAATTTCACCAGGTGCTGCATGCATACCAATGATGCCTGCTGACATTTCCTTTTCTCTTCAACTGTTTCAGCTGATTCTGGCTGCATCGCAGCTACTCATTGAGCAAGCAAAAAACCAAAGCACAAGGAATGGACAGGTGAGTGGGTGGACAGGCCTAGTTTGATGCAGGTGTCAGCACCTGTTTGCTCTTAGCAGCTTTTTAAGGATTCCAAGCAATGACATTGGGCCTGAGAAGGATAGAGATGGGGTTTAACTCTGTATTCTTTTATGTCTTCTCATTCGGTGTCACCAATTTACTGTTCTTTGACATTTGTGGGTAATATCCCCTCCCTCTGGGAGAGTTTAATTTAATACCAAAATCCAATTATTATGTAAATATGGGCCTGGTTATAATTGTCAAAAAAAAAAAAGTTAGCATAACAATGGAGAGTGTGGATTTCCTGAAGTAAAAGCTAGCTCTGATTTATGACTGTCTTTCAAATATGATTGATAAAGCCAGTCCTGAAAGGGAAAGATGGGTGTGTGTTTCTCTCTCTCTCTCTCTCTTTTCCATACTGTCATTATTGGTTTAACGTTTCAGAATATTTTCCTGAAGTTTCTTTTGGAAGACAAAACTTCCCCATAAAATTCATTGTCTTGGGTGGTTTATTTATTTGTTGCTTCAGTTGTTATTGTTATTGTTTGTTTGTTTTGTCTTTCATTCTCTTTTAAAGCAAAACAACAACAGCACACAACAAAACCACACCAAAGCCATTATTTAAAGTGCTTCTACTCAGTCTCCCCTCTTTCTCAAATGTTCCTAGCAGATGTTTATGTGGTGAATGTGTTGGAATTCGCTCACTAGACACAGAAGTGACATTTCTGGAGGGTTTTAGCGGAAGAATTTGTCTTCCGCATCATGTCTTTAAACATCTGTAAAAGGCAATGGAATCTTTATTATTGTGCCAACTTGAAACACAAAAAAAGGGGAGCAAGAAAGGAAGGAAGGAAGAGGAAATAAAGCCAGCCAGCAATGCCTGAGCTGTGAGTCCCAAAGAAAGTGTATTTAATGGGACTGAGAGATGAGAAATATCTATCCTGAACATTTTGATTCTGGAGAAACTCACCCTCTGACCTCTTGATACCAGAGTATAGCTGGAGCTTTCTTTAAAAAGAACATCCCATTTCTCTCAGGTGTGGGTGTTTTACTTTGTTTTGTATTTTGCTTTTCTTCGTATATCCCCGTTATCTGCTTTAGGGTGAATTATTGCCCAGAGGATTCAAAGCTATAAAAACAATGAGGGGGAAAGGCCCTAGATGGATCTATTTATACAAGTTATTATACCCACTTCCTAGTCTCTCTCTTTCCTCCTCCTCCTCCTCCCATACACACACACCAACTGGAATCTTTTTATTATTATTGTAAAGGCTAATTTATTTTTGCAAGAAAATGTTGTAACGAATGTTGAACAGGTGGAAGTTCACAAAGGGTGTTTTTTTTCCCCCAGCAACAGCAATTCAGCTCCACTCTATGAGGGGTTTCCACCATTTCTTTCAGCCCTGGATATAGTGAGGTGCCAGGGAGCTGAGGACAGCGCATAAATGGCAGCCCCAAGGAGATACACCATTGACTACCTTGGAAGTTCTGGATTGGGGGCGGATGAGCTAGCAGCAGAAACTCACAGCGTAAACTCTCTGAGGAAACTCGCGCAGCTCTGTGAGCGGGAGCAGGTGTCGAGCATCTGACCGAGCCAGAGGTGGGTGAGTCTGTCCCCACCCCCCCTAACAACCATGAAAAGCAAGATGTAATGATGGCCACCAATTTGGATGGCTTTAAAAGGAGGTTGGTTAAATTCCTGGAGGCAAAGGCTATCAATGGCTACTTGACCTGATGGTTGTGTGCTATCTCCAGTATTCGAGGCAGTAAGCCTGTGTGCACCAGTTGCTGGGGAAGATGGGTGGGAGGGTGCTGTTGCACCATGTTCTGCTTGACAGCTGGTTGGTCACGGGGTGAACAGAATGCTGGACTAGATGGACCCTTCATCTGATCCAGCATGACACTTCTTATGTTCTTAATAGCCTGGAGCAGAATCTAACTAGGTTTCTAATATCCATTTACCCAAAAGGTACCCAAGTGAAAATATATTTATCTAAAATACTTGTGAGGGATGCAAGATGATCAAGGCAGGGGGAGAATTTCAGAAATTTAGATTACTGCTGTATATTTCAATGATCTTCCTAAGCTATGCTTGGCTCAAACACTCTTGATTTAAGGACTCACTCTTCCACAAAGCAGCATCCATTAATTTCTCATGTTTAATTCTCCCCTTTCTATGCCAGCTGTTAAGCTCGTTGTGCAACAATCATAAATATTTGCAATACCCAAGTTCCCTAAACAAAACAAAAACAAAGTAATTAATTCTTCACCCAGAGCACCCCAAACGCCAGTCTTCCACCTGAATGATTTGTAAAGTGGCTAACAACTCATTACATATTAATCTTTTCTTATACAGAACTAATCATCAAGGGCCTTGCTTGGCATTGATCCAAAGGTTGGAAGGTACTTAGGGAAGTACCTTCAGGCTCTGGACTGACTTCACCTACCAAGGTTAGCCACTGGATCCTCCTGGGCAGGAGAGAGAGCTTCCTCCTACAGTTGAGCCTAGCTTGAGCAACAAGGTCTTCCTGAGCTGTCAGATTTTCCTGTCTTCATGGCTATTCTTCAATCCTGACTTCTGGGTTGATTAGAATTGTAGAATCATAGAATAGTAGAGTTGGAAGGGGCCTACAAGGCCATCGAGTCCAACCCCCTGCTCAGTGCAGGAATCCACCCTAAAGCATCCCTGACAGATGGCTGTCCAGCTGCCTCTTGAAGGCCTATAGTGTGGGAGAGCCCACAACCTCCCTAGGTAACGGGTTCCATTGTTGTACTGCTCTTACAATCAGGAAGTTTTTCCTGATGTCCAGCCCGAATCTGGCTTCCTGTAACCCCTTATTCCATGTCCTGCACTCTGGGATGATCGAGAAGAGATCCTGGCCCTCCTCTGTGTGACAACCTTTCAAGTATTTGAAGAGTGCTCTCATGTCTCCCCTCAATCTTCTCTTCTCCAGGCTAAACATGCCCAGTTCTTTCAGTCTCTCTTCATAGGGCTTTGTTTCCAGACTCCTGATCATCCTTGTTGCGCTCCTCTGTACACACTCCAGCTTGTCTGCGTCCTTCTTGAATTGTGGGGCCCAGAACTGGATGCAATTCTCTAGATGAGGCCTAACTAGGGCTGAATAGAGAGGAACCAGTACCTTCTTGACCCTGTCTCCTTCCTGGCCACACCGCTCCAGCCAGCACCTAATTCCCATCTCCCGCTTCACCTCAGACAGCTGCCAAGGGCTCTGCCTTGACACAATCCTATCCCCATGGTTTTCACACTCAGTTCTTTTGCCCCACAGAAGCTGATTTCTTTGGTCAATCGTGTTTTGCAGGTTCCTGAAAACAAACCTGTACAATTTGCTTGAACATAGGTGGTGTTGGAATGGATGTGGAATGACAGAGTGTGTACATGTATACACTTATCATTCCACCTTCAGCGTCATCTGGCTGTCCACAGCCCAATCAAAGTACCAAAATTGCCCTTAGTTATTCTTCTCAGAACTCAGAAGCAATCAACCTTTATTTGCAGTCAACAGACCATACTATAGCATGTAGGTACACACACATTAACAAAAAATACATGATGGTAAAAAGAAATGATACAAAATCTGCAAAAATGCTTCTCAGTAGATTTAAAGAAATGGTCAAGCATCCATGTGTGGTCTAATGAGAAGAGCCAGATTCAGACATTTGGCCACTTGCTCAGTAATATGTTTTAATCGTACACGTTTTAATCTTGTAAACCGCCTTGAGTCCCAGTACTGGGGAAATAATAATAATAATAATAATAATAATAATAATAATAATAATAATAATAAATTATTTATTTCTTACCCGCCTCTCCACTTGGATCAAAGCGGGGAACAACAGTGAATATAAAACACATAAGGCGGAATATAAATACAATAATAATAATAATAATAATAATAATAATAATAATAATAAATAATTAATAATTTATTTATTTCCTGCCTCTCCACTTGGATCAAAGCGGGGAACAACAATGAATATAAAACACATAAGGCGGAATATAAATACAATAATAATAATAATAATAAATAATAATAATAATAAATAATTTATTTATTTCCTGCCTCTCCACTTGGATCAAAGCAAGGAACAACAGTGAATATAAAACACATAAGGCAGAATATAAATACAATAATAATAATAATAATAAATAAATAAATAAATAATAATAATAATAATAATTTATTTATTTCCTGCCTCTCCACTTAGATCGAAGCGGGGAACAACAATGAATATAAAACACATAAGTTGGAATATAAATACAATAATAATAATAATAATAATAATAATAATAATAATAATTAATAAATAATAATTATTATTATTATTATTATTATTATTATTATTTATTTCTTACCCGCCTCTCCACTTGGATTGAAGCGGGGAATAACAGTGAACATAAAACACATAAGTTGGGATATAAATACAATAATAATAATAGTAATAATAGTAATAATAATAATAATAAATAGGCTTATTGGTACCCTGGAGTATACTAATCATAAGAGAAGCGAGAGCAACCAGGGAAACACAATTGAGAGAGCGACCAGGGAAACACAATAAAAAGCTGTCCAGGCAGTTGAGCAAAGATACTCAGAAACACCAGACCAAATCTTGTACCTGGGCCAGGATTTGATTATTGGCTGATCAATAGCTTCCAGTACCCCACCCCATCCCACAGTACCAACATGCGACCCTTAGTGCTTAGAGGCATTTGCTCTTCCGTTTCTTTTTATAAAGGAAGTCGAAAGGCAGATCAGAACAAAGCATGTGAAATATGTTAAGGCCACACATTTTTCATATTTATTGGAAACAGCCTAAATAATTAAACGCAATGGCTTTTGGTGGCTTTCAGGCTAATGCCTAGAGTGAAAAGGTCGCAACCTGACATACCATCGGCTCACATGGTACGGATGATTGACAGGAAAAGGAAATAAGTTGATATCCTTCACGTGGGAATCACAGCTTGCAGCGCCTCTGAATAAGTGGGTTGGGGGGAGAACTTTGTGGGAAAAGTTAATTGTGTTATTATTCAAAATCTCCATTCCCAAAGTTTGGCTCAATGGCGATTTATTTACTTAGGCGATAAAACAGCTGTGTGTCATAATAAAATGCAGGTCACTGGCCATTATTTAATGTAGCCAAGTGGGAACCTTCAGTGTCATGTGAGTTCAGTTTAGATATATGAGAATAATCTCGGAACCTTTGAATTGTTGGGCATTTCTGTTGTTGCATAGGAAATCACTCAAGTTATTCTTCCTTGTTGGTTTACTTTATTTTGAAGGGTATAGTTCAGGTCCAAGTGAAGCACTTTTACATTCCATTGATTTTAGTGGGGGGAGTTAACCCAATGCCTACATCTCTGTTGTTAAAATCAATGGGATTTTCAACAGGCTTCAATTGGGATGGATCTTGGTTTTAACTATAAAAATATATGTATTATGGTAAGGGTGTGCAGAGTGAATCTTCTCCACCCTGAAATTTGGAGCATTGATCCAATGAGGTGATTCCCTGCCCCAATTTTCAGAGGGGGTCCATCTCTCCACTCCACCAGATTACTCGTGGAAAACCGTTCTGTTTTTAGAGAACCATACTATTATCATCAATGGGAATTAACAAAAAAAATGCACACATTGCCATCATTTTTAAAGATAAAGAGATGAAACTTAGCACAATGATAGCTCTTGAGTAGGGCTTTAGGCATACAAGGTTTGAAGCAGATCCCTTCATGGCCTGATTTTTAAGAATTTTAAAAACAATTTCCCCCTCAAACCATTCCTCCATCCATAAACGCAGACACACATATGCCTCTCTGATTCTGCATTAATTCAGCCCTGCACATTTATAGAGGTCATTCATCAAGTTTCATAGCTGAGAAGGGATTTGAAACCTGTACTCTGCAGTCCCACTTGTTTTCTGCATTGCCTCAGGTACAATTCAATAATCAGGTGGAACAGCTGGCTTACTTGGTGTAAATGGTGGGGAACTATGAGGAATGGTGTGTGGGGGGGTGCCATCCTCAGTGCCTGCTACCTGGGGACATTGCCTTACTCTGTATAATGATAGGGCTGGCCCTGTTTAGAGGCTTTATGCTGTAGCAAATCACAATTGCTGATACTATACATCTGTGCACCTGAAGAGGGGTCTAAGGCCTAAGCGCACAAAGTTTCCAAGTCGCTCATTAGATGATGCCCCGTCTATAAGCCAAAAGGTTCCTTTTCCAATATGTGGATTGATTTTGACTCTTTTACTACTTGGCACTTTTCCCAAATGTCTTAGGCCATACAACACAGCTTGGTTTAGTAATGTGGTTTTGTTGTTTATTCGTTCAGTCGTTTCCGACTCTTCGTGACTTCATGGACCAGCCCACGCCAGAGCTTTCTGTCGGCCGTTGCCACCCCTAGCTCCCCCAAGGTCAAGTCTGTCACCTCCAGAATATTGTCCATCCATCTTGCCCTTGGTCGGCCCCTCTTCCTTTTGCCTTCCACTTTCCCTAGCATCAGCCTCTTCCCCAGGGTATCCTGTCTTCTCATTAGGTGGCCAAAGTACTTCAGTTTTTCCTTTAATACCATTCCCTCAAGTGAGCAGTCTGGCTTTATTTCCTGGAGTATGGACTGGTTTGATCTTCTTGCAGTCCATGGCACTCTCAGGATTTTCCTCCAACACCACAGTTCAAAAGCATCTATCTTCCTTCGCTCAGCTTTCCTTATGGTCCAGCTCTCGCAGCCATAGGTTACTATGGGGAATACCATTGCTTTAACTATGCGGACCTTTGTTGTCAGTTTGGTGCCTCTGCTCTTAACTATTTTATCAAGATTTGTCATTGCTCTCCTCCCAAGAAGTAAACGTCTTCTGATTTCCTGGCTGCAGTCAGCATCTGCAGTAATCTTTGCACCCAGAAATACAAAGTCTGTCACTGCCTCCACGTTTTCTCCCTCTATTTGCCAGTTGTCAATCAAGCTGGTTGCCATAATCTTGGTTTTTTTGAGGTTTAACTGCAACCCAGCTTTTGCACTTTCTTCTTTCACCTTTGTCATAAGGCTCCTCAGCTCCTCCTCGCTTTCAGCCATCAAAGTGGTGTCATCTGCATATCTGAGGTTGTTAATGTTTCTTCCTGCGATTTTAACTCCAGCCTTGGATTCGTCAAGCCCAGCACGTCGCATGATGTGTTCTGCCTACAAGTTGAATAGGTAAGGTGAGAGTATACAACCCTGCCGTACTCCTTTCCCAATCTTAAACCAGTCCGTTGTTCTGTGGTCTGTTCTTACCATTGCTACTTGTTCGTTATACAGATTCCTCAGGAGGCGGACAAGATGACTTGGTATCCCCATACCACCAAGAACTTGCCACAGTTTGTTATGATCCACACAGTCAAAGGCTTTAGAATAGTCAATAAAACAGAAATAGATGTTTTTATGGAACTCCCTGGCTTTCTCCATTATCCATCGGTACTGAAGAAGATGTCACACAGAGGAGGGCCAGGATCTCTTCTCAATCCTCCTGGAGTGCAGGATATGGAATAACGGGCTCAAGTTACAGGAAGTCAGATTCCGGCTGGACATCAGGAAAAACTTCCTGACTGTTAGAGCAGTACGACAATGGAATCAGTTACCTAGGGAGGTTGTGGGCTCTCCCCCACTAGAGGCCTTCAAGAGGCAGCTGGACAACCATCTGTCAGGGATGCTTTAGGGTGGATTCCTGCATTGAGCAGGGGTTGGACTCGATGGCCTTATAGGCCCCTTCCAACTCTACTGTTCTATGATTCTGTGATGCCTTTCTTTTTTATGATTTATATATATAAAAAAATAGGGCTGGCTTTTTTCTTCTTCTTCTTTCCCCCCCGCCCCATTTTTCTGTCTCCCCCTCATGGCTTAGAATGATCCTCACAGTGAGTTGCAATACAATGAAATCCATGACGCCACAGAACGGTGAAGTAGAAAGGAAGAAGAAGAAGAAGACAGGAGGGGGGGAGAGACCTTTCAAATTATTGTTCTGGTGCCCAATCACCTTCCACCTGCAGATTAGCCAGTTGCCATGGAAATGCACCATTGCTTTTCAGTGCGGTGATGCAGTGTTACCCAGATTACTGAGACTGAGAAACACAATAGGGACAGAGGAATTGTGGGTTATTATCAGAGCTGCTGTTGGAGATTATGTTGTAAACCTGGGATTGCATGGAGTGACAAATGGGGGTTGGGGGATGAGAGAAGGGAAATGAATGCAGCAGTAGCCTGGAAACACAGAGGAGGCAAGGCAAAGAGGAAACCAAAAGAGTGGGGGGGTGAACAGGGGTTTTCTATGGTGATTACTACAGAAATGAGGTCCTCTATTGTTGACACACCCACCCACAAGCCCAAATAGGTATTTCCCCATAGGCCTGAGTGACAGGGTGGCAGATAGCCAGCTAAATGCCAGCACGAAACTCCATGAACATGGTTTGCTTTCCTTCCTGATCACATAGAATCATAGAATAGTAGAGTTGGAAGGGACCTATAAGGGCCATCGAGTCCAAACCCCTGCTCAATGCAGGAATCTACCTTCAAGCATCCCTAACAGATGGCTGTCCAGCTACCTGTTGAGCCCATGATTTCCCTAGGTAATTGGTTCCATTGTTTTACTGAACTTACACTCAGGAAGTTTTTCCTGATGTCCAGCCGGAATCTGGCTTCCTGTAACTTGAGCCCCTTATTCCATGTCCTGCACTCTGGGAGGATTGAGAAGAGATCCTGGCCCTCCTCTGTGTGACAACCTTTCAAGTATTTCAAGAGTGCTCCCATGTCTCCCCTCAATCTTCTCTTCTCCAGACTAAACATGCCCAGTTCTTTCAGCCTCTTCTCATAGGGCTTTGTTTCCAGACCCCTAATCATCCTCGTTGCCCTCCTCTGAACACGATCCAGCTTGCAATTTCTAAGCTTGCAATATCATTTGTAGACCAAAGCAAAAGTGCATGAAGAAAAATGCAGACTTCTGGGGGGAAATGCTCATAGAAATTTGTGAAGTTCTCTGCATTCAGGACAAAAAGAATGGCAGATTTAGAAAAATCTTAGGAAAAAACTGAAAAAGACAGATCCATCCATCCATGTCCAGGGCTTTGAGCTCTTTGCTTGGTGAAATCAGACAAGTCTGTTCTAGGAGTAAAGTTTAGCAGTTCGGCCTGCCAGACTCGTTTACCTGAAAGCTGTCCTGACTCGATGGAGATTGAGTAAGGCCACCTCACAGATTTTGGGTGCCCCCCCCCCCGGTGAAAATGGCATTTATACAAATTGAAGCAGCAATTTGCATAGACTGCCCAATTTATGGCATCATAATTTGCGTCGTCATCATCATCATCATCATCATCATCATCATCATCATCATCATCTTCATCTTCCAAGAAAAGTTCTCATACTCCAGTGAAATCCAGCGAGGTTAAAAAAGGCCAAATTTCCTCAGCCATCACTAGCTCGGCCATTCAAACTCTGGCTTTGAATCTTTGTGTATTCAACCATGTCTGTAGTTCTGAACTGGGGGTATGCCTATTTTTGTCTGCTAGTTCCCTTATCTTTCAAAGCTGCATAATAGATACGTTCAATATGATCTTTCCCATGCTAGGAATAGCTGTACCTACTGAATTTGGTTGGTGCAGATGAATAAAAAGTCACAATATTTTTCATATTTAGAACAACTTTAGATGTGGGATGAAGTGAAATGGACAGATTTGCCCAGCCCTAGCGTTAAGGAAGACTTGTGGTGTTTAAAGGGCCAGGAAAGGCTGTGTGATCTCTGTCAGAGAAGGATGGTCAACCCATTTAGGGATATATGAAGATAACATTTTTGCTTCCAAACGTGTGAACATGCCCTGTTCAAAACTCCAGACTTGAGAGCGAGCACACGTTCATCGAAAATATTCGCAAATCGTCAAAAACGTCCTTGCACTCATCTCGTTCCCGATTCCCGGTTTGACTTGGGCAAATTTTGTAATTTGTGCAAATTTCCCCTGTAAACTGAATCAGTCTCACTTTAGTCTAAGAACAACATTTTTGCAAATTTGGGGAGATTTACACAAATACACCATCTGGTCGATGCTCAGTTTGTGCAAGTTTCCCATTCATGCAAAGCAAGCAGCATTCACAAATCCGAATGTGAATCAGGGATGAGATAAGCAGTGAAAATATGTTTAGAGAATCCTAGTAATCTCTAACAACATTTGTTTGCTCATTCCAACACACAGTGTCAGGGGTGTCGGGTGGCTTGTCAAAGAATAACTCTTTCATTTTCCCCATAGAAAGGATTGCCAGTTACCTACCTAACTACCTACATACTAGGGATATGCTCCGCTCCGATTAGAATCGGAGAATCAGAAGCAAATTGGCCTGCTCCGCCTTGCCCAGAGGCGGAGTAGAAGCGGACCGCGGACCCTTAGAAGCAAGGTGAAGAGAAGCACCCATAGGCGGAGCACTTCTCTTTTCGTGGAGCGCTCCGATCGCCATTTTGAAAAATTTCGCCCATAGGATTGCATTGCGGAAAAGAATAGGGGATAACTGTGTTTTTTAAGCTATCTTTCTGAAATTTCTTGTGCTTAGAGAGTCGTGGCTGGGGGTCATTTTGAGCCTAGTCTCAGCACTCTGCATGTTGCGGTTCGCTTGCTATATTTTTTTTAAAAAAACCGGGTAAAAAAAGCGGGAGAGGTACCTTTTTGAAGTGCTGAGAGGCAGATTCATGATCACATGATCCCAAAGTTGGAGGAGGGGATAGGCAAAACGGGACTTGGGATACTGGGAAACTTCTCTTTCTTAGTCTGTGAACGGACTTTTCCCAGTGTTTTTTAAAACAGTAGCCCCAACAAATGCACAAACACAACCTGAAATCATATACTAAGCAAATAAATAACAGATAGGAAACACAGCACTGCTACCCACCCTAACCTTGGTGAACAACTGAATAGATGTGGTGCAAGGGGATGAGGTCCCCTAGGGCATGTGGATGTGCCCAGTGGACAGACACTGTGTCCTGCCCTGGAGGGTCATCAGAGCCCTCCAAAGGTTAACCAGTGGACAGACTGAAGCTAATGCCTGTCATGAGTTGAAGTGGCAGGTCGCTTCTTAACACTGGCACTTACTTAGGGCCAGTCAACAATTGGCATATTATCCCCCTCCCCCTGGGCACGTCCACTTTCCTCTTACTGGTAAAAGACAGACATAGCCTTTTTTAAAAAAAATCTTGTTGTTTATTCAGCAACACTGCTGCTTTTAATTCCACCCCTCCTTTGTTTATTTATTTATTTATTTATTTATTCCATTTTATATTTACACCCCATAGCCCAAGCTCTCCTGGCTTTTCCTCTTCAGTGAAGTCAGGCAGGCTTTCATTGTGGTTCAACTCCTTATTGTTGTTGTTATTATTATTGCTATTAATATTAATTAGTACTGCTATTATTAACATTATTATTTTGTTGTTGTTTAATAATGGCTGTGATCACAGTGCAGTCAATCAACTCTGAAGCAAGGATCACAAAGCTTTACTCTTATCCTCCTAGCCTCCTAGTTATGGGATGCAAAAGAAAAGGCATCTCTCTGTGCTGCTCCCACCTCACAGGGATGGTTTGCATTACTGGCTTTGAAACTATCCTTGGCTCACTTCCTTGTGCCCCCAGAAATGTCTGCTGCCTGCCTGCCTTCCCTCCCTCCTCCCCTGCCCGCCTCGCAGGGATGGTTTGTGTGTGTCTCGCTTTGACTCAGGGGATAAGTCCTTCCTGCGCTCACTTAGACTTTTGGAAGTTCCAAATCAATTTTTCAAGTGTGGAAGAAGATCTACTCCCCAATTCATGGCATGTTGGGATTTCCTTTGAAATGGCCCCATTGAGCTGTCTGCAGCTTTAAATCCCTGAGATTCTAGGGTTTCTGATTTTCAAAAATTCCCCAAAAATTGGTGGAGGCTTGGATTGGCTTGAGTCTTGGCATGTATATGTATACGTCCATGAGGTGTCATGGTGCTGAACTTGACATTTCTAACATGAAAATCAACGTAGTTCTAGCATGGGACTTGATTTGGGGTGAGTTAAAAGGTTAAAGCCCCACCAAAAATCAGGGGATGATGGGATTTGCTTGAAACTTGCCATGAATGTGGATCTAGATGGCATCTGTGAGGGTGCCCACTTCAATTTATTTTATCTGTCAAAATGTCAGAGCAATTCCCATGTTTGAAAATGGGGTGTCCAGTTTTCATAAATTCCCCCAAAATCAGGAGATGATGGGATTGGCTTGAGTCTTGGCATGCATGTGTATCCATGGATAATCTATCATGGTGCTGAGCTTGAGGTTTCTAAAATGAAAATTGATGGAGATATCGAAAGGGGTGTGATTTGGGGTTATGGGTGGTGCGTTAGAGGTTAAAGTCCCACCAAAAATCAAGGGATGGTAGGATTTGCTTGAAACTTGGCATGAATGTGGATCTAGATGGCATCTGTGAGGGTGCCCACTTCCAATTTTTTTATCTGTCAAAATGTCGGAGAACAGTCCATGTCTGAAAATGGGGTGTCCGATTTTCATAAATTCCCCAAAAATCAGGGGATGCTTGGATTGGCTTGAGTCTTGGCATGCATGTGTATATGTCCATGAGGTGTCATGGTGCTAAACTTCAGGTTTCTAACTTTAACAGAAAAAAAATTGTAGGCTTTTTTGGATTCCAATGCAAGCCTATGGGGAGGAAAGCGGAGCTCCGATCCGGATCCGGAGCTCCGCAGCGGACTATAGGCGGGGCGGGACAGAGCGAAGTGGCCCGATCCGCAAATTGTGGATCTGGAAGAGAAGCGGATCAGGGTGTCCGTGCACACCCCTACTAAGTACCTCCCTACCTCCCTACCAGTTCTCATCATTCTACCACACAATGGAGGGACCATAAATAGAGGCCCTTTCTATACCTCCCAGTGTTCTGGGAGAGAGGAAGGAGGCTCTCGCGAGAGCCTGATCGCGAGAGCCTCTCCCAGTGTGCACACATGGTGGCAACATCCCGGGAGGAAGCAGGGACATTGCAGGTGCTGTTTTCTTTTCCTGAGTGGGGCCTGTCACGCAAGAGCGAGGCCCCGCTCCAGCGAAAATGTGCATTTAAAAAGAAAAAAATGAAACTGTACACACACACCCAAACCCTCTCCCTGCCATCCCAGGGGTGGCAATATTGCTGCCACCCCATCCTCTGATAGGTACGGAGCTGCACGCTGCAGCTCTGTGCCTATTTCTGGTGCCACACTTATGAGTAAGCGCAGCACCAGGCAGGATGGTCGCCCACTCCTCCCATGGTCTCAGGATGGTCCCAAGACGGCAGGAAGAATCGGGTTTTTCCAGGGTTTCTTTATCCCTGGGAAAACCCATGCCCATCTCCCCACCAACCCCAGGAGTCCCTGTGTGTCGTTTGGATGCACAGGGACTTGGCCGTGAGCAGCCCAGACTATTGAGCTGGTGTAGACATGGCCAAAGTCAAAGTTGAGGCTATGCAGATAGGACACAAATGCAAAAGGACACAAAACTTGCTTCTGAAGGCTTTGAGTCACTGAAACCTCTTGTGTCACTGGTCTGGAAAGGCAAGTAGCCTACTGGCAAGGGTGCAACAGGTGTGGCTCAGCCAAGAGCACTCAGAGTTGTATTGCACCCCTCTGAGATCTCTGCAATATCCAAGCCCTCACTCCGCACATACTTTGTCTATCACACTGACAAGCATTTTACTAGTATAAATAATAATTAAGATTGAACCAGAAAGAGGGCACTTTTTGTGAATATAGTCAAAAAATGTGTCTCTTTTTTTCTGCAAGGTTTTCAGGATTCCTGCAATGGACTCAGAAGTTTTGCCAGTTCAGGAACTGTTGCCTCACAATTGGCTTCATTCATCCTTAGCCACATCATCATATAGCCAAATTTGATTGGCTATGTAGCCCTGTGGTGTCATCCAGGTCATAACAGGATCCACAATGGGCTGGGACCTCCCATATGAGTATTACCTATAGCCATGGCTCAACCTCTCAACTGGCTTTGTTCAATGTCAGCACATAGCAAATCTAACTCTCCTTGCCCGTCATGACATCACTCCATTCAGTATGGGATCCCCCAATTGGCTAGGATTGCTCATGTGACTATCCCTAGGAAGACTTGCTATGCATCAGGGGGATGGCATTAAAGCAGCAGTTATAGAAACAATGGCAAACACACGCTTGATGTGTGGGGGAGGTGAATGTTGGGAGATCCGGGTTCTAGTCCCCACTCGATAATGGAAGCTCCCTGGATGACTGTGGGCCAGTCACAGACTCTCAGCCCAACCCATCTCACAGTTGCTATTGTGAGGATAAAATGAGGAGGAGGAGGATTATTTATGCCACTTTGGGTTCCTTGGAGGGAAAAATAAAGATGGGATATAAATGCAATAAATAAATAATAAATAGATAAATTTAGCTTTCCCTCCCCCGCCCCAGAAATATTTCTCCAGCAGCCTGCTGACAGTGCAACTTTGAATGGAAACTAGAAACTGGGGAACATACGGTGCAACCCCAGCCATAATCCCAATTTCGTATTTTAAACATCAAGTTTGCACAATCAATTCTGGTTTTATAGAGCCAGGGACAAATACATGTCAGAGCTCGGGGCTTTGTACGTACAGTTCTTAATGTCTCTGGAAGAAAACGCAATAAATCGCTCTCACGATGAGCATCTGTCCTCCAACTTCCAATGCCACAGGCAATAGTTCATCTACCTCATTCCAAGTACGTGCAGATGAGAGTTTATTGTAGCCATAGTGGCCTCCTCCCAACAGTGAAGCATATTGAAAAATCCTTCCGGCGTCGCGGCAGTCCAAGCACTTCACCTTGGCAATGTTTAGCGGTGCCCTGGGAGCATGACCACAGCCTCTCTCTCTCCCCCCCCTCTCCTTTCTCTCCCCCCCCCTCCTCCACCATCCACAGTGCTCTCCTTGCCTTTGACGTCAGCTTTGAAATTGCTTGCTGTGATGTGCTGTGGCTTTTTGTGTTCTCTTTCTAGTCATAATATTGCTTCAGCCGTAACCTCGGCACTTTGAGGTATAATTGTCCCTGACAAGAGGGTGAATCAATGGCGGAGGGTTGATAAGCATTACATACAGATGACAGAAGTCAGGACATATCGGATTACTGCTGTGAATATAATAAAAGGGAGACTAAACACGTTGGCAGCTCAAAGACAAGCCATTTCATAACTCTCTAGTGGGGCTATTATCTTCCATTTACTGCCACTGATAACCAGGTTGCCAATGGTCTCGCCATAGGATCCAGTTACAATCCATTTAACACTTTGCTCACCAGACATGCTTGGGGAGGGGGTGGGGGGGAGAGGTGAGATCGATGATCATTTTAGCTGCTTTGAATTTTGTTTTTCATCTTTGACCCAGCTTTTCTAATGAGATCAGGGACGGAGTGGGCGTGCTCTGAATGTTCGTGGGGAAAAGGAGAATTTGTGAGTGAGACCCAGTGAAGGTGATCGTGTGATTCCCTCCTGGAGAATGTCTGTGGATATAGATTTCTGTTTCTTCGTCTCCTAGAAACTTTAAAACCCAGGGCCAGTCTGCATGTAGCATGGGAGGAGGTATTTTATTGTCTCTAAAAGCAGCCACGGGAGGCAGGATCTTTGGGTGGACTGGTGGCACAGAATTGAGGGGTGTAACTCTTTCCTCTGCACCAGTTCCCTGATGCAAGTGCCCCCTTTACTGCTAAAGGAAGCAAAATGGCTTCTTTTAGCTATAAAGGTGCAAACATACAGGTACTTACGTTGTATCAGTATTTTTTATTATTATTATTATTCTCCAGGGCAAATAGCAGCATTGGCATGGGGAAATTTGCAAGAGGGAATCAGCCCAAGGGGAAAGGGCTCCTCTCCTCCCCCAGGACCAGGACCCCAATCCAAATCACTCCCTTAGTTGATTTTAGTGGACGTAAAAGTTAGCAGGAGTCTTTGTAAAGCAACACGTGGCCCTTCTAGATGTCATTGGACTCATGTCCTATCATGCTTGACCACTGGTCATACCAGCTCGACCTGATGGGAATCAGAGTCCAACAACATCTAGAGGATCACAGCTTCTTTGTTTCTGTCTTTCAAAGCATCATGGGTACAGCAGGTAGTAGCCAGTGGTAGCTTGAACTCTGGGATGCCATCATTCGGGAAACTTGCCTGCTTCCCCTGCTGACTGCCCATTTCCTATGCAGTTTTCATGGACCAGTTCTGAGTGGAGTGGTCCAAAGCAGTGTAAATATAACTTTGGCTATTGGTGGAAATCCTTTCACTACTGATCATTACTATGCGGATCTACCCTGCACTCTTACATACTTGACTATGGCCTTAGCTAGTCCTAAGGTTTATCCCGGGATCGCCCCGGGTCATCCCTGCCTGCTCCCAGGATATCCTGTGTGTCATTTACATGAACAGGGATCACCCCAGGATGATTTCTAAACGCCAAAGTGGATTTAGAAATATCAAGAAGAAGATACTACTGTTACTTTCTACTGTTAGTTTTACCCTACCCTGTGCCTGCTTACCCTACCCTGTACCTGTTTGCATTCTCTTCCCCTCTTTATTGTTTTACTATGATTTTATTAGATTGTAAGCCTATGCGGCAGGGTCTTGCTATTTACTGTTTTACTCTGTACAGCACCATGTACATTGATGGTGCTATATAAATAAATAATAATAATAATAAGAAGAAGAAGAAGAGGAGGAGGAGGAGGAGGAGGAGGAGGAGGAGGAGGAGGAGGAGGAGGAGGAGGATATTTTGCTTACAAAACATGCAAGCATGCCCCATTTGAAGACTTGAAAGTGAATGCAGACAAGATTTTGACAAAAAAAATCACAAATTGTTGAACACCTGCTTACATCTGTCCCATTTCCTATTCCAGTTAGATTTGTGCATATTTCCTAGTTTGCATGAATTTCCTCCATAGACTGAGTCTATTAGTCAAATTTGGGAGGATTCACACACATTTAGGGGGATTTGCACAAATTCCTGACGTATGGAAAATATTATCAGTAGTAGCAATAGTATTCACACTAGATATGTACATAATGTTCTACAGAGAATCATAGATCACTGTCCCAAGGAGAATTTTGATAGAAGGACAACAGAGGGAGGGGTCATTTACTGCTCTGGAAGAAATTGTTCTTTTGAGTTATTGTAGAAACTCTGAGCTTCTCCACAAAATGGGAGAAGGATATTACTCATATCCCGCATAAACACACACACACTTCTAAAGTGTGTGTGTGGGGGGGGGGAATTATATATCCCCTTCTCCATCCCATTAGACTCATAGCAAAGTCACACATTAAATATAAAATGCTGGTGTATAAATAGGATTTCTTTTCTCCCTCTCAGTGAGATAGAAATACCTGCCATTCCACTCCAAAGTTCACTGGAGTCTCTCAGGCCACAGCTAGACCTAAGGTTTATCCTGGGATCATCCAGGGTTCGCCCCTGCCTGAGCACTGGATCCCCTGTGTGTCACCTAGGTGAACAGGTTTGACCCCTGGACGATCCAGGGATAAACCTTAGGTCTAGCTATGGCCTCAGTAGCTGATACTTTACAGCAGTGTAAACCATTTTGTATATTGACAGGTTTTGGAGCTTGATGGGATGTATGTGAACCACACGAGTTCTTGTTTCTAAGCACTTAGCTTCACATGAGTTTAAAACATCAGGTTCTAGCATTCAAAGATTACATGTATTGCATTATTGTTTTTATTGTTATTATTATTAATGCAATACAATAATAATAATAATAATAATAATAATAATAATAATAATAATATTTTAAGGCACCCCCTTCAAATTATTCAACTGTGGCAACTAGCCAGAGAAATGACAAGCAACAGACTTCCCGTATCTTCTAGTATATCACAGAGAAGTTCAGATCTGGAAAAACTGTCTTCACAATGAAAACTTCCTGTGCTCTGCGTGAAATGAAACTTGAGCCTCTGCTAAAATTCTTCCATATAAGAAGCCTGCTAGCAAGCAGGAAAGCACCGGCTTCTGACAGACAAGGTGTTGTTAGATCCAAGACAAAAGCTGTTGCCGGCTTTTTCTTCAGCTTGGGGATCAGACCCAGGGCTCACGCAGGGGGTAGCGATCTGGAACCATTTGGCCACAGATATGTGTTTGGTCAAAGGCCAGCTGCTTCCCCAGGCACATCCCCACCATATGCAAAGATTTCTAGCCAAAACTGCAATCTGTGCAGAGAGAGGAAGTCTGAAGTGAGGTGCCATTGCTGGGTCAGCGAGTGGACACAGGATCACCTCTCCACTTAATTTGGAACTTCTTTTATCTTGATCCTGCTCTGGACAGCCTACTGCTCATGTTTTTACTGATTCCGTTACAACAATGGGTTGCAAGTTGGCTTCCAAAGAGGCTGTTTCAAGGGGTTCTTTGATGAGATTTTCAGGAATGGTAAGCAAGCTGCTCTAAAAACTGCCTGCCGCTACTAACACACTTCCCTTGCAATGTATAACTGCACAGACATGCAAATGGGTGTGTGCTAACCTAAGCTCTCAATCAACACAGGGCAATGACAAAGCCCATCAGGCGTGGCTAGCACCAGTGGTAAATGGTCTGCAGTAGTCAAACGCCTAATCTACACCAAGCAGGATATAGTACTATGAAAGCGGTATATGGTATGTGTCAATGGGCCCCAACCGTTGTCAGTGCACTTCAATACCACTATAAAGCAGTTGTGTCGCTCCTGCCTTTTATATACAACTTTCATAGTGCAATATCCTGCTTGGTGTAGATTAGGGCAGGATCTACACTACTGCTTTAAAACGGTTTATAACAGTAGTGACAACTGTTGGGGCCCAGGACACACTCCATTTACAGTTTTCAAATCATTTTCAGTGTCATATTCAGCTTGGTGTAGATCTGGCCTAGGCCCAAGTCATCCAGAAACAACCATGTCAGAAATCCAACTGATCACATGCTTCCACAGGGAGGGTGCTATTTCACTCATGGAATCATACAATTATATATGGGATTGTCTCCTTCATTGTCATCCTCTGAACTTTCCTCTGAGGTGGCACTTACAGGAGGGCCTCAGATGTTGACCACATGCAGAGTGTTTGAATGTGGTGGATGGGTTAGCTGCCTTATACTGAGTTCACAAAGCCCAATATTGTCTACACGAGCTGGCTGGGTTCAGACATGTATGCAAAAGAGGTGCTCTACCACTGAGCCAAGCTCCCTCTCTATGATGAGCTGTCCAGAAACGTGGATGAAATAGTAACTCATGTTTCTCTGCAGCTACTACCATCTACCCTTTCTTCTGGTCTCCACACCCTCCTACCCCATTCCCACTTCCCTCATCTCAATAGAACCTGGGGGGGGGGGACTGCAGAAGTGCCACAAACAGAGATTTTGTTGTTGGATCCGACACAGTAGACTTAAACACACACACACACACACACACACACACACACACACACACACACATATATATATATATATATATATATATATACACACACACACACACACACACACACCAGATGTTTTCAAAAGAAAGCCTGGCAACCAATCCAAATTCCCATTTATTCATTAAGAAAAACAATGGGCAAGTAACCCAGAGGGCACAAAATTGTCATATCACACACACACACACACACACACACACACACACACACACACACAGGCTTCTTCTCCATCCAGCAGGATATTACAAAGTGTGAACATGTGAAGTCAGGCTCCATAGAAGATGGCCTGCAGTCGTACCCTGGGAAAAATTTCACTGTGACATGAAGCATGACGAATCCGTATGTCTAAGAACTTGCCATTCAAGCATACCGAAAGTCTTATGAAAACATTAGGTAGCTCAACATTTCTTTGGTGTTTTATGCAAGCAGGAACCTCCAAATTCTTTCAATGACTACTATTCAGTGCTGCACAAAACTGCTTTGAGAAATCTGGCCAATATGGGACAAATTATCGAAACTCTTTTTGCTACTTCTGGAATTCCTCTTTTTGCTACTCCTGTATTATTATTATTACGATGATGATGATGATGATGATGATGATGATATAGATATAGATATAGATATAGATATAGATATATCCTCAGTTTCCATACAGGTTCTATCCAAGGCAACAATAAAAAAAAATGCAATAAGCAATCATAATGAAATCAAAATATAAAAACTAGAGCAGATAACAACACAGTGTTATCTGTGTGTTGGACTGGGAGTTGGGAGATCTAGGTTCTAGTCCACACTCGGCCATGGAAGCTCACTGGGTGACTTTGGGCCAGTCACAGACTCTCAGCCCAACCTACCTCACAGGGTTGTTGTTGTGAGGATAAAATGGAAAGGAGGAAGATTATGTACGCTGCCTTGGGTTCCTTGGAGGAAAAAAAGGCAGGATATATAAATGTAATAAATAATACATGGTTTGCCACCATCTTTCATCTGCACAGCAACCTTATGAGGTAGGTTTGGACTACCCTTCAAATTCACCTCAAAACTGCACTAAAGATGAAATTTCATTAAAAATGAAATTTGGTGGCAACTCTAAAACTCATCAGAAATTATATTATAGTATGGGGCTCTAGGTAGAGTGCTTCAATATGGGTCTAGCAATATGTCTTATTTTACTCTAGAAGGATGATTCAGACTTTAAATGCACACACACACACACACACATACACACACACACACACAGAAGTCCTGATCCTGATGAGGGACCCTGAACCTACTCTACAGGCTCTACAACTATACAGAAGTTGCATTTTATGGTTTTAATTTTTGTGACCCGCCTAGAGACTTTTGGCTGTTGGGTGGTATAGAAATGCAGTAAGTAAATAAATAAAGGGATTTTAAAAAACATAGCAGCTTGGTACTCATTTAAGGAAATCTCTGGTTTGGCCCTTAAACTTGAAGGCAGATGATGTGGATTCAGTTTCCTGCTCAGCTGTGAAGCTTTCTGGATAACCTTGGGTAAGCCACTTTGGGTGCAAACCTATGCATGTTCAGACAGGAAAAAAAGTCCTACAACTCCCAGCATAGCTAGGGAGTGCCAGGAGTTGCAGGACCTTTTTCTGTCTAAACTTGCATGGAATTTGGCCCTTTCTCTCTCAGCCAAACCTCCCTCACAGGTTTGTTATGAGGATGGCCAGATCTGCACCAGGCAGGATACCACACTTTGAATACTTTATGTGGTGTGTGTCCTGGAGAGGATTTACACTAGTCAAGTTAGAATGTGTCTTACCATTTTTAAGTGTGTGTTTGGTAGTATTTCGCCACATGACGTTCAGTTTGTGACGTTTTAGTGTTGTCTGTTCTCCGGTTTTTATTTTGAACTTCTCTGAAATAAGTCGTTCTATTTGTTATGATGTGGCCGATTTCATCATATTAAATGGGTTTCCTGTAGTTCTTAATTAGCCAATCACATCCCGGGGGGGGGGAATGTTTATGTAATTTCCGCGCCCAAAGTTGGAGCCGTTTTTTTTCTTTTTCTTTCAAGCCTCTTTTTGAAGCCACTTTTAGTTTCACTTTTGGGAGGCCGCTGGCTGGATTGTTTGTAAGTGGGGGATTCTTGGAGAGAAGAGGAAGTGGGAGGGGAAATGGGCAGCTGGGGAGAAAAGAACAAACGGGTTTCTTTTCTTAGTGTGGCCAAAAGGAATGCATTCCCATGGAAAGAGAAAAGTAAGTAAACATTTTAAAAACTGCTACGTTTTAAATCGTTCAAAAACAAAACGTTCAATGACTGTAAAAACAACGTTTCATATACCAGTGTAGATCCCCTGCTAGTTTACACCACTACCACTACTGTTATAAACTGTTTTAAAGCAGTAGCGTAGATCCTGCCCTAATCTCTGTGAGAGAAGAATGGGATACAAAATGTGACAAATGGTTTTAAAAAAAAACACTCTGTGTTGTCTTGGATGTCACACAGAATTCTCTCTGGTGGGCAAGAGTTAAAACAATCAACAGTGCAGGCCATTTCACCCAGAAAGCCATTTTCTTAATTATTTTAGTTTAACACTTAAGTCCGCGTGCACGGTGGGAGGGGGGAATTCATGTGTAATCCAAAACTCGCTGACACGGGGACAGCACTGGTCTGGGAAAACATTAGCAATACGATTGCCATTACATTAAAAAAATATATTTCTATTAGGCTAGCCCTGTGGGTATTCCATCCTGTCTGTTCCCTTCCACGGTTACATCACTTGATGTCATTAACGTGCTTTAGGGGTATAACATTACAATTTCATCACAGAAACCTTAAACACTTACAGTACTGGATCTAGTTATTACCCTAAATGGCCAGCTCTGAGTCTATTATCATTTTATCATGGGGTGTTTTTTTCTTTCTTTTTTAACACACACGCACACCTCAGACTCAATTTCATTTAATACTGGAGGGGAGAACAACGTAGTTTAGAGATGCTTAAAACTCATTTTCAGTTATAATGCAAGGCATGACAATGACTTCATTCTGTTAAGGGTAGCGACACGGGTAACAGTGCACTCAGTGATATGGGGCATGCATTCCCATCCATATTTATTTAATTTATTATTACATTTCTATCCCACTTTTTTCCCCTCTTGCAAACAACCCAAGACAGTGTACACAATACTCCTCTTCTCATTTTTATCTGCACAACCACCCTGTGAGGTAGGTTAGGCTGAGTGTCAGTGATTGGCCCAAAATCACCCAGTGAGCTTCATGGCCCAGTGGAGACTAGGACCTCATCTACACCTGCCATTTATCCTGGGGTCAGCTCAAGGTCATCCCTGTGCATCCAAATGATGCAGAGGGTATCCCAGAGTCAACTGAGGATATTATTATTCTTACTTATTACATTTAATAAATGATCTTTCAGTTGTCCCGGGATAACCAGGACTGCTGTTATCCAGATTTTGCCCACAGTCCTGGGACAACCCCATTCATGACAAGTGGTGTGGGCTCCCGGGTCCTCCCTCATCCCCACGAGCAGCGGGGCTCTTCAAACAGCCACAGAGCTGTGCAGGGGGGATCCATGCCCATTGGGGGTGGGGGACAGGATGGCTATTGGCATTTTCACAGAGGTGCTGGATCAGGGCCCAGCAATCAGGCCCTGGTTAGGCCTCATCTAGAGTATTGTGTCCAGTTCTGGGCCCCACAATTCAAGAAGGATGCAGACAAGCTGGAGCGTGTTCAGAGGAGGGCAACCAGGATGATCAGGGGTCTGGAAACAAAGCCCTATTAAGAGAGACTGAAAGAACTGGGCATGTTTAGCCTGGAGAAGAGAAGATTGAGGGGAGATATGCTAGCACTCTTCAAATATTTAAAAGGTTGTCACACAGAGGAGGGCCAGGATCTCTTCTCGATCCTCCCAGAGTGCAGGACACGGAATAACGGGCTCAAGTTAAAGGAAGCCAGATTCCAGCTGGACATCAGGAAAAACTTCATGACAATGGAACCAGTTACCTAGGGAGGTTGTGGGCTCTCCCACACTAGAGGCCTTCAAGAGGCAGCTGGACAACCATCTGTCAAGTATGCTTTAGGGTGGATTCCTGCATTGAGCAGGGGGTTGAACTCGATGGCCCTATAGGCCCCTTCCAACTCTACTATTCTATGATTCTAATCGTACAATTGCATGAACATCTTCAAAAGAAACAAATGCTGTGCCGGGAGCATCCCTCTTCAGTTCCTGGACAATGCGCTGGCATTTCAATGCAGGGGACAATCCCGGAAGCAGGTAAGCCCAGGATCCACCACCACCACCACCCCTGTCCTGGAAGGCCTCTTTGGTGTAGATGAGGCCTAGAACCTGGATCTCCTGAGTCTTAGTCGAGTACTCTAACCAGTATCCAACACTGGCTGCTGTATTACAATGCATATCAAAGTACACCATACCCCATTTGGCAGAACGTGGTGCTAATATGCCAGCTCATAGGATGCCTCCCACACTTCATGATGATGGAATTCCAGAAGTCCATCCACAGCCAGCCTGTGCATTCAGGTCCTGGCCCATTTATTTATTTATTTATTTATTTATGTGAAGTCATGTGTTGCCTTGCTGTGTTTCTCTAGCTAGAGCATATTTTAAGCCATGCACTGAGGAATCATATGAATTACATCTCACTATAACTAGGGATGGGTGAGAAATTTGCTCCTTTCACAGGGGGGTGGGGTTTTTTTTAATGGTTTTACTCAGTTTGCACCTCCTGAGCCATTCAGTGATCTTAGAGAGAGTGGCATTCCAAAATATGCATCTTTGCAAGCATTCTGGCAAGCTCATCGTAGGAAATGTTCACACCCAAAATGAGAGCACAAAACATATATATTTGAGAAATGTCTGCACAAAACAGCATTTCAGTAATGTGAAGTATTTGAGGGAAATGTACACCTTTAAAAATGCACAGTAAAAATGTGCACAGTACAAAAAATGTGAACAGAACAGTACAAATTTGGGTTTGGATTTTTCATAAACCTTGCAAGTTTGTGCGGAAATGGGAGAGAATAATCTTGGCCTAGGCATGTCAGAGAAATTCACAAGAGATTCAGATGAGTTGGGATTTCTATGAATCCAATTTGCAGATTCCGCAGCAGGCCGGCTTTTTCTGAGGGTGCACGGATCCCTTACGTTTAGTGGAGATTTGCACAAATGTGCATTTGCACAAGTTTGCATTAGAATGAATGTGCACTAGAACAAGCATGCATCCATGCAAATGTACATTTGCAAACAGGAATGAAATCCTCATACTTCCCTAAAATAAATCCAATTCCATCGAAGAGCAGACGACAGAAAGAAAGACATTTGACAATCCATGAAACACAGATGGAATGGATTTTGCAAAATCTGTACTTCCCTAGAATGGACTCCGAAACCCAATAATCTTTCTGATGGAACCATTGACAGATCCGTCTAGCTTTGGCAAGGCTTGAAGGCTTCTTTCCCATTGCAAGAGAAGTGTCTCCTCTTAAGAAATATACACATTGCCATAGATCAAAGCTTTGCGAGAGAATGGTCCCGTCTTCTGGAATTTCTCATTGCACTGAGTTCGCTGGAGTCCATGCACTCACCCCAAAAGGTGCCGAATGAACCATTCATCTTGGCATGGACGCAGTCTCCCTAGCAACGAAGATGACAGTCGGGTAAAGCATCTGCTGCTTAACTGGTGGGGCGGGCAGACGGCAAAACACATCTGAAGAATAATCCATCCTGGAACAACATTCATTACTCGTATGCAAAAGGTAATACATGAAAGTACTTAGTTCACGATGCTCTTTCAGGCATAGGGAAAGAAGTTGTGAGAAATGCAGGTAGTCTTAATAGATATAGATATAGATATAGCCACACTCCCATCTCTTGTAGTTTGCAAATGGAAAGAACATTTTCCACATCCAGTATGGCAAAAATACCCACATTTTGGATATCAATGTTCTATGTTCCACTGAAACTGTGATTCAGTGGAAAAAATATTACAGTTTAAGCCACACAATTACACTACACAACAGTGGTGTAGTGGAACCAGGCTCCATATGGTTATGACACTGGAGATTTTTTATTAACAGGGATGCTGATCTCATTTGCCACCTAGGGATGATGGACGTGCCCCTGTCACGCACCACTCACCGGGGCCCTGATCGCCGTGCTGGAGGCCTGCTCCATTTACACCTGTAAGCTTGCGTAAATATCTGCATTATGGCCGCAATTTGCATAAAAGGCCCTTTACATAAATGAACAAGCTGCCGTTTTTATGCAAAATGGTGGCGTCCAGGAGGCTTGATCCTGAATCGGCATTTCAGACCCCTTAGGTTTACAAAAGAACTGCACATCGTGGAGATAAAACAGCTAGAACTGGTTTGTTCAAATGGATCGATGCATCCACTTGAATGTTAGGACTCTCCTCGCATTGCATTAGGAAAATTAGTTGAAAAAATGTGAGTAATAGGTCAAATGCATTGCAAAAATGCATATATTAGAAGAAATGTTCCCAATAAATGTTTATGAATTTAAATTCAAAGTTCTTTAAAAAGAGAAGTCAGCGTCTGAGACAATCTGAATTTAAGATTGAATGTTTCTGGGGAATATGGGTAGGAGGGTACTGTTGTACTTATGTCCTATCTGTGGACATCCCACAGGCAGCTGGGAACAGAATGCTTGGCTAGATGGACCCTTGGTTTGATCCAGCTGGGCTCTTCATATGGTCTTTTTCCCACCCCCATGCACAACTCTGGAGGGAAGGCTATAGAAGTTGTCTGTTTCTTAGAAATATGTTAAGAAGCATGGCCTCTTAGCAAAAACATAGCAAAGAGGGATGGCTAACACACAGCCATGGCAGCTTCTTTGGGTTTACATAAATCACTGCTAACTTGCCACAAGAAATATAGAGAGTGGATGGAAATAGATTTCACAGTGACATTAGTTATCCTGGAATAATCCACTTTATTAAATGATAGTAATGCCATAATGGCCATCACAGTATAAGCAATAAAACTAAATTACAAGGTAACTTGCATTAACTCCTTGACATTATATCCAGATTAATGTACAATTAATGTGTCACCTAATACTATGCATGTGTTTGTAGAGGGACAGATGGGTTAAATTGCATTGCACACATGCATATGCACCCATTTATCTCTCTCTCTCTCTCTTTCTGTCTAAAGACATAAATGTAAGTGAGGATGTTATTTTCCTCTAGTGAGAACACAAAAGTCTGCCTCACAGGGGACAAAATGCATTCATAGGTGAGAGCAGTTCTTCCCCTTCTCATAACATAAAGGGCATAGCTAGATGGGGCAGTATCCCGGGGATTGCCCCGGGATCATCCCTGTGTGTTTACATAACTCACAGCAGATCCCAGGAGCAGGGAGGGATGATCCCTCACTTGGCCCGGGATATCACCCAACCTTTTTAGCCCGCTTTTTCCATGTTCTCAGGATGATCCGGAGACCATGGAACGTGTAGCTGGGCGTTGTGGGTTGTCCAGGTTCCTCATGAGTAACCATGTGGAGCCAAGAGCCGGGCACGGAGCTTCTCAGGAGCTCTGTGCCCATTGGGAGTGGTGTGGGGGGAACAGGGAAATTTATTTATTTATTTAAAAACTTACATTTTGCGCATGAGTGCTCATGCACTCAGTCTCCTTTAAAAAAAAATGGTGGGCGTGACATCCTCTTCCAACTGGGACATCGTGGGCCACATGTAGACAGATGGGGAGATTTTGTAATAACCATATTCGGAGATTTTCCCCCCACTGTCGCGCTAGACTCACTAGGTCTAGCCATGGCCTTAGGCAAATTTACTTCCATAATGTCTCTGCCTTTTCCACCCCCTTGAAGAGAAACGCAAGGTGCGAACATGGCACATCTAAATGTTACCAGGATTTAGAGAGATCTCATCAGCATGGGGCTGCTATATTCAGTGGCAGCCTGAGGTTGAATCTAACATCTAGTTTATTTATTTATTACATTTTTATACCGCCCAATAGCTAAAGCTCTCTGGGCGGTTCACAAAAATTAAAACCATCATAAAATAATAGTTCATTCCACAATACCTGCATTCCTCAAATATTTTGCCAGAGCAGAAATCTACACATTCAGTCCCGAATTTCTGCTTGAGCTGGAAATCCAGAGCTAAATTTGGCTGCGTCTTCCAAAATAGTCAACTGTCACATTGCTGTGGAGAAAATGGGCAACCCTATGCCAAAGTGACATGAATGGGCTGAGACAACTTTAGAATAGCCATGTGTCCTCCTTTACAGAGGGCACGTCTGCATTTGAAAGGCTGTCAGAAGACAGACCTTTGTTGGCAAGTGTCTTCTTTTGGAAAGGCATCCAAGGTTGGTTCAAAACTAAAGAAGAACCACGAGAAGAGGATTGGGAATGACATTAACCAAGGGAGAGGTGAAACCTTTAAACTGTCCATAAACAGGTAGACTTGGCCAGCAGACTCAGCATTACACTAGGGTGACCAACTGTCAGGATTTCCCCGGATTTGTCCTGGTTTTTGTTCTTTCCATGGTGTCAGGGGGGATTTTCTATAATTTTCAATAATGTCCTGGAATGACACACCTTCCTCTTTAAGGCTGCCATTAGCATGGCAGGAGGGAATGACATGCTTTCTTGAGGCACATCATTCCCCCACCCCGAGCTCCAATTGAGGTCTTAAAGGGGAAAGTGGGTCATCCGTGGACGTTATAGAAAAGGCCCCAATTGGAGTGGATGGTGGTGAAGCAGAATGAAAACTTTTACCCTCCTCCACTCCAATCGGGTTCTTTAAGGTGGCGGGGGAATAACGTACTTTCTGCAGGACTCAGAAAGCTGCTTCCCCCCCACGCACACTAGGTGTCCTCTTTTTTGGTTTCCCAAATATGTTCACCCTACATTACACAGGTCTCCTAGACACCTGTTTCCCACTAAAATGAGGTGTATTTCTAAGTGATAGTAAAAAATATATATCTAAATTTGTATTTAAAAAGATCAGCGTCTGTGATTTTTATAGAAATGGGTGTCCTCTTTTTCTGCCTTGTCTTTTTTCTTTTTTCTTTTTTGGACAGAGAGGTGATGCATTTGGCCATGTGTACATAGCCACCCTAGATGACTTTGGGGCCCTCCTGGCAATAGACCACCATGACCTTGAGCCTGGCGAATCAACAAGACCTTTCTTCTGCCATGTCAGCTTCTCTAATATCAGGCTGGTGACCTAAAGTCTGGGTTTAGAAGGTGTTTCTTCCATTCCTGGGCAAACAGCTTCATAGGTTCCACGGTGGAGGGTTCTATTTTTTCAACAACACTTCATTCTATAATGTTTCAGGTTCCATTTTCAAGCATCCGTTGAAAGATTGGGATTGGCAGGTGAATCTAGAGTAGTTTCAGTAAGTGCAGGGAAACATGGGGTTATACATTCTACCTTGGTTGAGGCCCATGCTAATATGAAAGACAGATGTGTACTGCCCAGATAATATTTGTTATTGGGCAGATTGAAAACTTAAGCGACTACACTTAGAGTACTGTGTACAGTTCTGGTCACCACACCTAAAAAAGGATATTATAGAGCTGGAAAAAGTGCAGAAAAGGGCAACTAAAATGATTAAGGGGCCGGAGCATCTCCCTTACAAGGGAAGGTTACATCAGCTGGGATTGTTTAGCTTGGAAAAAAGGAGGCTAAGGGGAGACATGATAGAGGTTTACTCAGTTGAATTTTAAGATTCCTTTTAATAATGTGCTGCTTTTAGTAATGTATTAGTTTTAAATGTTTTAATTATATGTATTTTATGGCATTTGCATTTATGTTGTACCCCACCTAGATCCGGAGGGAGAGACAGGTAGCAAATAAATAAATAAAATTATTATTATTATTATTATTATTATTATTATTATTATTATTATTATTATTATTATATTACAAAATTATGCAGGGTATGGAAAATCATAGAATCATAGAATTGCAGAGTTGGAAGGGGCCTACAAGGCCATCGAGTCCAACCCCCTGCTCAATGCAGGAATCCACCCTAAAGCATCCCTGACAGATGCCCGTTCAGCTGCCTCTTGAATGCCTCTAGTGTGGGAGAGCCCACAACCTCCCTAGGTAACTGATTCCATTGTCGTACTGCTCTAACACTCAGGACGTTTTTCCTGATGTCCAGCTGGAATCTGGCTTCCTTTAACTTGAGCCTGTTATTCCGTGTCCTGCACTCTGGGAGTGCAGGACACTCCCAAATGTGGATAGGGAGACATTTTTCTCCCTTTCTCAAAATACTAGAACCCAATGGGGTCATCCCATGAAACTGATTGGTGGGAGATCCAGGACAAATAAAAGGAAGTACTTCTTCGCACAGTGCATAGTTAAATTATGGAACTCACTACCACAGGTTGTAGTGATGGCCACCAATCTGGATGTCTTTACTAGGGGGTTGGATAAATTCCTGGAAGCAAAGGCTATCAATGGCTACTAGCCCTGATGGTTGTGTGCTGTCTTCAGTATTCGAGGCAATAAGCCTGTGTGCACCAGTTGCTGGGGAACATGGGCGGGATGGTGCTGTTGCACCATGTCCCGCTTGCTCTTCCCTGGCTGATGGCTGGTTGGCCACTGTACAAACAGAGTGCTGGACTAGACGGACCCTTGGTCTGATCCAACATGGCACTTCTCATGTTCTTATGTTCTTATAGTAAATAATTAAATAAAATCATATCATATCAACAGAGAAACAGGGCAACAGGCTCAGTCTTTTCTGTCATGTTTTGGTGGGACCATTCGTGGCAAGTGAATGAGGGCGCCATTCACATTGCATTTATTGCTAGGCCACCAAGAGTAGAAAAACAAGGGATAGGAAAAGAAAACAATTATTATAATCCAACCTGTTTCAGATCCTAATGGCTCTTCATCATAAAATCTGGAATAAATACACAAGATTTTTTTTTGTTATAAAACTTAAACATGCTTTTAAAAAACGGCAATAATAATAAATAGCATAAACTATATCTATTTATTTAGCCATGACTGTTTCTGAATGACCCTGGGGACAATCACTCTATGTCAGCTTAGCCTACCTTCCATGGAGGAAGAACTACTTATCCATCTTTTGGTTTCTTGGAGAAGAGGTAAGATATAAATAAATGAATAGAGTGTGTGTGTGTGTGTGTGTGTGTGTGTGTGTGTGTGTGTACATAAAAGAAATCGAGGCATTTACTTAACTTTCTCACTCAAATGGAGAGGGCTTGAATGTGTTTATTTTGGCCAGATTGTGCCTGGCATTTTCCAATTCCACACACTTGCATCGTCTTTTCCAAAGGAAGCTACTGCTAAATATACTCTCAAGACTCACTTTGCCAAGGGGAAATTTAAAGATAGTAGAGAACAGCTTTTCCTTTCTGTAACCCACCAGAGCCTTCTTCAGATGTGGGCTCCTCCACTGAAAAGCAATGCATGAGCTGGGGGTGAAGCCACACCAACTAGCTTCATGCCACCCCCTAAAGCCCCACCCCTCAACGTCCGCTTGCTTTCTGGTCAGGTATTATTTTATTTCATTTTATTGCGTTTATATCCTGGCCTTTTTTCCTCCAAGGAACCCAAGGTGACATACATAATCCTCCTCCTCCTCTCCATTTTACTCTCACAACACCAACCCTGTGAGGTAGGTTGGGCTGAGAGTCTGTGACTGGCCCAAAGTCACCCAGTGGGTTTCCATGGCCGAGTGGGGACTAGAACCCGGATCTCCTGACTCCCAGTCCGACACTTTAGCCACTACATCACACTGGGGCCGTAGCTAGACCTAAGGTTTATCCCAGGATTGTCCTGGGGTCAAACCTGTTCATCTAACTGCCACACAGGGCATCCAGCGCTCAGGCAGGGACGCACCCGGGATGATCCTAGGATAAACCTTCTACCAAGCTATGGCCTGGTAGAAGAATATACACACAAAGCTCTCTGGCTGCAGACCTGTGGTTGACAGGAATGGGACCAGATGGACATGTGTCATTGGGCAGTGGGGCTAGATGGTACAGCCTCAGCTCACATGCTTATCTTCAGTGCAGGAGCCCGTATGTGAAGACAGCTCAGAGAGTATTTCTATTCAAGCCACAGCTCCCCGTGATTAGGCATAAGTGCCTTATCTCCCGCATCGAGATGTGAACCCATTTATTGATTTTGAATTTTACAAAAATCCCTGGGGAACATGGGGGAATACCCCCCCAATCCCTGGCTTTCCCCACTTTCTCCCCCATCCCCTCAGACTTTCAGATGTCTTCTCCTGCACTACCAATACAGGAGATGTCTTCTCCTGCACTACCAATACTCAGCCTCCTTCCCAGACGGAGCTCTGTGCTTTGAGGGTGCTATGAAGGTTGCACTACCAGTCTGTTTGAACCCTTAATCAGCTGATCCCAATACCCAATCCTTATCCACCCCAAGACCTATAAACCCTTGGCTTCAGACTAGAGCTTGCTGCTTAGTTTAAGCAACATATCTATTGAGTGAGGGCTCAGTTCCTTCTCTTCCGTTGCTGCTCCAGACTTGAACCTGCCTGGTTTTGACTACACACCTTCTTGTGCCCCTCTGATCCTCAGCTTCTGCCTTGAAACTTGACCCCTGCCTGTCTTGGAACACACACCTGTTTCCAGCCCTCTTGCAGCAACAGCCAACTCCCAAAGCTCCCAGAACCCGATAGTTGGGGTGGGCAAATCAATCTATTTCTGGACCATCTCATTTCCGCATGTGTTCACCCATAACTCTGCTCTGTGCCCTGTTCCCACATTTATCTGCGGTTTTGTTGTTGTTAAAATCCACACAGAAATTCATTTTTAAATACATAGTTTGAGCGAATGTTAAATCTACTTTTCCAAACATATTTTCTCTCAAACGGACACATTTCTAAACATCTCTTCTTTTAAAACAAAACAAACAAACAAAACAATGCATTTTAAAATGTGTTTTAAATGTGTTGCTGTTTTAGCTGGGTAGTGTGTTTGGAACATTCAGGAAATCTGAAAAACAGCGCAGAACCAAGTTCTGATCGCCACAGGTACAGATTAGGTCAGTTCATATCAGAATTTGCAAAGGTTTGCCATGGCTCAGCAGAAGGACAGTTCGATTCCAAATTTCTCCAGGTAGAGCTAGGAAAGAATCCTGACTCAAACCCCGGAGATGCCAAGAAAGCCGAAGGCAAAGGGGTAAAACAAAGTGGAACGAAAGTGGTATATAAAAGGCAGGAGCCACACGACTGCTTTATAGCAGTATTGAAGTGCAGTGACAACTGTTGGGGCCCATGACACATCTACACCAAGGTGGATATAACACTATGAAAGTGGTATGAAAGCGGTATATGGCATGTGTCAATGGGCCCCAACAGTTGTCAGTGCACTTCAATACCACTATAAAGCAGTAGTGTGGCTCCGGCCTTTTATATACCGCTTTCATAGTGCTTGGTGTAGATGAGCCCATAGTCACCACCACAGCCACTGATGCAAAACAGGTGGTGGCAAAATGGCATAAGACACAGTAGAGCATTTTAGATCTCATTTGGACCCTCACATGTGATGAATGACTGGCAAGTGGAACAAATGAGACTAATTAGATGGACTAATGGATTGATTTGCTCTCAAGGATTAGACAATGGCTACTAGTCATGATGTCTATATATTTCCTCGAAAGGTCAGATGCTGGAGAACACAAGTAGGAGTCTGCTATGACATTCATGACCTTGTTCTGGGCTTCCCCTAAGTCCCTCGTTGACCACTGGGTGAACAGAGTGCTGGACTTTGGTCTAATGTACACCAAGCTGGATATTGCACTATGAAATCAGTATATAAAAGGCCGGATCCACAGTACTGCTTCATAGGGGTATTGAATTGCACTGACAACTGTTGGGGCCCATTGCCACATACCATATACTGCTTTCATACTGCTATATCCTGCTTGGTGTGGCTCCTGCCTTTTATATACTGCTTTCATATTGCTTTCATAGTGCAATATCCTGCTTGGTGTAGATTAGGCCTGAGGGGCATGAAATAGAAATGATATCTTGCATTTTGCCTAATCAACCCAAGGGTCCAAAACGTGTTGGGTTTTATAATAAACAACATACTTTGTTCTAATCCTTTGTCTTTGGCTTTTGGGGCATCAGACCCTGGAGAGCCATTGCTGCCAGTCAATGTCAACAATACAGGCTTGATGGACCAAGGGTCTGACTTGACATAAGCCAGCTTCCTATGTAGAGGTGGGAGAACTTACCCGGCCACCACGGCCAACCCCCTCCCTTGCTGGGCTGCACAAGCCTTAGAAGAAGCCTGTAAGGCCCCGGCAGATACTCCGCAGGTGCCCTCCCACATGCTGAAATCACTCACTTCCCCTTCCTGCATCAATGGAGCATTTGCGCCTTTATCTTTGCATTGATTGGGCCTTTAAGGCCACCACTGGTGTGGGTGGGGGAGCAATAGGCAACGTATGGAAACTCCAGAAATTGCTAATTTCTAATTTCTTTACAGAGATGCAAATTTAGAAATAAATATTATAATTTAAAGAGAACTAGAATATATCTAGCCATTGTAAATAAGGCTGTGACTGGGGCAGGATCTACGCTACTACTTTAAAACAGTTTATAACAACAGTGACAACTGTTAAGGCACAGGACACACTCCGGATACAGTTTCCAAACCGTTTTCAAAGTGTCATATCCTGTTTGGTGTAGATTTGGCCTAGGTGACCAATGTGTCTTGCTCAGTGTGCTGTTCCCATGGATGGGCAAATTCAAGTCTCTCCATTGCTCTGGGTTTTTATGGTTCTCCTTTATCTTTAAGTAGGACATGGACTGGACAGCCCTTCAACGAGAGGAGTCCGTCAAACAGAGGACTGTCCTCCGGCAGCCCTTCAAAGAGAGGACTGCCCTCTGTAAAGTCAAACACCGGGTCACCCTGTACAGCTGTAAGCAAGTGGAGGAACATGTATTTGGAGTTCATTTCAGTTTCTCGCATGTCAAGATAGGAAGGATGTGCAAAGCAGCAAAACTTGAGCTCACCGGAGTTCTCCGAATTCCATCTTGAAACTCGAGTCTGTATCCAATTGTGAGCTTCGGTTTTTCGTTTTGCATGAAAATCCGTGCCTATTTCCGCGGGCATCTTTCCAAACGCACACCGTATCTTCGAACCGCACGCATTCTTCTCCCGTCGATTGAAGTGCACTGACGCGCATTTTCCAAAAGTGTGCATTTTTTAACGTGCATTTCTCAAATGCTGCTGAACCCGTCTTTTGGAGTTTGCAAATCACATCGCAACCTTGGAAATCTGGGCGCTCCAGCAGCAGATGGGGTCCCAGTCCATGTTCAGTTTGGACGTGCGAATTGTGTAAATCCTTATTTTTTTAAAAAAAATGAACTGAAACTAATTTCTCATGCATCCCTACAAGGTGATGAATGAATCATGTGGACCATTGGCATAAGGAAGGGGTGGATTTGTGGTGGTGGGTGTTCTTCACCACGGCTGTCTGTGGCAGATTCCCTTCTCTAAGCTGCCTTCCCCCCCTCCCTCTTTTTTGGCATTGTCACTCTCAGGCCGCTTTGTTGGAGAGGTGGGGGAGGGAAGGAGGAAATCATCTCTTTTGCTAATCACCCATCACAAGCGGCAAAATCCCGTCGGCCAGCCTGGTGCCAGCTAGGTACCGTGCAAAAGGGGGAAAGGAAGGAGGGGGCGGGAGAGCGATCTGTCACTCAAAGAGGATATTTATGAAAGATGACAGTTTTCAAATATCTCAATCTTGGACAAGGCCGCTCCAGTGACACGGAGGAGTGTTGCAAAATTGGAAGAGTCAGCAGCCAACATTTATTTCATCAGGACCTGTCCAATCTCGGCCGATCGCTTGACAGTCCTGGGATTGCCGCCACGCGCCGGCCTCTCGTCATTGGCCCTTTGCATGGCGTTTGCATGGATCAGTCTAAAGAGCTGTAATAAATATGTAAAGGAGGGGGAAGTGGGACCGTTGGGCAAAGCAGCCGGAGAACGGGCCGTGGTGCTGAGCGACCCTTTTTAGGTATGCCAAAAGGGAGCAATGGTAATTACATTCATATTGATCGTGATTGAGGGGGAAGAAGGTGATTAGGGTTTCTTTATCTCATTCCTGCAATGAGGAAGACACGCACACACACAGACACACCTGCACACACATCCTCCGTTTGAATTAGAGGGGCTCAAAACTGAATCTAGGAGGAAGGAGATTCCTACAGGCCCTGCTTCTTCATCCATAGCCAACTTGCCCAACCCATAGAGTTGATGGGAAATAGACAGTGTGTTGGACTGTTTAGCGCAGGACGGGAAACTTTTTTTTTTCTATGCAGAAGGCTAACATGAGTAATAATGAAAATGATGGATGAATAATCTAAACATTAGGGATGTGCTCTGGTCCATTACGGATCCACGGATCCAGAGCAGGCCGATCCGGACCTCCAAAGCCTGGTTCTGGAGCGGAGCGGGGGAGGACCGGATCAGCCTGAAGCGGTTTGGAACAGTCCAAAGTGATTCGGACCATTCCCAAGCTTTGGAGCCAGGTAAGTGGGGAGGGGAGCTTACCTAGGAAGTGGGAGGGGGCTTACCTGGCTCTGCCGCTGCCACGGTCCATGCGGCGATGGTGCCAGGTAAGTGGGAGGGGGAGGGGCTTACCTGGCTCTGCCACCAACACAGTCCGTGCAGCGATGGTGCCAGGTAAGAGGGAGAGGGAGGGGCTTACCTGGCTCCGCCGCCAACACAGTCCGTGCAGCGATGGTGCCAGGTAAGAGGGAGGGGGAGGGAGGCTTACCTGGCTCCATCGTCTGCCACGGCCTATTTCCGGCCTTAGGCCTGCGTGGCAGTTGAAGCCACAGCACAGACCGCAACGGACAACAGAGCCAGGGAAGGGGGAAGGGGGAGGGGGCTTACCTGTTTCCACCACCACCGCAGTCCATGTGGCGATGGTGGTGGAGCCTGGTAAGTGGGGAGGGAGGCTTACCTTTGTCCATTGTCCATGCAGCAGCTTCAACTGCTGCCCAGGCCTAAGGCCTATTTCCTGCCTTAGGCCTGGGCAGCAGTCGACGCCGCACGGATGGCAGACTACAGAGCCAGGTAAGGGGGGAGGGGGGCTTATTCAATCCCCATTTTGTTCCCCCTTCCCTGCCTCTACCATCCACTGTGGAGGCAAGTAAGTGGGGAAGGGGGGCGCAAAATGCCATCCGAATATCATTCCGGACCTCCAGATCTCGCTCCGGATCTGGTTCCGGAGCAGATCGGGGGAGGTCCAGATTGACCCAAACTGGTTCAGGGAGGGGGTTGCACAGCCCTACTAAACATGCTTACTGGCTCACAAGGATCCAATCCACTTGTCCTTGCTTAGTGGTACACAAGGCTATAGCTTTGATGGACGCATTGACTGAGCATGACTGAGCATATTTGGGTGTTTGATGAACAAGCACAATCCAAGTCAGTTATTGATAGACGGTTTCTATTTCTTGCATTTATAAACTATACTTCTTCAATACATCATTTCTCAAGTTAATACCGATCCCTTTGGAAGGATTTACTTATTCAATGTATTTTGTATGACTGTCACTTCAATGACAGTCTGTGTTCACTGCTGGCAATGTTTTAGTTATATGTGTATTGTATTTTCTGGTCTTCTCTGGATTTCTGTTTTCATTTAACTAGATTTAGCTATATTATTTATTGGGGGGGAAACAACAATAACATATCTTGAACAAGGAAAGGAAAGAAATAAATGTCAGTGAGTTCAATGAGAAGTACATGCAGGGAAGCTTGCTTACGATTGTAACCTAAGGTTGCAAAACTATATTCATTTACCTGGGAGTAAATCTCATTAAACTTAGTGGGACTTAATTCAGAGTAGACACAAATAGGACTGTGCTGTGGGTTCAAAAAATGCTAGCACGTTAAAAATGGCCACTTTCACCCGTGCTTAAATTATTATTATTTTTAACTTAAAACTTGGTTTTCTAGAACTTATGGCTACAATTTAAAAGGAAGCTTTAATAATCAAAGAAACGGATGGCTGGAGCAGGCCAGAAATGCAACTTGATGGCACCGCTTGTGGAATCATCCCAATTGATTGCTATTATTCTGCTTCCCTTTGTATCGTCACATGCAAAGTGCAGGGTGAGGCTGTGATTTAATTAGCTACAATGACAGAATGTTGTTCTCGCCAGCACCTACCCTATGGCCGTGCATGCAACACTGGCACATTGTGCACGGCTCCACGCTGGCTTGCCGATATCACTAATGTAAATGGAGGTGGATTATGTTAGCGGAATACAAAGCTGATCTTCTGTTGTAGGTTTTCAGCAATCCTATTGAAATGGATGATGAATTCAATTAGAGCCCTTGTTCGTCTCTTCTTTGTGCCTGAATAGCTTAGGACCCTGCATAATCTAAGCTAGAAATGTAACCCAATCAGCCTGTCAGTGAAGAAAGCTAGCTTTTTCTTCCAGAAATGTTGGGCAAAAGGGAGGGGGTGGGTCATTATACAATGCATACTTATGGAGATTGGTAAGGGAAGTATAGTGGGTTAAATATCTGGATGGAAATATATATATATATATATATATTTCCGTCCCCTCCCAAATGCGGTCTTTGTGCAGTCAGCATTTGGGCTGCGTGCTTCTATGAAATTGTTAAAATGACATTATCAAGATTCAAGTAGAGTGATACATTATGAGTCACTACTTTGGAAATATAAATAGTTGGACTAGCCATTCAGGGTGAAAGCAGTGTGTGCTTCCTCTCCTATTTCTGCCTTTTTATTAACTTGAGCCAGATCTACACCAAGCAGAGATATAACACTTTGAAAACCTTACACGACTTGGGATCACAATACCTGATGGAACACCTCTCCCAACATGAACCTACCCATACACTACGCTCATCATCTAAGGTCCTCCTCTGAGTGCCTACTCCGAGGGAAGCTTGGAGGACGGCAACAAGGGAGAGGGCCTTTTCAGTGGTGGCCCCCCTATTAGGGAATGATCTCCCCAACAAGGCTCACCTGGCACCAGCATTGTTATCTTTTCAGTGCCAGGTTAAAACAACATATGCTGAGTTTTTAACTAACCCCAGAATAGCTGTTTTAATGGATATTGCTGTTTTTATGCTTTTAAATTTTTGTATATTTGTTTTTAATGTTCATTGTTTTTAACTTTTGTAAACCGCCCAGAGACCTCCAGCTATGGGGCGGTATATAAATGTAATAAATAAAAATAAATAAACAGTTTGAAGACCATATACAGAGTGTGTCATGGGCCCCAACAGTTGTCTACACTGAATGTGGTGTAGTGGCTAGAGTGTTGGACTGAGAGTCGGGAGATCCGGGTTCTAGTCCCCACTCAGCCATGGAAACCCACCGGGAACCCAGTCACAGACTCTCAGCCTAACCTACCACACAGGTTTGTTGCTGTGAGCATAAAATGGAGAGGAGGAGGATTATGTACGCCGCCTTGGTTTCCTTGAAAGTAAAAAAGACGGGATATAAATGCAATGATAAATGAATAAGTTATAAACCATCTTCATGCAGTAGTGTAGATCCTGCCACAGAGTTAGAGGGCTGGTTTGACATGAGTGTAAGGATGGGGGGGGGAAATCCCTTCATTTCACGTGTTGCACTTTCAAATCAAGACGTACACAAATGTCTAACTCCGCACCTCTCTGATTTCGCAATAGAATTCTCCAATCAAAAAATGCATACAAGAATGTTGGTTGTTTTATTATGCTTTTTATGGTTTTAATTTTTGTGACCCGCCCAGAGAACTTCGGCTATTGGGCGGTATAAAAATGTAATAAATAAATAAATAAATAAATAAAAAGTGGAATAGTTCCCCTAAAAAGGAGATGCTTCCTTCCTTACCCTGATGCCACACACACACTTTGCTCCCCCCCCACACACACACCATTGCAAAAGTTTCTTGATTGACAGATTGTTAGTCAAGCAGATGTTCTCAGTTTATCTTAGCTACCAGTTCAGATGCCTACATTTGTTTGTTTATTTGTTGTTACAACTATCATGGTCATATCAACTTTACAGTAAGCACACAAAAACTCTGATACAAAGAAGTAAAATACGAAAAGAAAGGATTTCATTACTAAAATACTAAAAAGGATTTCATTAGAAGGTGCCCACAAATATGTAAAAGTTCATTTTAATACAAAGAATTTAAATAAGAGACACTAAAAATTCACATTAAAAGGTCCATAACTGTATAAAAGTTAATACTACTGATATGTTAAAACTACATAAGAGCTTACATATTACAATAACAATGTGATTAGCAGACACATCATGTTTTGTTTTAATTAAATACCAGGGGCATTGTGATCAGTACTGTGGTCATGATAAAAAAAAAAATCCCTCTCCCGCCACATCAGTTATTTATGTATTTATGTATTTATTAAATTTATAAACCGCCCCATAGCCTAAACTCTCTGGGCGGTTTACAAAAGGTAAAACCAGTGAACATTAAAAAGTATACAAAATGTAAAACTATCAAAATATAAAAACAGCAGTATAAAACAACAGTATCCATTTGAACAACAACAGTTCTGGGGTCCATTAAAAAACAAACTGAGCATATGTTGTTAGATGCTGTTAAAGAGAGAGAGCTTCGGCTATTGGGGGGTATAAAAATGTAATAAATAAATAAATAAATAAATAAATAAATAAATAAAATGCTTGGGAGTAGACAAAAGTCTTGACCTGGCACCGAAAAGAGAACAATGTTGGCGCCGGGCAAGCCTCATCGGGGAGATCATTCCACAGTCAGGGAGCCACCTCTGAAAAGGCCCTCTCCCTTGTTGCCATCCTCCGAGCTTCCATCGGAGTAGGCACTCGGAGGAGGACCTTAGATGTTGAGTGCAGTGTACAGGTACGTTCATGTTGGACAAGATGGGCCATACAGCAGGTATTGTGGTCCCAAGCATTAGAGGGAGGGAAGCTCCCATTACCACCAATGGGACTTTTTTTTCTTCCTGATGCTAATTGCCACACTTGGGGGGGGGGGGGTAAGGGGAGCTTCCCCGAAATTGCAGTGGCAGAGGGGAAGGCTTCAGACACTCTCTTCCCACTGCACTCAGGTGCCAATCATGAAAGCAGCATCCTCTGCCTGGCATTTCATGTTTTTTTTAAAAAATAAATAAATCCTGCAACGTGATGGTTAATCATTCATGTAATATGAATGGGAGGCCCTGCTTTCCCCTCCACCATGCTCACAATGTGATTTGTGATGTGGGTGCCCCGCATCAATACCAGGGTAGCCAGGTGGCCTTTTTTTGTACAAAGGACAGCCCTCTGTGCACCCTCTGTTTGAAGAACTGTCCTGTCCAATGCCAGTTTAGGTGCACTTGCCTAAACAGGTGACTTGGTCACCATCTTCCGCACTCTGGTGAGATTGACTGTAATTCTATTAAAATTATAATAATGATTCCTAAATTTGCATCTCCTCATGTCAATTAGCATGTGCAATTTTTATGCAAACTTATGTCCATTTTTGGCTGGCCATTCATAAGTGGCCACCCTGTAAGAACAATGGGATTAACCATATTTTATTTTTTCTTGTTTTACTTCCCCCCCCCCCCCATTAGAAGAGCCATGCAATTCAGGCCTTATACACACGCACACACACAGAGAGAGAAAGAGAGAGAGAGACAGAGACAGAGAGAGAGAGAAAGAGAGAGACAGAGATAGAGACAGAGAGACAGACAGAGACAGAGAGAGAGAGAGAGAGAGAGAGAGAGAGAGAGAGAGAGAGAGAGAGAGAGAGAGAGAGAGCTGCCCCACAGTCTGAGTATGGTGGAAAAGGGATGTCAGGTTTCAGCAAACCTTAGGCTTTCAGAGAGACCCAATGGGAGCTGGCTGTGAGTCCAAGTGGTCTGGAAGTAGGGGGCATGTTTTAGAAGACAAGAGGGAGCAGAAGATTATGTAGCATCCTCACTAAAAGGGAAAATGTTTGGAGTAAGGAGCAAGTTGCTAGGGGTTCATAGGCCCTGATGGATGGGCATTTGCCCTTGGGGTCAGCTAACTGAATGTGGGTCCTTCAGCCAAGATGGAGCCCCAAGTAACAGAACTAGAATACTGATAGTGCTAGTTGGTAAGACTCCAAAGAAGAGGATCTAGGACCCAAGTAAGAATCTGAATCAACACATAAAGGTGTAGTGATGCACCACAATTTGCCCTGTCTCACAGATGCTATTCCTCCCCTAAAGGACAAATCCAGCACACCTCACAAAATGATGCATTCAGCATTTGGCACTTATATTGCATCACTATCAACTATTTGGGGTGCAGCTGGAGGGTGTGCAGTTCTTCTTTCATCATGCACAAAGAAATGTTTACCATATCTTCAAAAGAATGGCAACCACCATTTGTGTCAATGTGCAACTTTGAGCTCAACTCATTATCTCTGTCTTTAGAAGAACTCCCTGTTGGTTTAGCAGATGTCCGTTATTTTATTAGAGACCCCTACATTTGAATGGATTGTCCTTGATTCTAGAATATCAAAGCTCCATCAAGCAGATTTGATGTCCCTTATTTCCAAAATCTACACCTCCACTGAATTCCATTGAATATACTCCAAGATTCTCACCACACTCCTTATGTCAACGAAGATACTCATTTTAATGTGAACTTACCTGCACACCAACAGGAAGGCAGTTACAGAATGATATCACTACTCCCAAATTTTGAGATGCAGTTCGCAAATACAACCCTACAAGCCCTGGGTCCATTGCAACACTTTGGAGAAATATTATATTCCACAAATGGAATATAAAGAGTCCTTTTTTTCAGGGTGCCTTCCAGTCATTGTCTTTCAATACTTTCATTACACACACTTAAATACCATTCTTCATCTGCAAAAGCTGGTTCCTCCCAGAATTACAAAGAAACAAATGTAATTAAAATACAATGCAACATCAGTCTGCAAAAATGAGAGGGATAAAACAAATACTTCTCAATTAAGTAAAACCATAACACAATGTTGAAAATCAACCCAAAAGCCTTGGCAAATAGAACCCCTGGCACCTAAAATAATTCAACGTTTAGGCTACAATCCTGTAACCACACTCCTGGGAGCAAACCCCATTGATTCCTAGGACCCTTACTTCTGAGTAGATGTGAGTAGGATTGTGCTGTTAGTTTATTTGTGTGGCACTTCCTCACAGTGAACTCTGGCCAGAAGTGTATCACAATAAATATTAACTTATCCACACACAAAAAGCACAATTTGTTACAAAACCTATCAATTCAAGCAAGACAAACTCAACAATTCAGCAATACTGCATTGCCGTGCGGAGGTCGATAAATAACGAGATGAGACATGTACAGTTAAGTTTAAATAGGGCCACATTTATTAAAGATCTGCAAAGGTGGAAATTCTATAGGGCATCGAGTATGGCCTGTTTACAGGCCCTTCTAAGTTGGGCAAGCCATTCATGACCCGTGGGTTGGCACTGAGCCATTAACCTTCCCACAGGCCTGCCCCTTGTGGGGTAGGGAGACCTTCCAGTGACACCCCTAAACCATGCCGCAGGCCTCTGGGTGGGTGAGAAGGGTTGACCTCAAAGGTTATCTCCCAGCCAGACTGAGGGGCTCAAAGCTGGGAGCCCTCAGATATTACTAGTCACCCTAACAGTGCCTGTGAATGCTCATCATTCCCAACACCAGCTCTGGATGCCTGTACCTAGCTGCCTATTAGCAAAAGTGACCAAATTAAGAATCTGACAAATCAACCTATTTAATACTCCCCCACTGTCTTGCAGTGTGGATTAGGCAAAATTCAAAACATGTGTAAAAAATTCCTACTCGGCCCCCTAATGGCAACGTGCAAGCTCACACTGCCTACAGAGAGGAAGCCATGCAAACAGAGAGGAGGCTAGGAGGGGAGAGCTCTCTTTTATAGCCTCAGTAGTCCCCTCCCAGCACAAGTGGTGCCAAACAGTGCCCAGACAATGGCTGGCGGACACATCTCATCCCTCTCCCCCACCCGCAATGGCCTCCCCATGCCCAGGCTGTGCCAGGCATGGCAGAATGGCACTTGCACGACCCCTTCCCACCTTCCACCCACCCACCCCTGGAAGGAGACTCGGCGTTCTGTGATCACTGCCTCTTCATTGGGATACTTTATAGATTTTCTGTTCTTCGGCAAACCATTGGGTTTCCTTAAAAACTTTTGATGCCTCCCCCGTCTTGTGCATGGTTGGTGTGATTTTGGGTACATCTGGGTACAGGTACGGCCTGTCAGTGGAGATTCATAACATTAACTCTCTCTGTGATTTTAAGACAGCTTTGAGGACTAGCCTTTTCCGGCAGGCCTACCCAGATCAATGTAAAATCAAGAATTTTCAAGATGTGTTGATTCTTGTACTAATGTTGTCCCCTGCCTCAATCCCAAGGGAGAGGTGGATAATAAATAAATAAATATTATTATTATTATTATTATTATTATTATTATTATTATTATTATTATATTTGGAGAATACGTTCACAATTAGTATATAGGATTAAATAACTTAGGTTCATCTTCAGGCTAGTTACCTCCTTCCTCTTCGCAGCCTGAAGAAACAGCGTCTCCCTTTCTGGCCAGTCCATCATCCTAGTGGGATGCCTTCGACTTCCATATAGTGGAATGAATAGCAGATTAATCATTCTGTTGTGTGCGACGCGCTGCCTCTCTAATGTCCCTGATTATGCCATATTGAATAAATAGTGTTGCTAGGTTGATATGTTTAAGGCAAATGAGATGCTTATTGGTATCTAAGAAGTGAGTTAACAAGATCCATTTCCCTCCATTGACTTCTACTCATGTATTAATGAGGTTCAAAAATGTCTTTTCTCCATGTGTAAGATTAACCGGGCCTTTGATATTCCCATGAAGCACACAAATATTTGCTCCATTTATGTTTGCGTGAATGTGTCAATGGAGCTAAATCTTCAGAAAGGGAATAAATTTATACCATATCCATTAAACCACTTACAGGGAACTGTTTGTGCTGCTATTGCAATTATTTGGATAGCAAAGATCCACATTTAGGGAATTTTATTGCTCAAATTCAGTGTAAAAAGTGAAACAAACTTCTCCCAAACAATGAAATCTTCATACAAATATGTATATTAAGAATATTAAACAGCAAATGAATGTTTAGCTGTATTGCTTTTAGCTTTCGGGTGTTTAATCAACCTTAGACATAAGCATACATCAGTGTAAGGCTTATTATTTGAGATTTACCAGACCGATTACACTCATTTTTGTTTTAAACTGAAGCTTGAGCAGTCTGGACGTGCAAAAAATAAATAAATTGCAAGTCCTAAAAAAATTAAAGCTCGAACTTTGGTAGGAATTAATTTCGTCTGTGCCGAACAGGCAGGGCAGCCCTTCCACCAGCAAGACGTTGAACAGTGCTGCTTGGCCAATCAGTGTGGCATGAAGGCAGGCCCCAGGCTCAGCTGTGTGCTTAGGCTGTCCCCACCAGCATAGAGGGAGAAGGAGAGGGAGGTGGCCAATTGGGGCACACAACAGAGGGGGTGGGTTCACACCTCATGCAAATTTTGGACAGAGGACTTCACCATGCATGGGCCACGTTTTCATTATTCATAACCCACTCTGTGGTGAAGAGGCGTGAGGGGCAAATAAGTGGGAAAGGAACAGAACTACTAGCACCCATAGTGAGATGGGCTTTGCAATAGGGCTGTGCTCCGCTTTGCATCGGAGCATAGAAACAATAGCGAGGCAGCCTGATTCGCCTCCAACGAAGGCGGAGACGAAGCAGGTCGGGGGGGCTGCGGATTGAAACGAAGAGGATCAAGACCAAGCAGATCCTTCGCCTTGATCCAGAGCTCCGAAAAAAAGGTAAGTGGGGGCTTGCCTGGCACTGCCGCAGTCCGTGCAGGTAAGGGGGCAGAGGGAGGGGGCTTACCTGCCTCTGTCGCGGTACGGTGGCAGCTTCAACTGAGGCTGAGGCTCAAACCGGAAGACCAGGCCTGCCCTTCTGCTTTGAGCCTTGGCCTCAGGTGAAGCCGATGCCAGAATGCAAAGGATGCAGGTAAGGGGGGAGGAGGGAGGGGGCCTTTCCTGGCGCCGGCACTGCCACCACAGTCCGTGCAGCGGCAGCGGCAGAGCCAGGTAAGGGGGCAGGGGGGAAGGGTCTTACCTGAGTCTGTCATGTTCTGGCAGCAGCTTCAACTGAGCCCGAGGACTCAAACCGGAAGAAGAGGCCACAGCAGCCTGGTCTTCCAGTTTGAGTCCACGGGCTCAGTTGAAGCTGCCGCCGGACTGCGATGGCTGCAGGTAAGGGGGGAGGGGGCCTTACCTGGCGCCGCTGTGGAGCTCCAATTCAGAGCTGGAGCTCTGCAGTGGAGTGGCCCATAGGGCAGAGGGGGCCCAATCCAGAATTTGCAGATCAGGTGCAGAGCAGGGGGTCCATGCAAAGCCCTACTTTACACTCATCTATATAAGAATGTGTTAGTGTAACAATGATTACTTGAGATCTACCAGACTAATTTGGCCCTTTAAAAAAAACTGGAGCAGTGCAGACATGGAGAAACTTTGGAAAAGTTCAAAGCTCAAGCTTTAATAGTCAAACAATATGCTTCTGTGCCTTGGTGAAGAGCCTGAGGTGGTCAGGGAACTATAGCTTACATGTAGTTCCATGCCACTAGGCATGCAGGGAGAAAAACTCAAAGGCAGGGAGAGAGGGAGGACATTGGGGTTTGCAAGTCAAGCCCACTCTTAGAGGAGCCATATTAGCAGCAAGGATGGCGGTGTCGTAAAACACTGGCATTAGCAAGCTAAGCAGGCTAGAAACATCAATAAACAGTCCAAGGTCAAAAGCATCCATCAAAAACCAGGTCAAACAATACTGGGTTCAGGAACGCACCAAAAAGTACTCAGAGTCCAATCCACGATCAGGTTACGTTCAGGAGCTGGTATGCAAGGGGCAATAGCACAGAAGTCTAACAATTGCTTCCAGCACTGCTCAGGGCTTCTGCCATGTCTCATATTGGGGTGGTGATTAGGAATTGCTGTCAGTTGCATTGGCCTGCAGTTGGCTTCTGCCTGTTCCTGTGGAGGGCCTCTCCCCACACACTCGCAGGCTCAGATGTTCCTCCTTCCTGCTCTATCCCAAGCTGAGGCACAACAGGTGGTGGAAGCAGTGGTGAACACCCTGAGCTGGCAGCAGAAGAGGAGAAGAAGGCAGATTTTAAAATGTGGGGGAATTGGGGAGGAGGTGGGCTTGAAGCCTGAGGGGAAGAAGCAGGTGTCATTCAGTGATGATGGGTGTGAGGAAGTGATGGCCAAAAGTCTTCGGTTACGTTGAAGGAAAGTAACCTCCACACAGCTTCTGGAGGACTGACATAATGGCAGTCAAGAAACAGTATGCTTCACCTTCAGATTATTAGCACCCATGGTGCCCTGAGCTTTAAACTAGTAAATAAATAATTCCTTACATTTTATTTATTTATTTCAAAAAAGTATCCTACTTCACCCTAAACCCAACATGGTTTGCAACAAAATAATAATAAACAGATGTCAAAAGCTCCCAGAAAACCATCAGTGAGGAAGTAAGAGATCCCCCTCCCACCTTAGAAGGGAGTGCCAGAGCCCAGGTGCAACTATGGAAAAGGCCTCGTCTGGGATTGTTGGGATGTACAAGAGGGCATCCAAAGATGATCTTAACACAAGAGAAGCCAGTCAGTCAGACATCCTGGTCCGAAACCATTCAGGACTTTAAAGGTCATCACCAGCACTGTTAATTGTTCTCAGAAACAAACAGGAAGCCCGTGCAGCTGTTTCAACAAGGACATCACATGCTCCCTGATAACAATCAGAGTGCTGCATTTTGGACCCATTGCAGTGTCTGAAGACGCTTCATATGTACAAACTGATCAGTGATTCATGCAGGGAACACAGAAGGGAGGCCTCTTGGGGGAGGAGACTTCGGACTCCTACACACCCAAAAGGCAGCTCTTTTCTAATACAGCTGGTAAGGACACAAATTCAGCTTGCTTACTCGAGCAGAGATGTGACAGGCAGTGTCCTCTGAGTAATTCTGTTGGGTCTCTGCTTTGGTGGTGAGTGAATGATCTAATCAGAGAGGTGGTGACATGATAGACGTCTTCAAATATCTGAGATGGAGCAGACTTCTCTGTTGTTTCAGAGCGCAGGGCAAGAATCAATGGGTGGAAATTGCAGATTTCAACTAAACTTTAGGAGAAATAGCCTACTACTAACAGGTGTTTGACTGTATTCAGGAATACAGTCTTCCTGAAGGTATTTAAGCAAAAGTTAGATGGCCAAGGAATTCTGTAACTGCTTCCTGCATTGTGAATGCTGCATTGAGCTGGGGATTGCACCCAGTGAAGGCTAGAAGCTCTTATATTGGTGGGGCTATGAATCCATTCTGTGTTTTGCACAGAACCAGCCAGAATTCCAAAGGAGCTATCCAAGGTGCTGAAACTACTTTGAGGATAGGGTTCAGCACCTCCTTATCTCCTTTCTGGTTGGTTCTGGCTGAAACCCTGAATGGATTCACAGACCCATTGAAATTGGAGCCAGCAGCCTCCATTGGTTGCAGTAGATTACCCCCAGGGTCTTTTACAAGTTCTAAAATTCTATGATTCATTATTCTATCTGCTCCCAGTAGAATTTGATGGGAAAGGGGCAAGCCCAGAATAGCAAACTATAAAGGGATTCAGCAGGCAGACACCTCTTTAAGTATGCTTCCATTTTGTTTTATATTCTAAAGTGTGCTTCACTTGTTGGGTGCTTGGGAAACAATGTCTAATATAACTTGTTGGTAAATTTGGACTTTCTTTAGAAAATGTGGACTGTTTTGGTTCTTCTAACTAACATGAAGGCAAGTGGTGATGACCCCTTGTGTAGAGTTATCATGGATTATCAAGGACCGTTTATCAGTCATTCCCCATTCTTGAAACCACCTGTTTGGTTTTGGCTATATGTTAAGGACTGAGGTAAAATAATTTTGTAGAGAATGAATCCAAATCAGCCACCATTTTGTTTTTTCCCAGAAAGTCCTGTTCTGAGGTGCTCTCTGGTTTTGAGAAATTCAAAATGGTTGCCACCATTAAAAGAAATGGCGGTCTCCTTTGCTATTCATTGAGAGCTGCCATTATAGTGGGAAGCAGTGGGCAGATTTTTTTTCTCCAGCACCACATTTTATTCAAGATATGCAGTGTTAAATACCTCTCTATGGAAAGAGCAGTGATTGAAGTAGGCTTGTTAAAAATATATAGAATCACCTCCTGCTATTTCATGCAACCCTGTTTTAAAACCTGAACGTCTAGGGAAAACATGTTTTATGTTTGGATAGCTATTCCTCTATTTTTTATAAGTATATCTTGCAAAAAAAAATCCTGAAGATGCTTTACTTAAAAACAGACACAGAGTTTTAAAAGGCATCCCAACCTTTAAAAGGTTGGAGCGGGAAGCAAAGATTAACTTTGCGATGATCCTACCTACGTCTAAGCAGAAGTAAGCCCCATTGAATTTAATGGAATTTACACACAAGTAAATGTGCTGAATAAGAGAAATAGGGGAGACGTGTGACCTTATGTAGTTTCACACTGGCCTGTTTCCGCTTTGAAGCCTGGACCTCAGTTGACGCCGCCGGCGGACCGCAATGGAGGCAGGTAAGTGGGGGGAGGGGGGCCTTAACTGGCTCTGCCACCCGCCGCCGCCATGGTCTGTGCAGCAGCAGATGGCGGAGCCAAGTAAGGGGGCAGGGGGAGGGGCTTACGTACCTCTGTCATGGTCCGGCGCCGGCTTCAACTGAGAACCAGGTATCAAACCGGAAGAGCAGACAGCGGCCTGCTCTTCCGGTTTGAGGCCTAGCCCTCAGTTGAAGCCAGCATCAGACCACGACGGAGACAGGTAAGTGGTGGGGGGAGGCGGCCTTACCTGGCTCCACTGCCCACCGCTGCCATGGTCCGTGTGGTGGTGGAGTCAGGTAAGGGGGGAGGGGGACTTATTCACCCCCCATTTTGTCCCCCCTTCCCCACTTACCTGCCTCCAGGCAAGTAAGTGGGGAAGGGGAGCAAAATGGCGGGCGAATCATGATCTGACCCTTCAGATCTTGCTCTGGGATCTGATCCAGAGTGGGTCGAGGGAAGGTCGGATCAGCGCAAACCGGTTCGGGCCCAATCCGAAAGTTCCAGAGTGGGCCACAAAGTGGTTCGGGGGGCTGGTGCACAGCCCTAACATTTTTTCATCCCAACAGAAGAATCAACAAAATGTTTTGGCAAAACTAAAGCTGGGGAAGGAACCCATTTAGGAAACCTTGAATTAATGGGCCAGTTTCATGAATTTTGCAGTGGAATCACTGTTCCTCTGCTCATGACACCAAGGTGTTTCTTCCAGATCAAAATATTATGCCTCTCTTATCTGCCTGTATCCCCAGGCACAAGGAAACGTTGTGATTATAACTGAGGATGGGTTTCAATGGCAGAAGTCAGTTTCGGCTATGAGGATTTTGTCTTCCATGGGTCCCTGTGAGTAATTGGCAGCTAATAAAAGTGGGACAGGTGAGCCACTTTGTGTAATGGCTGTGGCCATTTATTCTCTGCACCACGTGGGCAGGCACTTCACAGAGGTATAAAAGGGCAATTACAAGAGAAAGGGGAAATTGAGATTGGTTTACTTATTCTGGGGTGGGGAGTTCACTTTCCTTTGATGTTTTTTTCCTGAAAAATGAGGGGGGGGGAATCACCTGTATGCAGCTATTTCAATAGATTTCAAAGAAACATATGCTATGAAAAACACACTCAAACAAGCTCAAGGGGTCTTAGGATGCTAGCAGGCATGCCTAGAGGTTCTTTGGAAGATTCTCTGTTTCTTATTGTATTTCCAGTTGACTCAAGACCAAAATAGACAATGACCCTGTTCAAACAACACACTAAGCAATGGTGGTTAAGCATTTTCAGCTAAACGTTATGGTTTAATGTGTCGTTTGAACCATGACTTAATGAGTCATGTGAACCAATCCTTACCATGGTGGATACATAACCATGGTTTAAACATGCTCACTAACCATTTGCTGTAAACCGCCCAGAGAGCCCCGGCTATGGGAGCGGTATATAAGTGAAATAAATAAATAAATAAATAAAGGGTTAGCAACCTAACCATGGCTTAGCATGTTTATTTATTTTATTTGATTCATTTATATCGCACCTTTCTTCCTCCAAGGAACCCAAGGTGGCATACGTAATCATCATCCTCTCCCATTTCATCCTCACAACAACAACCTTGTGAGGTAGGTTGGGCTGAGAGTCTGTGACTGGCCCAAAGTCACCCAGTGAGTTTCCATGGCTGAGTGGGGACTAGAACTTGGATCTCCCAACTCCCGGGCAGGATCTACACTATTCATTACACCGTTGTTTAAGTGCATTGTTGCATCCTCCCTTGCTACGTTACAAAATGCAACTTGAGCCCAGTCAATCGAAATACCTTTTCTTCTATCGTTTTACCCCGGCACACTCTTCTTTAGAACGTTCTTCATTATGCTCATACCGGCTCTGAAGTAAACCTCCTTCTTCCGGTGACTCTGAGCTAGACCTGCCGGGATAAGCCGGCAGGGAGGCGGGGTGACGCGTAGGGACGAGGGAAGCCCTGCAACGTCTTAAAGGGGCCACGTGCGCCCCGAAAGATAAGCGGTTTTTTAAAAAAATTAAGCCTCTGTCCCCTCTTTCACCGCCCTCCCTCCCCCTCCCCCTCACCCTCGTCGCGTTGTGCCAGCTCTCCCTCCCCTCCCCTAGAAAAGCCCTCACTTGTCCTAATCAGGAAGCAAAGACCATGGTCACGAGACATGACTTTGAAAGACGGCATTGAATACAACGAAAGGTTGGGGCACATTGTTAGTTTTAAAACGATTTTAACAGAAAGTGGAACGGTTTTAAAAGTCAGAAGAAACGTAACAACAACAGCATCACGTGACTGCTGACGTCATCTCTGCCAACTTGTTACGTTTCATCTAGACAAGTGTAGACGGGCTCCCAGTCCAACACTTTAGCCACTACATTACACCGGCTCTCATGTTGTCTAAACAGGCCCAATATGTTAAATGCATGGATACATTTAAAGTTGCTCCTTCAAAAATACTGGAGGTTTTAAAATTATAAATAGAATAGAAAGATTGTCAAGATGATTTTATTTCCCCCTTTTCCATAATGACAGAACTTGACGTTAGGGATGTCAGAGAATCAAACAAGTTTGATTTTTGTGAATCTGACCCGTGGATTCTGCAGCACACTGTGTTGTACAAATTATGTGGACTTGTGGACCACTTGTTTCTTTCCTTCTGGAATTTTACACAAATTTAGTAATAGAAACATACATAGATGTTTTCGTATTTGGTTTTTTGTTTGTTTGTTTGTTTTTAAAAAGCCAGAAATGGGCCCTTTCCCTCCACAGGCTAAAGCATGAGAGTATACATACATCCAGAGAGCTTCAGTGATAGAAATGTAATTCTATACATTGATAGAATGTATAGGGCCTTTTCAGTGGTGGCCCCCCAATTATGGAATGATCTCCCCAATGAGGCTCACCTGGCACCAACATTGTTATCTTTTCAGCGCCAGGTCAAGACTTTTCTCTTCTCCCAGGCATTTAACAGTGTTTAACAGCATATGCTAAGTTTGTTAGACCCCAGAACTTTTGTTGTTTAAATGGATCCTATTTTTATATTTTTAATTTTAGATTCTTTTTAATGTTCACTGTTTTTAACTTTTGTAAACCGCCCAGAGAGCTTCGGCTATGCGGCAGTATATAAATTTAATAAATAAATAAATAAATAAAGTAATGAAAATGAATGCATGAATTTTTTTGCCCCCAAACTCATCGCAAGCCTTGGAAATGTACAAATTCCATCAATGAGATGGATTCGGTGTTTCATCTTGGAAGGTGCAAACTGGGCATTCTCAAATTAAAATGCAAACCCAACGAATTTCTCACCCATCTCTAGTGCAGGAGGGAGCAGCCTCTCGATGCTGTGCAAAGCCAAGTATCTGCTTCAAGTTTGCAGAATTTCCCCCTGCCCATCAGATCTCAACCCTGTGTAGAAGGAGGTATACTTCAACTGAGGGTAAAGAAAGCCCTTGCGGACTGCCCCTTTTGCTCTAAACATGTTTCATCCGTCTCCACCTTAATTGCAGATTGGGGGCATTTTGCAAACATCATTATATGTAATGTGAGAGAAGGGATGTGGCTGAAACAAGACAACACCTGGTGCAAGCCATTAATCGTGTTGTATGGCGGCATGTTAAGCCATACAGTTAAAAGCTGATGCTGCCACCATTTGAAACCTCCTAATTCTGCCCAGGGACCTGGGTTACAGAAACAGCCGGCGGGGGGTGGGAGTGGGGGAGGAAAGTGTTCTCGAGGGAGCCAGTTTCACTTAGCTTGAGCATCTTCTCAGTTTAATATGATTTTATACTGTGTGTGTGTGTGTGTCGCTTTTTAGCTATTGGATAATGATGATTTGTTTAAGGCACCAATACTTGGTTGTACATGCTCAGCTAGCCATTATTAGAGGATATTCCTAATGCCCAGCTAGCCGTTATTGGAGGAAATTGGGCCCACTAACATGGGGAATTTAGAAAGTGATTTGGAACTAAAGCATTTGTTGGAAGATGAGTTCATAGTATGATCAAAAGGGTATCCAGGGCCCTGTCAACACACAGTCGTCGGGGCGCCCTGAAGGCGCTTCAGGGCGCCCCGAAACTCCTAGTGTAGACACCTCAGAAGAGACGGAGGAAGAGCCGGTGGCGGCGGCGGCGGAAAGTTCCCAGGGCTCAGCAGCTTCGCTGGTGAGTCCTTGCTGCCGAGCCCAACTCCCCGCCGGCCTCCTGCTGCCGGGGTAAGAGCAACCCGGGTCGGAGAGCTCGGCTTCCGCTTCCGCCGAGCTCTCTGACCCGGGTTGCTCTTACCCCGGCAGCAGGAGGCCAGCGAGGAGGAGGCTGGGGAACTGGCCGTGTCCTTGCCGCTGCCGTCACCTCCTCCCCTCCAGCCTCCTGCTGCCGGGGTAAGAGCGACCCGGGTCTGAGAGCTCGGCTTCCGCTTCCGCCGAGCTCTCCAACCTGGGTGGCTCTTTCGCCGGCAGCAGGAGGCCGGCGGGGAGTTGGGCTCGGCAGCAAGGACTCACCAGCGAAGCCGCCGTCGCCTCTTCCTCCATCTCTTCTGAGGTGTCTACACTAGGAGTTTCGGGGCGCCCTGAAGCGCCTTCAAGGTGCCCTGACGACTGTGTGTATACAGGCCCCAGTATGGTAAAACCAGTCCAGAAATGGACTAGAGATGGTGGACTTGGGACTCACAGCTTCCTGCTAAATCGTGAATGTATCTATTGAGCTATGAAGCTTTGGGGGGTTTCAGGAACCGGTCACAAGAGCAATTAGATATTGTGCTATACATAGATGGGTGAACCTGCCATCAAATGAAGGAGAACAGCACGTCATTTAAAAACAACAACAACAAAGGAACTGTAGAGAGGGCAGGGGTTATGGACATTGCTGGGATGAAAGAACGGAGTTCATGCCAGAGAAAGAAGGTGAAGGAGATGAGTTGTGGCTTGAACTGCAAAGGAAACAGCAGCCCAGCTGTGGGATGTTAGAAGCCTGTCCATTCTGAGTATATGTTTATAACTGTGTATTCTTGTTCTAGATCTATGGTTGGGTAAGTATCTCTAGGGTGAGAATGATGAATTTGCATTTGTGAGCTGATTGGCTGACAGAGTGAGAAGGAAGTGTGAAGTGTGTGTGTGTGTGTGTGTGTGTGTGATATAAAGTGGGCGCTGTGCCTGTGTAAGGCAGACATGGGATTTATTGAGATTGGGTTGAGATCAGAGTTAGGATTTTAGGAGGGCGGGAGAAAGAGAGAGGTCTGTGGTGATTGTGTAGGGATTGTTTGAGGGAGTGATTTTGGAGTACCGTGTAGGAAAGAACATATATTAATAGAACCATTTAAGAGTTACTAGATTATTATTCAACACTTTAGTATTGGAATTAATGCAGCTTTCTTTGTTTATAAAATCCCGTGCCTCCTGGCTGCAGAAGAGGAGGGTAATAAAGAGAGAATAAAAGGTTAAAGCATAAAATCTGTGTGTCCTCACAGAGAGAGGACTGAGTAAGGGTTGAGCCTGAGCCTAAAACGTCCTGGTGGCAGCGAAACCAAGTACGTGTGGGAGAAGTTGGTTCCTGCTGGGAGTGAGAAGGCCTTAGAGAAATGGACTTCTCACTGAGGAAAGATGGGGACACCACACTAACCCACAAGTGGGAGAAATACATGTTGAGCACTTTCGTAGCCTGAAATGCTCCCCCAACCAACAGCAATGAATTAGTCATAGGTGGAGCAGAAGATAAGGGCCATACCGGATCAGACCAGAGACCTACTGTATTTAGTACAGTTTTCTGTTCACAGTGGCCAACAGTTGCTTGGGAGAAACCCAGAAGAAGGACACGAATGCAATAGCACCTTCCTGTTTGTGTTCCCCAGCTACTAGTATTGAGCTACTAGCATACTGTCCCTGATACTGGAGGTCAGACACAGCCATCATGAATAGTAGCCATTGATAGCTTTATATCTTCCACAAATTTGTCTAGCCACCTTTTAAAGGCACCTAAGATGGTTGCCATTACTACGTCTTGCGGTAGCAAATGCCATAGTTCAGTTGTGCCCTGTGTGAAGGACTCTCTTTGCTCTGTCCTAAATCTCCCACCATTTAGCTTGATTGGATGACCATGGGAGAGAGGGAGAATCACTTTCTTCACACCGTGCATAATGTATACACCTCAATCATGCCCACCTTATTTTTCCTACACTAACCTTTCCTTCTTGGGCAGTTGCCCCTGCTCTTTGATATTGGTAGGGCCCATTAGGATCAGGTGGAGTAGGAAGCCAAAGAGCAAGGTTCTTCTGGGCTTCTCTCAGAGCTAGAGGAATAGTTGGAGATGTGCAAAAGGAGCCTTTCTCTCCTTGTGAGGCCTTGGGCAATTTAGGGCAATCAGGAAGAAGAGTCTTAAGGGTCCCTTTTGGAGCTGAGGTGCACTGCCCCATACCCTGAACAAGAACATTCCAGAAGACGTTCTTCTAAAATGTTCTTCCAGAAAGCTGAGGGCCTACAATTCAAAATGGATCATTTAATCTGAAACTGGGCAATGCTTCAAGTCTTGGGAGTCTCTCTCCAGCTGGTTCTCCAATAAGTAGAAAAACTATCATCTCTAAAGGCCGCCGACAAAGAATAAAGTATATGCTCTCCCAATGTGGTTTTTCAAAAATGAATTATGCCATTAAGTGCCAAGAAGAAAATTAGCTATGAGCTTTTAAATTTAAAACGATCCCCTTTTTAATTGTAAAACAGTACCACTTAACTGTTATTGATCCAAGGGAAACACATTAGGGAGCAAGGTCACCAAAACTGTTAATATTCACTGCTTAGTGAAAGAGCATCAAAGGACATTTTAATGTCACTGACTTTCTTGGGGAGTTTTTAGTGAAAGCTTTACATCGGCCAGCCTATGAATGAAAAGGACATGAGGCAGACAAATGTAGAAACAAATGGGATCGCAATTGTCTGCTAATCAAATCGTAACTTGAGATTGATTTTTTTAGGCAAAAGTTTATGTCATGGATTTCCAAGCTCTGTCGACATTTAAAAGTCAAAATATATCTTTTCGGTGATGTGGCTTGCTTTTTTTCTGCTTTTCTTTTCTTTTCTTTCCTTTCCTTTTTTTTTTTTTTTTTTGGAAAGTTGTTTCTAGGAAAGAGAAATGTTTATTTACTTGGATTGAACTGTTCCTATTCCATCAAGATGACCCATCAGGCTCAGAAAGGAGGAGGAGGAGGAGGAGGAGGAGTGAGATGACCAGACCGATCCAATGCGTATTTTCTCAGAAGCAAATTTAACTAAATACAATTCGGAATTACTCTGAAGTAGGGATGTTGAAGAAATTTTTGGTCCACATTTTTAAGCAAACTGATCTGTTTCACACTTCAGACTAATACACAGATCAGAACGCTGTTATCCATTGGACCACATGATTATCTGAATTTTTCAATGCAGTCCATCAACCGAAAAATGCACACAAACAAATGCATCTTAGGGGAAAACACATACAAGGAGAAAATGCATACAATGCAAATGTATTTTTGTGTGTTTTATTTTATTTTTTAAAAAAATGGGAAAACGGATGGAAGCTCTTTACGACTGAACTCGTGTGAAACTGACACATGCTGAAAATAGAGTAACCCAAACATCTCCACTCCCAAGGAGGTATAAGATTGCAGTGGGTATCTCTTATTGGATCAAGGCTATGCATGCTTTTGAATTGCAAAGAATGCTTCTGACCAGTCTCCTGTTGCACTTTAAAGGCCAACTTTTTATTTTGGTATGAGCTTTTGTGAGCAAGAGTCTATTTTATCATATTGTGAAGTGAACACTGATGCAAAACACATGCACACGGGGCTGGATCAGTGGAGAAATTAACTCTTTTGAAATTAAAAGACTAAGGCCATCGCTAGACTGGGCTTTATCGTGGAGCAATCCCTGGGATTGTCCCTGTGCGTCCACATGACACACAGGGGATCCCGGGATCAGGGAGGGATGATCCCTCTCTTGCCCCGGGATCTCACCCTACACTTTAAGCCTGTTTTTCCCATGGTCTTGGGATGATCCCAAGACCATGGAAAGTGTAGCCCGCCATCACAGTTTGTCCTGGCTCCTCGCGGTTACTCGCAAGGAGCTGGGACCCGCGCACAGGGCACAAAGCTCATCAGGAGCTCTGTGCCCATTGGGGGTGGAATGGGGGGAGGGTGAATTTTTTCATAAAAAACACCTTACGTTTTGTGCACAAGCATTCGTGCGCTGCTCCCTCTTTAAGGGAGGGATTTTCATCTTCAGCAGGAGAGGCTATGGATGTGTTGAATCGGTGCCTGGCTGCGACAATGGACTGGATGAGGGCTAATAAACTGAGACTCAATCCAAACAAGACTGAGATGCTGTTAGTAGGTGATTCCGCTGACAGGATAGGGGGTGTTCTACCGATTCTGGATGGGATTGCACTCATCCTGAAGGAGCAGGTTCGTAGCTTGGGGGTTCTTTTAGACCCATCATTGTCACTTGAGGCTCAGGTGACCTCAGTGGCATGGAGTGCCTTCTACAAACTCCGGTTGGTGGCCCAGCTATGGCCCTATCTAGACAGGGATAACCTGGCTTCAGTTGTCCATGCTCTGGTAACCTCCAAGTTAGATTACTGCAATGCGCTCTACGTAGAGCTGCCTTTGAAGACGGTTCAGAAGCTGCAGCTCGTGCAAAATGCAGCGGCCAGATTGATTTCGGGAACCAGAAGGTTTGACCATATAACACCTGCTCTGGTCCGCTTGCACTGGCTGCCTGTATGTTTCCGAGCCCAATTCAAGGTGCTGGTTTTGTCCTATAAAGCCTTACATGGCTTGGAACCACAATACCTGACGGAACGCCTCTCCCGACGTGAATATATCCGGTCACTACGTTCAACATCTAAGGTCCTCCTCCGGGTGCCTACTCCGAGAGAGGCTCGGAGTGTGGCAACAAGGGATAGGGCCTTTTCGGTGGTGGCCTCCAGACTGTGGAATGATCTCCCTGATGAGGCTCGCCTGGCGCCAACTCTGCTATCCTTTCGGCGCCAGGTTAACACTTTCCTCTTTGCCCAGGCTTATGGCGGCACATCCTAATTACCCACATATTTAGTTTTTAATTGGTTTTTAATGCTTTATGTGTGTATGTTCTGTGTTTTAGAGTTTTAAATTTTGTATACTTGTTTTTACCTCAATTTTAGAATTTCTGTAAACTGCCCAGAGAGCCCTGGCTATGGGAGCGGTATATAAGTTTAATAAACAAATAAATAAAATTAAGGGGGGGAAACAAAATGGCGGCCACAACCTCTCCCTCTGAGGTTGTCGCATGCCACGTGTAAACAGAGGGGGAGATCTTGTGATAAAGTTATTGTGAGATCTTCAACCCTCCATTGCACCAGACCTAGTAGGTCTAGCTAAGGCCTAACAAGCACATTCTGAAAGTGATAACATACTGCAGTCAGTCAACTAAAGTTAATGAGATACGAACACAGCCAGAGATAGATCTGGGCACACTGAGCTCTTGAAGTCTAGTCCAGAATTTGCATGACACCACGTGTTAGGTGCATGCTGTTTTCCGTGATTTGGCCAATCTCAGGCCACAGCTAGACCTAAGGTTTATCCTGGGATCATCCAGGGTTCGCCCCTGCCTGAGCACTGGATCCCCTGTGTGTCACCTAGATGAACAGGTTTGACCCCTGGACGATCCAGGGATAAACCTTAGGTCTAGCTATGGCCTCAGTCTCCCTTCAAGCCAAAAGAAATGGTGTCAGATCCATCAATGACCTCCAGTTCCACAGCCTCTCACTCGATGTGTCTGCTAAACATCTTTTGCTTGAGTATATCGTGACTCTGAGGTCAGAGATGGAAAGAAATCATCATTAGGCAAAATCGGTAAAGGCGGAACAAATGTGAATGACATATCCACATTGGTCTTAGGTTTTGACCCACAGAAACAACACACGCTCACATTTTTGTTATGGCCAGAAGCAGATGATTGCTGCAGAATCTCCAGTAATGCAAAAAATACTAGTCCTTTTATAAAACTATGTGACCTTTTTGTGCACAGAAATCATATCATGAGATATCTTTATGCAAGAATGAAAGCATTTTCTGTATTGGGAAACTTCTTTTTTATTTGTATATACTTCAGTTTCCTAACTGGGGAACCATAGCCATCTGTGTCACACACACCCAAGACCGGGGGGGGGGGGGAAGAGTGGGAAATATTCCACCGGAAACCAATAGGGATCTTGTAGCATTTATTGAGGATGGGAGAGTAATTCATTTGATTTGCATTTTAATGCAAACCTAGCTAATTTTGCACTTTCAAAACAATTTGTGATCTGAAACTGAGTTACCCTTTGAAATTTGCACTTCTCCAAATATTACAAAGGGTACTCCATTTGTTTATTTGAAAAAAAGTATACTTAAAGATGTATATTAAGAAAAAGTGCACACAAAAATGCATATATTAGTGAAAATAACATTTTAAAAATCCATTATATTAGAAAAATTGCTTGCAAGAAATGTGTACTAGGCAAAATTGCTGATAAAAGTGTATGTATTTGGAGAAGTGTGCACAAAAATCAGTCTCAAAATGTGGGATGAACCAAATTTAAGATTGGAAAAATAAGGAACTAAGAGGAATTGAAAAATGACTATCTGTCAATCTCTAGCATATATAGCAGCTGCCCCCAACCTCCTGCCTTCCAGATGTTTTAAACTACAACTCCCAGAATTCCTGACCATTGGCAATGCTGGCTGGAGGTGAAGTCCAGAATATCTGGAGGACACTAGGCCCCCATCTATACAATAACGGGATTGCTATTCAATGAATATAAACCCAAATTTTCATTGATTTGAATCTAGGTTTTGAAGCCTGAACAGCATGCCACATACATTAGCTCAGTAATCCTAACAGCAGCTATGTAAGGTTGCCATATTGTCTTCATATTGATGTGCTGAGTTTGTCTACATTTCTTTTTTTCACAGGGACAAGTGATATTTTGAGGAGCAGAATGTTTTCACAGGAAGAGCATGACTTCCGTAAAAATAAATAAATCACCTTTTGGAATGAAATCATGATCTGTATTTCTCTCTCTTTCCAAAACACTTGCCAACAGGAAAGAGGAATCTAGGAATCTCACTGCATGAGTTCCATCTTTAAAGTGGTCACCAGTTTGTCACCTTGATTCATGTGCCTCCCAAAATCACCAAAATACGAAGACCCTTTTCACAAGGAGCAAAATTGTGACCATATGGAAAGGAGGACAGGACTCCTGTATCTTTAACAGTTGTATAGAGAAGAGAATTTCATCAGGCATCATTTGTATGCAGGCATCACCTGGTGAAATTCCCTCTTCATCACATCAGATAAAGCTGAAAGAGTTATACTAGAGTGACCAGGTACAAAAGAGGGCAGGGATCCTGCAGCTTTAACTGTTGTGATGAAGAGGAAATTTCACCAGGTGCTGCCTACATACAAATTACACCTTCTGAAATCCCCTTTTCTATGCAACTGTTAAAGATACAGGAGCCCTGTCCTCCTTTCCATATGGTCACCCTAGCAAAATGTTTTGTCGACAAAGGGGTGTTGTAGCTCTGATATACTGGACAACTAAGAAGATAATGGTGTGGCTGAGGGTTCCTGGTGAGTTTGTGGCTCAGGTGAGGACTTCCCATCACACATTCTGAGAGCCTTCATTCCATCAGCTTCTTTTTTAAAAAAAATGACAGAAGGGAGTCTCCTTTGCAGACACATATACTGGCAGCAGTGCCCTCATTTTTCATACTGTAATGCTAAATTATTGTTTCCATCTCCCGCCCAACAATTTCATAAAAAGGAATTGCAGGGCTTAATGGATAAAGAATATAGCAGGGCTTTTTTGGAGACAGAACTGCTATTGATTTTATTCTGCCAAGAGGTCATCTTGAGAAAATGGCATCAACTCTGAACGGGAAAGGTGATGACTCCACACCGCATTTCTGATGCAACTGTGAGGCTTAGCCAAAAGAGAGAGAGAAAGGAGAAAAAAAACAGAATCCATTAATTGTGCAGACAACTTTAATTTGTTTATTTTGCTGACTTCACAGTTTGGCTGATTTCTAAGAGACAGCTTCCGGAAATGCTGTCGTTAAAAGAGTTTGCATCTATAGGACTACAGGGCCTGTCTACGTAGTCAGCTATTCTAAGGTAAGCACTCCTTGACAGACTAACTTCAGCCTTAGATTAGCTTTCAGAGTTCCAGAATTAAATTGCAGGTTGCCGTGACCTGAGAGTGATGCAGCATCTGGAGCTGCTATTAATTGTATGACTTCCTTTACTTAACAATAAACATGGATATATATCTTAGGGGCTACATTCAAAGATTTGGACAGTTATTATTTCTAAGGGTGTCTGATCAACCCACTCTTTGCCCTGAACGTAGAGGCATTCAAGAGGCAGCTGGACAACTATCTGTCAGGGATGCTGTAGGGTGGATTCCTGCATTGAGCAGGGGGCTGGACTCGATGGCCTTGTAGGCCCCTTCCAACTCTGCTATTCTATGATTCTATGATCCTCCTTGACTAATTCCATAGGTGGCCATGTTTCCTACTTTACATAGGACAGTCCTCAAATAGAAAAGCTATCAGAGGGAACTCTATTTGATAGAGTCTTCTATTTGGAGGCTGTCCACTCCAAGTCCAGTTTAAAGATAAAGAATGATGAGAAAAGATAGCAAAGGCAGGCTTCAAATTGCTCCCAAACTCTTAGCAGATGGACAGTAGACAGGCAGATGGGTCATCTGGTCTCAGATCTTCCCACTATAGTAAGACTGTATTTTTTATTTAAATGAAAGTAATTATTTTTAAATTTCCATCTCTCTCTATAAATGACCTTATGTAAATTTCATGCAAATCTGCATCCACTTCTTTCTCCCCCCACCCCCACTTCTTTTCTTCCTTTTTTCTTTTGTGTGGAATACATCAATTGCCACCCAAGTGTTCCAACTGGATGGTCACAGAGGACTGAGAACAAGTTAGCATCTAGGGGCTCTGATAGTGGAAAGGCAACATGAGCACCAGGTATGAATCAGCAAAAGTTAAGTGTGTCAGTTCTCCAAATTCCACCTTTAAGCTCAGTCCGTCTCATGTCAGTTTCAGTGGCTTGTTTGTTTTGGTTGTCAATCCGAAATGGATGGAATGTCATTATGAAGTACCCAGAAGGCAGAGACTTCTCTGTAGTGGCCCCCATCATTTGGAAAACCCTCTTTTGTGTAGTTTGGGAGGCAGAAAACGTAGCAGCATTCAAACGCTTCCTGGAGAAACACTTGTTCATTCAGACCTTCCCTGGGCCATAAATAATTGAACTACAACACTCCATTTTATTGTCCCATTTTACTGTTCTTTTATTGTTGTTCGAATGTTTTAATACTGTGTTTTTATGGTATGGTATGTTTTAATTTTGTAATCTAATGTTGTGAGCCGCTGAGAGATTCTACTATAATCAGCACAAGTTTGTCAGATCCTTCTTGTTGTTCTAGTTCCACGGATCGGATCGCAAGCTCAGACAAGTATGGACTTCATTTGCAGATTACGTTCAAGTCCATGTTCAAATTTGGGAGGTGTGAAAATTTCCTACACGACTCGTGGCATCATCATCATTATTATTATTATTATTATTATTATTATTATTATTATTATTATTATTATTAGAAAAATCACTTTGCATTCTGGACCATGCACATTGCAACCTCTTCCCTTTCACTTGATAAAGCTTTGCATCCCCTCTATTAACAAGCATTTTTCCAAGTTAGGGAGAACACTGCTCAGAGAATAATTTCTTTTAATGTGGCCACTGCCACTTTAAAGGAGGCAACCCATTTTGCCTGCATCCATAGGCAGCCAGAACCATCGCTGACATCAGAGGGCCATTGTCACAGCACTTGGCTCTGCAGTTCACTGCAGTCCCACCAGAGACCGCCTGCCTGCATTGTGTCTCTGTGAAATCAGAGCAGCTCAGCCAATCCCTGCCGCTGAAGGCATCATAATCACAAAAGGTACTTTAAAGTTTGTTCTTTCAGCTCTCTTGCGCGTGATTAGGGATGAGTTTGTGCTCCCCACCCCTTCCAGCCCAAGCTGTTTGATAAATCTGGTTTGTCTTATCGAAATTCTCTCAAAAAACCCCAGAGGATTTGAGGAGGAGCCCTAAATTTCATGCTAGGAGTTTGTCTCTGATGACTCTTTTCCAAACAGAGCAAGATTGCCATAAACCACACGTGTGGGTCTCCCTTCTCCTTGCCCAAATCCCTCTGAATATGATTGAACACAATTAGCAAATCCTTTCCCACTTGAAACACGCAAAGTGTGCAAACACACGCACACAGCTAATTGTCATGCAAGAGAGATATTACTTCCTGCAGTTCAGGAGAGACAGCTGGGGGAAAACCTTTTTATCCACCAAGTCCTTAAGAATGAGAACTTTGAATGGGGAAAAAGTGGCCTGGGTGGGTGAGGTGGGGAGGAAGCTTTTATCCTAGAAGACCGAATTTGATAACTAAGCACTGTACTTCTTTCACTTGTGGGCTATTAGGTCTGGCTCCCCCCCCCCTCTTGGGACCGGTAGAAGCGTATGGCGTGTGTAAGAACAGATAGCTCCTGTCTGCCTTGCAAAGACAGCGTGGTTGGAGGAGCCCCCTTGGGATACTTCTAACGATCAGAGCAGAAAAAGCGACTGTATATCCTAGAGCGGGAATGCGCATCATTTAATGAAAACGCTGTCCGTTATTAATAGAGTGATGGGTGGAAATAAGGAACAACAGGCCTGAGGGCCTTTGGGTTTTTGGCTAAGTGTTTCTACTTTGTCTCTCTCTATCTCCTCTCTATTTGGTTTTCCCCCTCCTCGCTCTCACCCTGGAAAAGAGCAATTCCAGTAACCCGAAGGTACACATACAATCAAAAGGAAGCCCAGAGCAACATACTAAAAAAATAAAAAAGGTCCATGTTGTTTTCCGGAGAGGTCATCTGTAGTTCACAGTGCAAAGTCAAGCGGACGACGGAGACTGCTCCAGGCTGTACACACAGTCAATATCACTAAAAGTTAAATTTTTCGAGGTTTCCATCTTCTTCCCAGCCACACACACACACCCCTACATTTCAGTGCGTTTCCCCCATTGCCAGTTATTATGGAAAATCTGATCAGCCTCCTATTAGCAACGAGCAAAATTGGATTTTCTGACTCTGCTGAATTTGCTCCGTTGACGGCAGGCTCGGCTATCACTCCCTCTAATAATGAACTCAGGCGGTGAGTGCCGACGGGAACGGAGCCAAAATGGGGCCACTGAGGAATGGAAGGGAGGTAGCAGCGTGCTTGGGTGAACCTCGGGGTTTGTAGAAATGCAGAATAATAATAATCTTAAGAGAGAAGGGGAAACTTAGGGGGGCAAAACAAAACAATATAAATAACACAGCATACTCAAGAGCCATGGAAAGTGGAGTGTCAGTTGCAAAAGAAAAAACGTTGGGGAGACAATATTGAAATAGCATAAAGTAGAAATGCTGGAGGGGGGTGCTTCATAGTCATGTAGCATATTTCAAGCATCTAAAGCATTTTGCAGAGATGATAACAATAATTTGTACCACGGCCAGTATGATCACCCCCGTATTACAAACAGAGCCATGTTAGGATAAGAGGGGTTTGCTGAAGACCACCTAGGAGGCTCCTTGCTGAGGTGAGATTTGAATAGGAGCCTTCCCAGATTACATTCTTAGCCATGACGCTACATCAGCAGTCTTACCTGGAGTCTTTGCCATCCACATTAGAAACTCGACTGGTACGTCTTCGGGGAGGATTTTGGATTTCTTTTATTCCTTAACCCCCTTCAGTATGAGATGAAGGGGGTAATAGCATGTCCTGTTTCATTTCCACTCCATGGGCATGCCCACATGTCTACACCAACTTTACAATCACTTCACTGGCTGCCAATTAGTTTCCGGGCAAAGAATAATGTGGACCCAAGCCCTACATGGTTTGGGTCCAGGCTACCTGCGGGATTGCCTTCTCCTGTACAATCCGCCCCGCACACTCAGATCCTCTGGGAAGAATTTACTCCAGTCAAGAAAAACAAGGCTGACAACTATTAAGCAGAGGACCTTTTCTTCTGCCGTTCCCAGTTTGTGGAATGGCTTGCCGGGAGAGATTCATCAACTTAACAGTCTTCCGGAATTTAAGAAAGCCATAAAGACTAATCTCTTCCAACAGGCCTACCCAGTTGAATCTTAAGATGCCTTTTAATAATGTGCTACTTTTAATAATGTATTAGTTTTATATGTGTTAATCAATTATTTGTATTTTATGGTGTTTACATTCGTTTTGTACCCCACCTCGATCCAGAGGGAGAGGTGGGTAACAAATAAATTATTATTATTATTATTATTATTATTATTATTATTATTATTAGGGTGTAGAGGGAGGGAAGGGGACTTACCTGCTTCCGTGATCCTCCCCCCCAGCATCTTGAAGCCACGTGACATTCTGGAAGGGAAGAGGGACATTGTGGCCTCCTTTTTTAAAAACAAACAAACAAATATGAACTGTATGTTATTTCAAAATAACTATGTTTTGGACTCAAATGTACTCCTTAATCCAAAAAATATTAAAAACAAACATAGAAATGAAACCAGAAGCTTTCTTACTTGGACTAATGGACAAAGAAACGAAAGAGAAGGGGGAGATTTTGTTCTTGTATATGGTGACGGTAGCAAGATTGCTATTCGCACAGAACTGGAAAAATGAAACAATACCAACAATGGATGAATGGATGTTGAAGATGTTGGAACTCGCAGAGATGGCGAAACTTACAGCGATAATGAGAAAAGGGTCAACAGTGATGTTTATGTTGGAATGGAGACCTTTGATAGAATATTTGAAAGAGACAGAGAAAAGTGATGTATTTGTTTGTGGATTTTAGTATTAAGAAGGGAAGGGGAGGAAAGAAGCATAATTCTGTGAATCCATTGTATGAGATTTAGATAAATTACAAGAAAAATTCAATTCGATGGATATGTAAATGGTAATTAAGAAATTAATGGGCATTTTTGGCATGAAGAGAGCAAAAGAAGAAATATATCTTAACCTTAAATGTTTTTTAGTGTAATTGCAGTAGTTATATGTACCTTTGTTTGTATGGACTATGTGTGATGTTTGTCTAGATGCTGTTGGGGAAAAAAACTAATAATAATAAAAAAAGAGTAGCCATGCATGCACAGTGAAACAGTAAGTTTTTTTAAAAAAAATGTGCCCAACTCCCCAATATCCCAGGGATGGCAAAATTGCTTCCCCTGCCATGGCCATGGAGCCCCCCCCCCACGCAGCTCTGTGGCCAACCCCACTACTCATGGGGAGAAGCCAGGAGCAGACACTACACTGCCCATGGTCCTTGAGATGGTCCTAGGACCATGGGCAAAATTGGGATAACCAAGGCCTCGGTTATCCCAGGAAAATTGAGGGGTCGTCCCTGCTTGCCCCTGTGCATCATTTGGATGCAAATGGATGATCTAGGGACAACCCCAGGAAAAAAAGTATAGTGTAGACATGCCCCATGTAGGCCCATCCCAGACATGGTATCTGAAGGTACTTGATGTGTTCCAATCCCTGAAGCCCACAGCTAGGCATTACAGAATATCTGTTTTATATGTGGATGGTCTCAGATTCAAGCCCTACCATGTTAGAATTAGAATACGGGTTTTGAACCTCCTTTAGCCTGAGGGACAAATTCAATTTTCAGAGAAGCCCTTGGGGGCCACCTACCAGTGGTAGGTGGGGCTAAACACAAAAGGGGTGTCACCAAAATAACCCCCTAAAATCAGCATCTTAAAGCTCTTACTGCCAATAACCAAACCTTAAGAGAGGCATTTCAACTTTTATAATGGGGAAAATACTGGACAAAAACCAGGAAATCACCAAATGATTGATGGTTTGGTGAAGGGAATGGCATCAGGGGAATTGGGCACAGCTTTCTAGGGAACTCAGGGGGGCTGGATTTGGCCCCTGGACCCATGGTTCTTCAGGGCTGGATTTGAAGGTAGCAAGGCATGGGAAAGTGCTCTCTCTAAGACCTTGACTAGTCCTGGTGAGTCAGAGTAGACAGTCCTAGCCTATGGGTCTGATAAGATGTGCCACTGTCATCTCTCCTGCTAATGCTGCATTTGGGTGGGCTGTGCTGACAGTGCCGACAGAAGAATCCCTACGGGGAAGAAAAAGAGGAGGGACCTGCATGGTTGTGCAAATTCTGAAGTTTACAGAAGTGTAAATAAAAGGTTTTCTTTTTTGAATGCCCACAGAGTCACACACACACACACACACACACACACCAAGAAAAGAAATGGGGAAAATGTTATCTACTTGCATAGACGACCCAACGCCCACCAGTCAAGGTGTCATTCATCCTCAGTTCTAAATTGTGGCTCAGCAGTGGTGGCTGACAGAACACATCCTCTCACAAGCCGATCCTGAGTCAGGAATGAGCTATTTCTCTCTTCCATCAAGTGGAGTTTATTTCCTGCTTTAACCTAGTCCCAAAAGAGATACCGTACAGCAATACCTTTGGGAAATAGTCATGCAGTCGAGGAATTCACTCTGGTAGGTGTATTCGTTTCCTCAAAGTTAGGAGTGTTTCACATTTCAAGACACCTGGCTTTTTTTTCAGACCACCACGCAAATACTAAAATATAGAGCTTTTCAATGCTCATCACAACCCAGCAGAATTCTGAGATCTGGTTTTCAAGTTCAGGCAGATGATAAAGAACAGTATTTGGCCATGTGCTTGGAAGACAACAGTAACTATATGGCCAGAACATAGGTACTATTACACAATTAACAGGTAAATTTGGAAGACAAGGAAGCCCTGAGGAACTCATGTGGACTTTGATCGTTCTCTACAGTCCAATGATAGGGCAACCTAAACTACGAGTCTAAAGTCAATATCGCCATAGGTGTTAGTAGCCCTGCTCCTTTCCCGCTTTTTTCCCCTCACCACAGAGAGGCTCATGAATAATGCAGATGTGCCTCACGCATATTGAATCCACCCCTCCGAAATTTGCATGAGGCATGATCCTGCCCCCTCCCTTGCATGCCCCAATTGGTGGCCTCTGTCTCTTTCCCCCTCCTTGCTGGTGGTGACAGTCTAACTACGTGGCCGTGCCCAGGGCCCGCCTTCACACCACACTGATTGGCCAAGCAGAGCTGACCATCCTCCCACGGGAGGAGGGCCTTACATGCCTATTTAGCATGGAGGCAATTAATTTCTGTTAAAGCTTTGAACTTTTTCAAACTTTCAAAATTTTCTGCAAATCTACACTGGCTCAAGGCTCAGGGGGTTTTTTTTAAAAAAAATGAGCAAAATCAGTCTGGTAGATCTTGACTCATAAGCTTTCCAGTGCTATATTCTCATAGAGATGGTTACACCAGAAGCCTTGCCAATCTTAATGTGGTTTCAATGGCATCAGCATGACAGCATTGCTTGTGCCCCTCTTCTTGAGTTAGGGATTTGCAAACCTGCAAAATTCCAGCTCCTCAAGGTTTTCTGAATTCCACACCAAAACTTGTTCCGACACAAATCCATAGCAGATTCCAAGCTCTGCTTTTATTCTTCTTGTACAAAACTTCACGTGTAGCCATTGTGCCCATTTTTAAATGTGCACCTGCTTTTCCCATGAATTAAAACACGTTTGTGTGCATTATTTTTGAAATGTGTGCATGTTCTCATGTATATTTTCCAAGGGTATTTTCTTGTTGTTACACCACTCAAATTGTGAACTCAGGAACATACAAACTTCAAATGCTAACTGTGCTTGGTTTTTATTATTTTTATTATTATTTATTTATATAGCACCATCAATGTACATGGTGCTGTACAGATTACACAATTCTGGTCCATAATCAACAGAAATGACTTCCTCATTCTTTCCGATCTTGAACCCTGAACGGTCCAGAATGTGAGAGACCTGTTGTTGTACTTGGATAACTAAAAACTCCTGAGACGCCAAAGGCAATTCTGGAGCTGCAGCAGAACCTTGAAACACAGTAGTTACCATGTGTGTGGTCTCACTCACAGAATTGCACTGATTCTTGAGAAGATGAACTGCACAATCATACCAATCAACAAACTCCACCGAGTGACAGGTTGTCCATCACTACCCAACCTCCCCTGTATTCTGTAGTGTTCTGTGTGTTGAAAGGCAGGGGCAGAAAGAAGGGAGAGTGGTTCTCCTGGCAGATGCCTGGGTGACTTGCAGTAAAGCAGAAAGGATTTCTGGCTCCCAATTGTTTAATAATAGCAGCAACAAAGTGAACCCCATCCACCCATCCAGTACTGCTGAAAAAGAAAAAGAAAAGACCAGAGGGCAGGTTGCTTGCCTCTAGCGATAGGGCCAGCTGTCACCAGCACTACTGAAGGTAACACTGGTCCTCACCCAAAGATCAGCAAAATTATCCCTCATTCAAGGATCTGAAACTACTTGCCCCCTAAATAATAATAATAATAATAATAAGAAGAAGAAGAAGAAGAAGAAGAAGAAGAAGAAGAAGAAGAAGAAGAAGAAGAAGATTTTTCAGTGTTAGTACAGGTATGCTCATAAAATAGGGTCACCAGATCTCAGTATTTGGCTTGAAGTTTTAGGATTTATCCTTCTTCTCAGGGGCCCTTTCTACTAGGGGTGTGCACGGACCCCCCGCTCCGCTTCACTTGCAGATCCGCCATTTTCCGGATCGGGCCGCTCCGCCCCGCCCCCGCTCCGCCCACTTCCGCTCCGCTCCGCCCGGAGCTCCGGATCCGGATCCGGAGCTCCGTTTCCCCCCCCCATAGGCTTGCATTGAAAGCTAAAAAATTATACAACTTTTTTTCTGTTCAAGTTAGAAACCTCATGTTTGGCACCATGACACCTCATGGGGATATACACATGCACGCCAAGTTTCAAAGCAATCCCATCATCCCCTGATTTTTGGGGAATTTTTGAAAATCGGGCACCCCACACACAACATCCCTGCGAGGTGGGCAGGGGAGGAGGGAGGGAAGGCAGGCAGGCATGCAGCTGGCATTTCTGGGGGCATAAGGAAGTGAGCCAAGGATAAGCCAGTAATGCATATAAAATGGAATAAATCAATCAATAAACAAAGGAGGGGTGGAATTAAAAGCAGCAGTGTTGCTCAATAAACAGCAAGAAGAATTTTTTTAAAAAGGCTATATCTGTCTTTTACCAGCAATAGGGGGACGTGCCCGGGGGAGGGGGAAGTAGCTGCCAGTTCAAGACAATGACAGCCACCAACAGCTCTGAGAAGAAGTAAAACGCTCACTTCAACTCATAACAGGCATTGCTCCACCACTGAAAAGTGACCATTCACTTCAACTCATGATAGGCATTGCTCCACCGTTTTACTCTCTTTGGAAGGCTCTAATGGCCTTCCAGTGCAGGAGAGAGTGGGGGCACGTCCACGATGAGATGCCCTAGGGGAGCTCATCCCCTTGCACCACATCGATTCAGTTGTTCACCAAGGTTAGGGTGGGGAGCAGTGCTGTGTTTCTATCTCTTATTCTTGGCTTAGTATATGATTTCAGGTTGTGTTTGTGCATTTGGTGGGGCTACTGTGTTAAAAAACACGGGGAAAAGCCCATTCAGATGAAGAAAGAGAAGTTTCCCAGAATCCCAAGTTACCTGTTTTGCCTATGCCCTCCTCCAACTTTGGGATCATCATGACCGGGAGCTGACTCTGCCCCTCAGCCCTTTGAAAAAGGTATTTTTCCCGCCGATTCTTTAAAAACTTCTAGCCCGCGACCCGTACGATGCAGAAAGTTGAGAGTGGTCTCAAAATGACCCCCATCCACGACTCTCTGTGCACAAGAATTTTCAGAACGATAGCTTAAACCCCCCCCCAGTTATCCCCGATTCTTTCCCTCAATGCAATCCTATGGGCGAAAAGCCGAAAACGCCGTTTGAGCCACGAGGTTGACCCGATTTTCACAAAAATATAGCACGCGACCCAGACAACGCATAAAGTTGAGAGTGGTCTCAAAATGACCCCCATCCACGACTCTCTGTGCACAAGAATTTTCAGAATGATAGCTTCAAAAACAACGTAGTTATGCGCGATTATTTGCCGCAATGTAATCCTATGGCGAAATGTTTTCAAGATGGCGACCGGAGCGCTCCGCCTGAACTCGAAGCTCCGAAAAATGGTCGCTTCTCTTCGCCTTGCTTCTAGGGGGTCCGCGGTCCGCTCCTACTCCGCCTCTGGGTAAGGCGGAGCAGGCCAATCCGCTACTGCTTCTACGCTCCTAATCGGAGCGGAGCACATCCCTACTTTCTACACCTATGGGTGTAGAGGGAGGGAGGGAGAGCGATCCCAGACTTACTTGCTTCCAGGATCATCACCTTCAGTTCACACGGGCCGCGCGACATCAAGGCCATCGCACCCGTCGCGGTCACCATTTTTTTGTTTTTAAAGAGAAAGAGCTGGAGCGCACTTCCGCTCCAGTAAAAATTAAAGTAAAAAAAAAAAGGTCCGACCCTACTCCCCACCCCTCCCTTGAGGGTCCTGGATTCCCCACATCCCGGCTCTTTCCCTCTGATGACCCCCGCTACTCACGGGGAAGAGGGAAGAAGCCGGGACAGGCACCCACACCGCCCGCGGTCCTCGGGATCATCCCGGGACTGCAGGTAAACCCGGGATAATTGAGGTATCGGTTATCCCGGGGAAATGGAGGGATCATTTGGACACACAGGGATGATCATTTTTGTGAACCGCCCAGAGAGCTTCGGCTATTGGGCGGTATAAAAATGTAATAAATAAATAAATAAATAAATAAATAAATCCCTTGGAAAAACGGGTGGTGTAGAAAGGGCCAGGGTCTCCAGGGGAAGAGGTAAAATCTGAAAGTGAAGAGCTGGAATCAAGCTATTTTCTGTTTGGCTTCAGAGCTTTGCTCTTCACTCCACCCCTGGTGTTCATCTTCCCAAAGCACAGCCATGCTCTTCCCCTTACCTGCCTGTCCTCCAACTAGCCTCTGTCTTCAGGCTCCTCCCCCTGTTCTGCCAGGCTCCACCCCTTTCATCCCCACATTCCAGCCTTGGAGCTTCAAGGTCTGTGCCCCAGCAAACCTGCCAACCCTCTCTCAAAGGGGGAGGGGTCACATGGCGATTCATGGATGAAGCCTTTTGCAGAGACACATTCAGCCTCCTGCTCCATCTGACCCTTTAGGAAATCCAAAAGTCAGCCGCCCAGCACAAAGTAATAAATACGCAGACCAGGTGCAAGCAGAGCAGAGGGTGCTTCGCTGACGTCCATGCTAGAAATACACCATTTCCACGTGCCTTCTCAATCCAGAAGCAACAGTGTTTACTGAAGAGGAGAAGGTACACCCTGACAGCGTTACCGGATCTATGTGTGGAAAGATGCATTAACGCACTCTCCATCCCATCCTTGTGAGTGTGGATTGATGAAGCCAGCAAAATTGCAAACAGGCTCCTCTCCATTTCCTCTTGATTCTAAGCAGACATTTCTCATGAAACAGAATGTCCTTAGTCTGGCAGGACATAACACACCTCAGACAGTTGCTTTCCCCATAAACATGGCTGTCATGTCCATGTGTACACACATACACCACTCAATTTTCAGCCAATGCAGAATGCAGCTCGGCTATGGTCAGGAACTGCCCTTTTTCAGCATGCAACTCCTTTGCTGAAGGGACTGTACTGGTTTCTTATTCGCTACTGGGCCAGGTTTAGGGTCCTAGTGCTTTATTTATTTATTTATTTATTTATTTATTTATTTATTTATTACATTTTTATACCGCCCAATAGCCGAAGCCCTCTGGGCGGTTCACAAAAATTAAAACCATAAAGAGCATAAAAACAACCAACAAATTTAAAACACAAATACAAAATACAATATTTTTTAAAAATGTATACTAGTGTACAAAGCCCTAAACATCTTGGGACCAGGATACCTTCTCCCTTACCTACCTGCCCAGCCATTGAGGTCATCAGAGGGCATGTTCCTGGGGGTTCACATGAATCTATGGCCCGACTGGGGTCCACCCGGAGAAGAGACTTCAGTGTGGTGGCTCCTTTTCTTTGGAATTCCAGGAAGACACCAACACAGATTTCCTTCCAGCGCCTCCTGAAAACAGTCCTATTCTAGGATCATTCCTTAAACGACCAGGTTTTTATTGGTGTTTTATTGGTATTAAAACAACAATTTAAATATGGTGTTTTAAACTTATCTTTTTAATGCTTTACCACACCCTTGTGTTCACCACTCCAGAATTTGTCTTTGATTTGGAGCAGTATAGAGATGTTTTAAGTAAATACATAATAAAGTAAATAATGTGCTTGCCTGTCTTTTACAGCCCTGATATGCATTCAGGACTTCCAGACCTAAGTTGAACAGTAATAAGCTAAACACTGCATAATTCTCTTGCTCTTGTCTTCTTTTCGTTAAGCTGGCTTGCTTATGTTACTCTAGACACCATATGCAATGATGGCATTGTATAAATTAAAAAAAAAAATAGGGCTCAGCCAAAAATTCTCATTGTATTTGGGGGGGGGGTGTTATGTTCAGCGGCAAAAAAAAAAGGCTGCCTCCCTTTCAATGATGCTTTGGCAATACTAGAAAAAGGTGGTGCTGAACAGGGACCCCCAATCCACCTTGGACGCTGATTCATGGTTCCAAATCAGGCCCAGTGTGACCCACTTTGTTCCAGATCCAAAGCAAGACCTGGACATCTGAAGGGGGTCAGATGTTGTGGGTTCCCTGGCAAGAGTTTGGCTCCCCGCTTGCCCCCTCCCTGCTCACCCCCACTGCTGCCCACTCACCCCCCCCAAAACCTGGTGAACCACTGCCACCAACCATCCATGGGACTGGCAGCTGCCCATCCTCAATGAGAGCTGCCATTTTAAGGAAGATGGTGGCTCTCACAGTCCCTAGATCTAATGTTCAAACTATAAAGACCCCATTCCAATCTGCTCTGGACTGCTTCATTCTGATCCAGATTAGGACTGAGACATGTAGAATCCTAGAAAAATGCGTTCACATTTGCCTTTACATTGCCTCCTCTTGCTGTCTCTCTGACTTGTGTTTCTTTGCCCCAGGGGATGTCGACATGCAGCCATCTTGTGGCTACATAGCATTGTGACCCCATCACATTCATTAGGCTTGGATTGATCCTAGGAAGCATTGCCCTCACTCTGGACTACCTTTACTTAGCCAAATCTGATTAGCAATGCAACACTGAGGAATCAATGTGCCCCAAATGGGCTAAAATCACCCATGTTACTAACCCAGGGACCAGAAATCAACAGTAACTAAAGTGGGGTAGGGGAATGGATTGGCAGCAGGAGGGGGAAGGTGCACACAATTTAAAAAAAGGTGAGAATTTTCACCAGTAACTTTTTTTCAGGATACACACACACACACATACACACACACACACACACACACACACACACACACACACACACACACACATCTAAACCACTATTTTGAGCCAGAAGATCAAAATGGGTGAATAGCCGGCCCAGCTCTAATAATAACCAGGTCTTTGGCACAATTGCTGCATCTCACTCTCCTCCCAGGAGTGTCTTCCGGGTCCTTCACTCCCTCTGCCTCTATTTATAACTGTCTTTTTTCTTCTTCTTTTTGCAATGCCAACCATATGCCTCTTATCAGTATAGTGGTTTTGGAAAGGAAGACCGGAGGGGGGGGGGGCGGGAACAAGCTGCTATTTTTTCAGCCTTCCACTGATTAGCCAAATCCACCTAAGCAACCAACGACGAGAACAAACCCATGCCGTGTTGGGGGAGGGGTTAATCAGGGTGCGGGGAGGGAGAGAAAGAGGGCTGGTGAAGATTTGGTGAGGTTGCCATTGAAGAAGTGCCATTCCCTCCCAAACCTCCCTCTTCTTTCACTCACCTTCCCCCCTCCCAACTCCGCACACACAGACACACACACCGAGAGACACACACACCCCGATGTCTTGATTACGGCTCTGTGTATGCTGGTCAGATTCTGGGATTAATGATGGCTAATTTGCCTGAGGTTGGCACAGCTCAAGCAGCAGGTCCCGTCCGCCACCAGCTTTCGCTGCCATATGGTCTGAAGCAGCTGTTTCAATTACTTTCCGTGCCCAGATGTGTCAGGCGAGACACCGGCACTCTGCAGGGTACGCTCAGACGCTCGGCAGCTAATTACTTCTACCGCGTGTCAGAGCGTGATGCTGGATCCTGTAAAAAGGGGTTGCTGGGTGGGTGGGTGGATATGTTTTCTGTTTTGTTTTTTAAAGCAGCTGAATGCCAGCTGTCACAATGACTCACACGGATTTCAACCAGATAGTCTGTGAGTAGATCTTAACTCCCCCTGTCTTTGAGGCATGGCATACTTATTTTGGATGAATGGACAGAGGAAGGAGAAGGTGGAAAGGGAGGACAACCCCAGCTTAGTAACACAGGCTTTCCGTGAAAAATATCCCTGGCATCTCGGGTTAAAAGGCTCCTGGCAGGGTTCGATAAACCTGTCAATTTCAAATTCTCTCACTTCCCCATCTTAAATCCAGTTCATCATGAATATCGAGAGTTGGTTTGTTTTAAAGTGTAAGTGAAAATTAATGAGCATTTTTGTGGACATTACTCCCCCATATATGCATATTTGCTTAATATACACATCTTTGCAAGCCATTTTCCTAATTTAATGTGATGTTAATGTTGTTTCCTCTAATATACGCAATTTTGTATATATTGTTGGATTGGAGGAGTCAACTGCAAAATGTGGAGAAGTGCAAATTTCAAAGGATGACTGAATTTCAGGTTGCATAGAGGTTTGGAAGTGTGAGATTCAGTTCCCAAGTTCAGGTAGTCTGGCTGGAAAAGACCTTGGAAAGCTGATGCCCATTGGAGTAGAGAAATAATAATAATAATAATAATAATAATAATAATAATAATAATAATAATAATGATCTCCATTTTGATCGAGGCAGGAAACAACAGCAAGACAGGCCTAAATGGACCAGCAATCTAGCAATCTCATGTAGCTTCATTTATTCATATTCATGTGAAGTGCTCATGGAAGATTGGTAATGGGTAACTTGGTGTCTACCGTTCTCCACATTATTTTTATTTATTTATTTATTTATGACATTTTTATACCGCCCAATAGCCGAAGCTCTCTGGGCGGTTCACAAAAATTAAAACCATAATAAAACAACCAACAGGTTAAAAGCACAATTACAAAATACAGTATAAAAAGCACAACCAGGATAAAACCACGCAGCAAAATTGATATAAGATTAAAATACAGAGTTAGAACAGTAAAATTTAAATTTAAGTGAAAATTAAGTGTTAAAATACTGAGAGAATAAAACGTTCTTCAGCTGGCGGCGAAAGGAGTACAGTGTAGGCGCCAGGCAGACCTCTCTAGGGAGCTCGTTCCACAACCAGGGTGTCACAGAAGAGAAGGCCCTCCTTCTAGTAGCCACCTGCCTCACTTCCTTTAGCAGGGGCTCATGGAGAAGGGCCCCTGTGGATGATCTTAAGGTCTGGGCAGGGACATATGGGAGGAGGCATTCCTTCAAATAACCTGGCCCCAAACTGTTTAGGGCTTTAAATGTCAATACCAGCACTTTGAATTAGGCCCGGACCTGGACTGGCAGCCAATGAAGTTGTAAAAGGACTGGCATAATGTGATCTCACATTATTCCTCATCCACAAGGCCCTCAAACAGAGGGTGTGCAGTAAAATGAGAGGTTTACATAGTATGGGATTGGCCAAGTGATATCACCTGATTCTCAAGTCCAGGAGGATTCTGGAAAATGGTGATTTGCCAAAAGTCTTCAACTCTTCTACCACTACGTAATGGGAATCCCTCCTCCTCCTCCTCCTCCTCCTTCTCCTCCTCCTCCTCCTCCTTCTGGAAGCAAGCAATGTTTTGCAAAATGTAAGAATCAACCAGATTTTCTAGAAGCCTGGGTTGATGGATTAATTATTGTGTGAGTCAAGGGGAAAATCCTGTTTTTGGTGAGAGTTATGGTCTCTACATTCCCATAGGGATTCTGGAGACATTAGAGATGGACTAAAAGCAGTTCAGATTTCTAAGAATCCGACCTGCAAAATCCATTGTGGACCAGCATCCCCTGTCCATGTGGAGTCCGCGGACATCTGTGGGTTTTTTTTGGGGGGGGGGTTACTTTCCCAAAATTTATGCAAATTCATTCGCAGGAAAATATGCAAGCTCCTCCTTGGACATAAGGGGCTCAAGTTAAAGGAAGCTAAAGGAAGCCAGATTCCAACTGGACATCAGGAAAAACTTCCTGACTGTTAGAGCAGTACGACAATGGAATCAGTTACCTAGGGAGGTTGTGGGCTCTCCCACACTAGAGTCATTCAAGAGGCAGCTGGACGACCATCTGTCAGGGATGCTTTAGGGTGGATTCCTGCATTGAGCAGGGGGTTGGACTCAATGGCCTTGTAGGCCCCTTCCAACTCTGCTATTCTATGATTCTATGATTCTATGAGCCATGCTGGAAAATATACATGGGGAAAAGTTGAATGGAATCGGGGACAATATGCTAAATGTTACATTTTGGTAAATGGTTGTGAACATCCTTACAGAATTATTTGCATATTTTCAGCAGAACTGAGGGGGGCGGAATAAAATCTGTCTGTGAATGGACTCTGTCTGGAACGAATAACACAGCACAATCCATGAAACTTATGCGGGATGGATTTCACAAACTCCATCCCTACCTGCCCACCCTTCTTTCTTTCATGCAGGGCTAAAGTGTGAGATACCAAAGCTCAGGGCAACTTGGAAATGATGGTTTCTGTCTTGGGAGGCCTTTCCCCAGTGAGTAGCTGCAGCCCGTGAATAGGGATTAAAGGAGGAGGAGGACCATAGGAAGCTCAGACTCCGTTTTGTTTAGTTTTAAGTTTTGTTTTTTGAACTGCACAGCTAGCTTCAGCTCTTGGGTGTTTTAGAAACAACAACAGACCTACGATTGAGATTCCAGTGGTACCTAGATTTTTCCACTTCTGTAAATGTTCTTCTACTACTACTAGTTACTAGATCTCAAACCGTAGTTCAGAGAGGCATGAGGTGTGTGTTGGGGGCGGAGGGGGGGGGTCTGTTTTGCAATTAGATTAAGCTCCAGTTCACACTGTCTTGGCAGCAAACAGAAGCTCTGAAGTGAGCATTGCAATTTATATCCATCTTAATGGCCTCTTTGCAGAGCCTTGGCATGAAAAGGCATTATGAGGTCCCTCAGTGTTCATGTGATAGACCCACAACTCTATTTTTGGTTATGCGAGCATGTGACAGATCATTAAAAGACTCAAAATCGATTCCTTGAATTTAGATGGGGGAGGGGAAGGGGGGAGCTAAAATAAGACTGAAGACTGTTGAATCTTCCAGGACATTAATAACCAAGAACCACTAGAAATAACCATGGCAACAAACAGTCGCTAAGTACACTACAATCACCCTGATTACCATAGAATTAGCACAAAGCAAATGTTTATTTTCCTAAATATGCGCATTATGAAGGTGATGAGCACATTGGTAACTACCCCAAATTACAGAGTAGGGGCCGAAAACGTCATTGGCATTGCAACAAATGCTCCACTCGGCACGTGTTTGTTCTGATCTGTGTAAGAAATATATTTATAAATGAACCTTTCCGCTCTCGATGAGTTCTGCTAATTTGACAGCTGAATCTCTGTTGTATATGCCAGTTGCTTGGCAGATAATTAAGACCCGCAGTGCTCGTTGGCATTGGGATTGACGGGAGCTTGCTGGTCACCAAAGGCCTGAACCTCTTTCATGCAAAGGCGAAGACCGGCAAGTCTTACGGGTAGACAAAATCCCCTGGCTTCCAGCCCTTTGGCTGGTTACAGCTAGTCACTGCTTTGCTGGCCCTGGGTCAACAGCAGTATGCCCAGGGCTGGTGTTGACCTGACTTGATCATGCTTATGTCTGACCTCTAGCTAATCAATGGCTGGCACTGCAATTAAGACAGCAGAGGTCAACACTTGCCAAGCCTTCCAGGATGACTGGCTGCCTGAAGTCTGTGGTCAGTTCTAGATCCATGAGAGCCAGCACCTTTCACACTGGGAAGGAAGTGGAAGTGAGTTTCTCTGATTTGTCAAAAAAAAACCCAACAACATAGGGCACAGGATCATAGGAAGCTGCCTTATACTGAATCAGACTATTGGTCCATCTGGCCCAGTATTGTTGACACTGACTGACAGCAGCTCTTGAAGGTTTCAGGCAGGATTCTTTCCTAGCCCCACCTGGAAAAGCCTAGCAGAATGAGCAGAATGAGTAGGCACACGGGTCACCTAGTCAGACTTCTCCACTATGATGAGCTGTCTTGTATTTCTGTTTAAATTACATTTATGATTTCTAAATTCGCACCTCTACATATAAATCTACACATGAACCTGGGACCTTCTGCATGCTAAGCATTTGCTTCTACCACTGAGCAGCAGCACCTTCCAAGCTCATGCACATATTACATTTACTAAGGCAAAATGCATACATGTTCACTCTTTTTTGTTCTCTCTCTCTCTCTCTCTCTCTCTCTCACACACACACACACACACACACACGCACACACACACACACACTCAGAGAGAGAGAGAGAGGAAGAAGAAGAAGAAGAAGAAGAAGAAGAAGAAGAAGAAGAAGAAGAAGAAGAAGAAGAAGAAGAAGAAGAAGACATTGTTGTAGGATCAGATCAAGGTCCAACTGGTCCAGTATTCTATTTCCCAAAGCTACATCTAGAAATCTCACAGGTAGGAAATGAAGGTGATGTAACTTCCATGTTGATTGGCCCAGTATCTGGTATTTAAAAATATTATTATTATTATTATTATTATTTATTTATATAGCACCATCAATGTACATGGTGCTGTACAGATAACACAGTACATAGCAAGACCCTGCCGCATAGGCTTACAATCTAATAAGTTGTAGTTAACAATAAAGAGGGAAGGAGAATGCAAACAGGCACAGGGAAGTGTAAACAGGCACCGGGTAGGGTAAAGCTAATAGTATAGAGTCAGAACAAACTCAATATTTGAAGGCTATAGGGAAAAGAAAAGTTTTTAGCTGAGTTTTAAAAGCAGTGATTGAGTTTGTAGTTCTCAAGTGTTCTGGAAGAGCGTTCCAGGCGTAAGGGGCAGCAGAAGAAAAAGGACGAAGCCGAGTAAGGGAAGTGGAGGTCCTTGGGCAGGCGAGAAGCATGGCATCAGAGGAGCGGAGAGCCCGGGCGGGGCGATAGTGTGAGATGAGAGAGGAGAGATAGGGAGGAGCTAGACCGTGAAGAGCCTTGAAGGTCAGCAGGAGAAGTTTATATTGGATTCTGGAGTGAATTGGAAGCCAATGAAGAGATTTCAGAAGTGGAGTGACATGGTCAGAGCGGCGGGCCAGGAAGATGATCTTAGCGGCAGAGTGGTGGACAGAGACCAGCGGACTGATGTGAGACGAAGGAAGGCCAGAGAGAAGAAGGTTGCAGTAGTCCAGCCGAGAGATAACCAGTGCGTGAACGAGAGTCTTGGCAGAAGAGACAGACAAAAATGGTCGAATCCTGGCAATATTATATAGGAAGAAACGACAGGATTTAGCTGCAGCCTCGATGTGAGGAGTAAAGGAGAGCGAGGAGTCAAATATATTGCCTCTGGTCAAATAACTTGTATGACCAGAGGCAATATACATACAAGTTTGATTGAGGCCTTAGCTAGACCTAAGCTTTATCCCAGGATCGTCCTGGGGTCGTCCCTGCCTGCTCCCTGGATATCCTGTGTGTCATTTACATGAACAGGTATGACCCCGGGACAATCCTGGGATAAACCTTAGGTCTAGTTAAGGCCTTAGTTACCATGGCCAATAGTCATTAATTTTATCCCAAGCCACTTGAATTTAGTGGCCATCATCACACTTTGTGTAAGCGAATTCTGTCCCTTAGCCATGCCTGAGGATGCTCATCTAAAGCAGGGATGGAAACAACACAAGTCTTAAGTGTGCTGGGCCTACTTTACAAAGGACAGTCCTCTATTCTGGAAAGCTGGCAGAAGGCAATCCTTTGAAGGTGTCCTCTATTTGATGGGCTGCCCAGTCCATGTCTGATTTGAAGGTAAAAAAAACATAAGGAGGGATAGCCGGTAGGGACCTTGATGTTGCTGATCAACAGATAGCCTCAGGATAGCAGACAGAGTAGGCACACGGGTCACCTAGTCAGACTTCTCCACTATGATGAGCTGTCTTGTATTTCTGTTTAAATTACATTTACGATTTCTAAATTCGCACCTCTACATATAAATCTACACATGCAAATGTTATTGAAATTGGCATCCACTTTTATCCTCTTTTTTTGGTGATGCATTTCTCTTGTATTGGTATTGTATAAGTAGCCATCACGGTCAATCAAGAAAATCCTCATCCCCCACCCCAAAAAACTAAGGTTAGACAATGCCTTTTCCCTTTCCCATTAAATAGCTACAACACATTTGAGAGAAATGGCTTTGAGGTTTAAGGACAGGTAGATGTGAGCACCTCTTATTTTAGAAACTAAGCACTAGAGCATGCCTTGCTTTGGAGCAGGGCACGGAGAATACTGAAGGATTCTTGGGTGAGTGGAAGCAAGTTAAGGCTAGATACTAAGACCAAAGTTGGGCAGGCATCTTAGAGGAGGCAGATGGTCTGCTGGTCAACAGGCTAGGGGCAGGTAAGGGTGGAAGAAGGTAGTTCCTCCTGACCACTTGACTCTCCAACAAGAAAGGTTCTGCCCAGAGGATTCTAACCTGCTGGCTTGGAAGAACTGCAATTCAATCCTGTTTGAGCAACTGTCTTAATGACATAGTGCATAAGGAGCTGGTACTAGTACCCCAGAGATCCTGGTTCAAGTCCTTTACTACTAACCACAGACATGGAGAGAGACAGGGAATATTTCAAAATGATCATAACATTGCAGTGAGATGTCAAAGGACAGTGGGGTAAGACCTCAGCAGAAGCCCATGGACATGGGTTTGGGTTTGGTTTTTACTAAAATGAACCAAGTCACAGTATGAACTGTACTAAAATGACAGTCTTAAGGTCTGACAGAGATGCAGAAGAGTGGGAAGATTACTGAAACTGCCCTTTGGGAAGAAAGCAAGAAATATCTCGTGTGGCTAAACAGTTTTGGGAGAATATCTACTTATTTGGAGTGGAGGGGGGTGTTGTGTTGATCATTTCAGGATTGGCAGATGGAATGAGGGAAGAAGTAGCCCTAAGCAGGAAGTTGTATTTAAGCCAAGATGTCAGCTAGGGAGGCATGGGCAACAAGGTGGGGGGGAGGGATGTTATTTAATTACAGAATCTGACAAACTCACTGAAAACTACTTTGATAAGAAGCCGGGAAGAAAAGAGACAATGTCAGAAAATGAAGCTTGTATCTTTTGCTTGGTCCAAAGGGTGATGATGGAAGAAGACATGGCCAGGGTCAGAGGTCAGTCAGAGCGGGCAAATGCTGGGACCCCTGGAGGTCCTACCAAGCCAGCTGTACAATTTTAATTTTGTGCTGGACTCCCAGAAAGGTTAGAGGTAGTGGGAATCCGTGGGAAGGGTTGAGGTCTCTCTTGTCATGCTGGGCCAGAGCCAGGTCCCAGTCGAAGGGGGTGAGGAAGGACCAGGTGAATGCTGGGGGGCAGAGCTGTGATGGTCTGTGTACCCTGCTGCCCCTAACTACCATCACTCCTTACTGGGCCTTGACACATCTTGCCTGTGAGCTCAAAATTATGGAGCTGGCCCTGGAAGAAGGAGAATTTTTTTTCCCCCTCCAACTTTGTTTTAAATCCATCGGTTCTGAAGCAAGGAGAGAAATCTTTGGAGGGGGTGGATACAGTGTCTCTTTGTATTAGCTGGAGACAGGAAGTGGAAGGAGAAAAAGAACCTTCTCCCAGATAGGACCCATATATTCTGATTCATGGCTGAATAGCGATATGTACCCAGATCTTCTTAGGGATGGGAGAGTCATTGAAGCTCAAGCCTATCAATGTTCCCTGAGGTCCACCTCGAAGTTCACTCCAGTTTTTGATTACGGTCTATTGGTATTTCCTTTCTAATGGGGAAATGTGCATTTTAGAATGCCCTTTTGAAAGTGCACATTACACACACACAAACACACACAGAAACACACACACACACACACCCAGCAAACTATAGTGGTCCTGTTCAGACAACACACTAAACCATGATGATTAAGCATTTTGAGCTAAACATTATGGCTTAGCATGTTGTGTAAACCAAAACTTAGGGCCTGTTCAGTGTGTCATATGAACCATTCCTAATGCTCACTAACCACTTGCTGGAAAAGGGTTAGTGGCCCAACCATGGCTTAGTGTGTTGTCTGAACAGGCCCAGTGTGAAAACGTGCATTTGTGGGTGGGTGTTTTTTTTAAAAAAAAAATGCACGTTTTTTATACTGTGCATTTTTTAATATGTGTATTTTTTTGACTATGAATGCAAGGTTGGGAACATGTGAGCTCTTCCTGAAAAACGCACTCATGGTTGCATTCAGAGGTGCAAATAGGGAAACATCAAACAAAAAATGAAGTGAAATGACATTCTCATACAACCCAAGGTCTTCTTAGTCCAAATATATCTTTGCGGGGTATATATATATATATATATATATATATATATATATATATATATATATCTTTAGAGGTAATAAACAAAGCTGATTCTTTTCCAGGTTCTCCTGTCTCCTAAAACACTAGTCAACAGACTTCAGGCTTCTGGGATCTTCATAACCTTTTTGACTAGCATTTCAAGGTCCACCAACTGGAGTCAGGTGTAAAATAGTGGCTCACGGTAGATGTACATCTAGTAGAATTAAAAACAAAGGTCCTTCTGGGAATTTGATTTTAGTATCAAAACTGAACTCACAATCATTTCATACAAAAATATACTACTACTCCCGCTCTTCCACAAGACTTTTTTTTTTTCCCGGCAGTTTGATTTAGGCACAAGGAATAGCCCTTTCATTGCTGCTGTACTTAAACAACTGGGAATTATAAAGCCTCGCAGATAGGGATGGTGGAGACATTTGTTCTGTTTGCATTTTAATGCGAACTTACCTGATTTCATACTTTCCAACCACCATGCGAACCAAATCTCAGTTATCCTTCAAAATTTGCACTTCCCTGAATTTTGCAATGGAGTTCTCCAGTCAAAAAAAAAGATACAAAAATATGTATAATGCAAAAAAGCATATAAAAATATGTATAATGCAAAAATATATCAGGAAATTTGCTTGGAAAACCTCTGTATATTAGGCAAAAATGCAGACAAACATCCATGTATAAAAAGAAACGGGTACAGAAATTCTTATGACTTTTCATGTGAACTTAAAAAAACACTCAAAATTCAGGATGAACCTAACTTAAGTCTGAAGAAATTTTCAAAGTTTGAGACAAACGAAACTTAACATGGAAAAAAATGAGAAACGAGAAGAAACTGAAAGTGACAGATTTGTCCATCCTTCTTGCAGATCCACTACAAATCATCCAGAGAATTATAAATGAATCCTCAACTACCTTATGTGCCCTTCGTGATCTAAGGGATGTTTTCAGTCATTGTTCAAAAAACCCCAATTGTTGACCTGGTTTGGGACTGCTTGGCCACCATTCATGGAGATCTTCTCTAACACTTCTTGAGGCTGCATTCAACTTGGTTTCATTCTTGGTAGCCAATGGTTGTGCAACACAAAGGACAACATGGTTGGATGTGAGAAGAGGATATTTAATTAAAAACAAAAAGTCTGTCCATCACTGCCCTAGCAGGTCAAGTACTGAAAAAGATCATCTGCTTACATCAGTCCAAGCGGGAAGAATGGAATTAATTCTATTCCAAGATGGTGTCTTTGGGGTGTAAATAATGATAAATAAATGTAGGGTCGGAGTGTGTGGAGCCAGCAAGGAAAACCTGACTTAGTTTTTCACTAACTCAGGGAAGAAGCCTCCTTAAAAAAAAAAAAAAGCTTTCTAGATTCTGATTTATTTTATTTTATTTTATTTTTGGGCCAGCTAGATCTCTCACCAGTGACTTTCCGAAGCTACATCTGTAAAACATGGGACGGGAAACATATTGCTTTATCTCCCAGGGAAGGTATCCCTTTCTATTTCTGCTTGTAATACTACCTTGCAATGTCTTCCAAGTTCAGATTTTCAGAGGTGTAGTGGATGAATGGCTATGCAGGCTTTGATTTAAAAGGCACTATTCTCCGACTCCACTCCAGAAAATGAGTACTAAAAATATATTGCAGATAAAACTCTGATTTGCGGAAATGTGGACTATACTACACCATCCTTTTGTTCATTTGGTTGTTCTTTCATTCATTTATTTTCCCAAATAATATTATTATTCAAAGGCTGCAGTCCTATACACACAGACTGGGATTAAGTCCCTTTGAACTCAATGGGACTTGTAGATATGTGTAGGATTTCACCGAAAGAGAATTAACCAAAACTCACACATTTCTTCATATTCAAGATGGAAAGAAGGCACCAGAAAGCAAAACTGTCAGATTTCTTCATTCCTGCTTCTCCTCCCCATCTCCCTCAGAAATAATTGGGAGTTGTGCCCAAAGAGAACGTTCTCAACTTCACTTCAATTTTCAGTCCATTCAGGGCTGACCCAAAACATTTTGATGCCCCCAATTAAGGCACATCACCATAGCAAACAAAGCTAGCCCAGTTATTTTGGCACCTTGAGGCAGAAAATCCTATTTATTTCTTTTTATTTATTTACAAACTTTATATACCACTCCTCATTGAAAATTTCAGAGCGGTGTACAAGATAAAATAAAATACAAACAGAATAGAACACTTTAAAACAGATTTTAAAAGAAGCAAAATGTACAGTAAACCTTGGCTAGTCGTTAAGGAAAGGCTTCCTTCTCAGGAGGCGCCAAAAGGAATACAAAGTTGGTGCCTGACCTCCAGAGGCAGGGAATCCCACAGGAGGGGTGCCACCACGCTGAAGGCCCTTCCCCTGGTGGACTCCAATCAAAGGATGGGTCTATGTGGAACCACCAGGAGCAGGCCCTTGGATGACCTCAGTGACTGGGCAGGTTGGTAGGGGAGAAGGCACTCTCTCAGTATCCTGGTCCCAAGTTGTTTAGGGCTTTGTACACAAGTACAAGAACCTTAAACCTGGCCCGGTAGCGAATAGGCAGCCAGTGCAGTTCCCTCAGCAGAGGAGTTCCATGCTGGAAAGGGGGCAGCTCCAGAGAACAGCTGAGCTGCAGCATTCTCCACTAGTTCCAGCTTCCAGAGTAGCTTTAAGGGCAGCCCCAAACAGAATGCATTGCAGTAATCCAATCTTGAGGTTACCAATGCCTGTATCACCATGGCCAAGCTATCCCTGTCCAGGAGAGGCTGTAGTTGGTGAACCAACCAAAGCTGGTAAAAGGTACTCCTATTTTGAAAGTGTCCTGTCTTTGAAGAGTTTTCTAGTCCAAGTTCAGTTAAAAGAGAAAGAGCAATGGGAAGGGAAAGCAGGGGCTTTGAAGTTGCCCATTAACAGTTACTTAGTACGTGGGCAGCCCATTCATCAGGCAGGCGCACAGGCTATCCGGTCACACTCTTCTCCACTAGGGGGAGGTGTATTGCATTTCTATTCAAATGAGAGTAAGTATTTCTATGTTTGCATCTCTCTCTCTAAATTCGCATATGCAAATTTCAGGCTGATCGGTGTCCTCTTTTTTGGCAATATGTAAGGGGTCACCTTACCTAGTAAGGCAGCAGTGGGCAGATTTCAGACTTGCAGCTTCTACTTCATTTTGTACTAAAATCCTGGCCAATCAGATCCTGGTGAAAAACAGCAACTTGGGAGGCAGATACACACCAAGGATTAAGGAACAGAGTGCCTTTGAGCACAGGGTCAGCCAAGGAATTTGTGATCAGTAACACGACCAAGATCACAGATCCTTTCACACAAATCCTAGTCCTGGTTTCATCCCAAGCATTCTTTGCCAGCAACCTAATTTGAGGAGTTTGGGGGTGGGGGGAGGGAGAGAGCAGCTTTTTAGTTGTTGCTAGTCAACTGGAAGTCAGAAAGAAACCCTTGGAGATGTACTACAAATCACCCAAAGATCTAGAATCATAACATATCTACCACAGCCTTCTACCACAGCCTTCCTCAACCAGGTCCCCCCCCCCACCAGATATGGTGGACTACAACTCCCATGATCTACCAGTCAGCTACTGGAAGTTGTAGTCCAATACATCTGGAAAGTGACAAGTTGGAGAAGGCTGATCTACCAGTAGAGCCTAACCAACCTTCTTCCCATCCCTGTAGGGGCCTGGATGTACCCTATGTACATTCTAACAAGGGGCCTAGATCAATTGATCAATCTTCTTTCTTTCTTTCTTTCTTTCTTTCTTTCTTTCTTTCTTTCTTTCTTTCTTTCTCATTCCCTCTCTTTCTTTCTTTCTTTTTCCATCCACCCTAGAAATTATGGATGAACAAATGATTCCCACATTGCCCCACACAATTTTTGATACACCCGGAGAAGTTAATAAGCTACCTCAGCAGCACACACATGCAGAGACACCCTTCTTCATAGAGATCCTTTTTTTTTCCCCTCCTTGCCACATGGGTGAACACAAAGAAATAATCAGATAGGAGATTTCCCCCCCTCCCCTTCTAAATTAGGCCTCTTGTTTGTAAACTGAAAGAGCGCTAATGCCGCTCAAACTCAGCTGCGTTACCATCTAACACACACTCGGGCCCAGGAGTATTATAAAGTGTGGGAGAATGGAAGTTTTTGTTCTATTCTTCGAAGACTTTCTAGATGAGAGGGCCATTCATTCAGTCTCTTTACTTCTCCCAATCTCTCCCTCTCTCTCTCCCTCTATTTCTTCCCATAATGCCAGCATTAGCTGCAAGCTGCTAGCTGTAGAAGTGCTTTGATGTTGACCTCTTCGTACCACTGACAGACCCACATTGGTGGGTGAGTGGTAGAGCAATAAGGGCATGTGTGGGAGAGGAGAGGATGAAAGCTTCAGACAGCTTGGAAGGGATAATATGAACAGATTCTGCCTGTTCGCTTTGGGTTCTTTAAAGACAAACACACACACACACACACACACAAATCTGAATCTTCTGATTACAGAGGTCACAAACCAATGAAAGTTCTGAAATGACCACTGAAAGCTTGCCATTCATGAAGAATCAGATAATTGTTCCAGCTCCAACTTGGTAAAATTAAACCAAGCCACAGACTGGGCAAAAGAACAGGCGAACAATGCAGATATTTTCCAGTAATGGTCATGGGAATGATCAGTGCTGCAAAGCAAGGTATAGGGCCTTAGGTGTCAAGACATCTATACTGCAGCCCATATTTTGGACTGAGCAAAGGCTGATGGGCCAGCGGCTTTTGGATCTGGCTTCTGACCACCTCCCACATAAATCCACAAACACAGGCAAATGGCTCTTTGACTCTCTCCCAGTGTGGACAGTAAGTTAAGTTTGGGGAGAGCCTTCTCCCTGGTTTCTGCGTGGAAGGCAGTGTGTAAGGTGGATATAGAGTCCTTTGCCTATGTTCTAACTCAAGAGGGGAAGGCTCAAGATCAAGAATGATGCTAGAGGACTTGAAAGTCCCCCTTCCTGGGCCAGACTGTACTCCCAGGCTGCCAGTATCTAGGATATGGAAGCAGTAGAATCATCAAATTGGAAGAGGTCTTGTTGTAGGCCATCATGACCATCCTCCTGCTCAATGCCGGGAATCTAGCCCTGGTGCATCCTCAAAGATGGCCATCCAGTGACGGCTTGAAAATCTTTTCTGAGAAAAAGCCAACCAGCCCTGTAAGCTAGGGGTCCCCATTCTTTTAGTGACTGTGGGCATATTTGGGACTAGAGCAAGTTCTATAGGCACCATCACAAAATGGCTCCCATGGAGGATGGGGCTCCTGGCCTTGCCATAGCTTTATCCTTTCTCTCCCTTCTTACCTCCTAATGGCTGCCATGGGGGCCTGGCTAATCAAGAGATTTTCATGGTGGGTAGCAAGCCTAGAGGCTGGGAGGGAGTCAGAAATGGAAAGAGTTGCTTTCTAGCCTGCGCGGTCTTCTTCTGTAGGGTGACCCTATGAAAAGGAGGACAGGGCTCCTGTATCTTTAACAGTTGTATTGAAAAGGAAATTTCAGCAGGTGTCATTGGTATATATAGGGAACCTGGTGAAATTTCCTCTTTATCACAACAGTTAAAGTTGCAGGTGCCCTGCCGTCTTTTAAATCTGGTCACTCTAGTATAGCTCCTGCACCTTTAACTGTTGTGATGAAGAGGGAATTTCGCCAGGTTCTCCATATATACAAATGACACCTGCTGAAATTCCCTTTTCTATGCAACTGTTAAAGATACAGGAGCCCTGTCCTCCTTTTCAAATGGTCACCCTAGAAGTCTTCTGCCCACACAGACCTTTCCCTTTGGTCTCTCTCTCTCTCTCTCTCTCTCTCTCTCTCTCCACTCCCAATCTCTTTCCTCACCCTTTCTCTTCCTTCCCCATCCCTGCCCTTACATTTTCTCTCCCTTCCAAACCCCCAGCCTTGCTCCTCCTCCCCCTCTCCCCCTGTTCTCTTGCTGTTTCTCTCAACTCCCAGCCTCCTGCTGCCGGGATATTTCTCATTTTAAAAAAATAAAATTAAAACATGGTTGTTTTTTGAAGGAGCAAGGAATGAAGAACTGGACAGATGCCATTGGAGGTGGCCATGTTGGGGAAGCCACAGTTAAACTGCATTGCCAAGATGTTTCTCCGATTGTTCTGCTGAAATCTATCCTTCTGTAACTTGAGCCCCTTATATCTAGTCCTGTCCACTGGGTGGGTGGGGAGCAGCAGAGTTTTTGCTTTCTTCTGTGTGACAGACCTTAAAGTTTCGGAAAGGTATTATCAGGCCCCACCTCCATCTTCTCTTCACCTGGTGCTCTGAAACTCAACATGCTCTACTCCTTCAACCTTTCCTACTGGTGACCATACTACTGGTGATCTCCATTGCCCTCTTCTAAACCTGTTCCAATTTTATTTACGTCCAGAACTGGACATAGTACTCCAAATGAGCATTAATTAGTACATAATAATGGATGCTCTGGTTCTATTAATGCAGTCAGATAGCAGGAAACACAGCTCTGTCCAACACCTCTGAAGGGCATCAGGTTGGAGAAGGCTGTGATGCCAAATTCATTCTCTGAGTGTGGATCCTATGTAGCCAAAATGGCACTATCCACTCAAAAGACGGAGGTATCCACAGTTTTGGGGGGAACACCAAGGTTTGCAGAAGTACAAACTTTATTTAGGAAATAAACCTATGAAACTTGGGGTGGGGGCATAGTTCAGCCTACCATGAATATTGTTTTATTATTAGGACTTCAGATCATTTGGAATTCAAAAGATAAGGTCAAATAGGATCTTTATCCCTTTTTAAATTGGTATCTCGGTTAGAGGCCATCACCACATCTTCTGGTAGAGAATTGCATAAGCTAATACTGACTTATGTGTTTTTATTTTGTCTGTCTTGAACTTACTAGGCAATCAACTTATTTGGGTGACCTCCTGGATTCAGGTATTTCTTAAAGGGGGAGAATAATTCCCCTTTGTTCAGATCTTTCATCCCTTTATAAACCTCTGCATGAGGTTGACCCCCCAGATCTTTCCCAGATTGGCTTCAGCCCATGGATTGAAAAAGGTGCCCCAATGGGAACTCTGTTTCTTTTTTAAAAAGAATAATATGTTTTAAAAAAATTGTGGGCTGAAAGGGAACAACCCTGTGAACTGCCCAGAGAGCTCTGGCTATTGGGCGGTATAGAAATATAATAAATAAATAAATAAATAAATAAATAAATGACTTGGCTCCTTCCCTCTCAGAATTGAGTTGACATGTGGCACGCTCGTCACTGTTTTCCATGCCTGAGTCATCTTGGGTCGATTCAGCGCTTCTGGTCTAACCTTATGGAGCCTTTTTGGTTTGGTTTGGGTTTTTTTAAAAAAAAATGCCACTAAGGAAAGCAGCTAAAGAAATTAAAGGAAAAAATGCCCACATACCTTTATGATGAACTGCGCCTGATATTTGCAAAGGACCAATTTTGCTCCTTATTATCTCGCTACAATGCCCACAACAGGGGAGGGTTTGCTGTCTAAACTGTAATGCAGACAAAGAAAGATGGATTTTTAAATTATCTACCTTTGCCTTTGCAACATGAATGTTTCAGGGCAATTATCCTGAGATAATGTCTTCAAATTGCAGCAGACTTTGGGTCTATAATTGCTGATGTTCATTTTAAGGTTCCCAGCAGACTGGTGCACGAGATCCATTGCCAGTCAAGCTAAGGTGGATAATGTACGGTAACTGGGATTTTCTTACAAGGCAGACACCCAAATCAGCTTCTTCCTTCTTTCTTCTTTTTCTTTTAAAATAGAGACGTTACTCTAAATAATTGTTTGCTTTGCTTCTTTTCACTTGAAGAGCACAAGATGGAGCGGATGATTGAGCTCGCCGACGAAGAATAGCAATGCTTCTCGTCTGAGACAGGACCTGGATAACCTTGTCCTACCGATTGGGCCAATTTCTCAGGATGCTTTAAAGTGGAAAGGAATTACCATGATGCACTCTTGTTCAGATCCCCTGTACAGTTACATGTGAACTGGAGGCCCGTCAGTTAATCCTCATACATTGAAGCATTCAGCAAAACTGCAGGGAACCAAAGCTAGTTCCAAACAACTACAGGCGTACAAAATCTGCCTGTAGCCTTAGACAGCTATGGTGTTGTGTGGTGGAAATAAGTGGAATGTCTCCAGTTGGGACATTGAATGTTGTCCTAAGCTGTTTGCTGCTGAGGATTAGGGAAGAGCCCTGCCTACTCAGCCATGAAACTGGCCTACAAGCTTGAGATATAACTGAAATAAATTGCAGGGTTCTGAGTGGGGAGGAGGAGGGCGGGGGGGGGATGAAATCCTCCTACTTCAGATTTGCCTAGGGATGTCTGCTCTTGGAGATTCTGACTCTTTTTCGGCTCACCGGAGTTCTTCAGTGTGTACAACTCAATTTGCGTCTGTCAGCCAAGCTGCACACTTTTCCTGAACTCCAGTAACATTTGGAGTTGTTTTGTGAACCGCCCAGAGGGCTTCGGCTATTGGGCGGTATAAAAATGTAATAAATAAATAAATAAATAAATAAAATATACTGTTTATGTTTTTGATGGTTTTAAATTTTGTATACTTTTTAATGTTCACTGTTTTTAACTTTTGTAAACCGCCCAGAGAGCTTCGGCTATGGGGCGGTATATAAATGTAATAAATCAAATCATTTGGGGGAGGCAATTTTGGGTAGGGGGGAAGGTTCCACAATTTGCAGCTGAATTGGGGCAAATCATCACCAAATTTGGTAAAATTATGCCAATTCGCCTGCAATTCATCCATAATTTGCACAAATTCAGCCATAATTTGCCCAAATTCGGCCACTATTTGCACGAATTGCAGAGCCTTCAAAAACGATGTGCAGAATTCCCCAAAAATCCACAATTGGGCCCAACCCACTGCAGATCAAGTCGGGCACCACAGTGGAAACTGAGCTGAAGTCCAGGGAGGCTGAGCCTTGGAAAACTTGTCCAACTCCACACACACACACACATGGATTTCTCTGACATCCCTAGATTTGCCTGCAGAAATTCAGAACTCAGCTGTTGGGGAGTCAAACAGTCAGCAGCATTTCCAGTGATGGATGCTGTTAGATTTAGAGCTTTCAGGAAAACAGGATGAATGAGATTGGTAGGTTGATAGAACTGTCTCAAAAAGGGCTAAAAGCAGGAGTCCTTCAGTGCATAGCTAATGGTCCTGTGGCTGCATGTGGACTGCCCAAGCCTTAGCTGTGGCCCCCATGGAGCTAGTATCCTCTACACTCCTTCTCCCAGTAATCCCGATAGAGGTCTCTCCTGTCCTGCTCCTGCTACCATGGAGGAAAGAGTGATCTCTATTAGGATTGATGGGGGAGAAGGCACTATCCTCTCCCCCAGATCGCCTCATATGTCAGTGAGGAAAGGCAGGCCTGTATCAGGGTCCCAAAATGCATGTGTGCATGCATGTACATGTGTGTGTGAAGAGGTTCTGCATCCCTGCACTAGCTCGACCACTCCCCAGTCTTGAAAAGCTTCCTTATGGCCCAACCAGAGGGTCAATAGCGGGAGGAAAGTTGATGGGGATCCCTAATCAAGAGCTCACTAACCAAGGTGAGGAACATTGTAATAACCAGTTTCCCCAAATGCAAATGCCTCTGTCCCAAAGAGGTCCACAACATAAGTAATACAGTAATAACCAGGGTGAGGAAAGGTGCTGGGGCTCACTAACCAAGCCGCCATCTTGCCTCTTACTTGGTGGCGACGTCTGTCCCGGCTGATGTCTGTCCCCAGCAAGAAAAGCCACTGTGTTCATTGAAATCCCAGAAGACGCTTGGACTTTCTGTCAATTTGCCTTCCTGCAACCCAGCCCCGTTTATTGGGACAAAATGTTTTCATTTGTTTCATTTGTTATGTTTATAAACTCACTTTTCTTCCGTCATGGAATGCAAAGTTCCCAACCAGTCTCCCATCCAGGGACTGAGCAGATCAAGACCTGCATTGCTTCAGCAAGTTCCCTGCATCACATCCTTTTTATTTTATTTTATTTATTATTTATTTAAAGCATTTTTATAGCGCCGCCTCACCATTTCTGGCATCGAGGAGCTTTAGAATAACATATAAAACAATTCCATTAAAACCCTCAACCCACATTAAGACAATTCCATTAAAACCCTCACCCTCAAACCATTAAAAGCCCTCAACCCCAATTTAAACCACCTCCTCCCCAAACTCTTGTGAAAATAAAAATGCCTTACAAAGGCGTTTGACCCAATTGAGAGTGGGAGCCTGTCTAATCTCCAGGGGCATATTATTCCATAACCAGGGGGCAGCCACTGAAAAAGCCCTGGCCCCCGCACATTCCAATTTGTAGCAGGGGACCATCAGGGCACCCTGCTCCTGAAAGCGAGTCTGCCAATGGTGAGACACAGGAGAGAGGCGAGTGCTCAGGTATCCAGGACCCAAGCAATGCAGGGCTTGATACATGGTCAACAAGACCTTGTAGCGCACCCTAGCAGCCACCGGCAGCCAATGGAGCTCTTGAAGCACCAAAGTGATAGAATCATAGAATCATAGAATCATAGAACAGCAGAGTTGGAAGGGGCCTACAAGGCCATCGAGTCCAACCCCCTGCTCAATGCAGGAATCCACCCTAAAGCATCCCTGGCAGAAGACCACTTTGGGAGCCCCTTGACCAACCTGGCTGCTGCATTTTGTACAACCTGTAGGTGTTGGATTTGCTTCAAGGGAAGCCCTGTATACAACACGTTGCAATAGTCCAGTCTGGAAAGAACCAGGGCCTGGACTGTGGTGGTAAGATCAGCCTCTGACAGAAAGGGGCGAACTTGGCGGAGCACATGGAGTTGATAAAAGCAACTCTGAACCATGGCCCCCACCTGTGATGACATAGTTAGGGACTGGTCAAGAATAACACCCAGGTCCCGTGCCTCAGTCACAATCCTTGGTCGGATTCCTGAAATAGGCAGATCTATGAGCTCCTGCCTCAAATCTGCCAGCTGCTGACCTCGGCCAATCTTCTCCGGGTTAAGCTTTAGTTTACTCCTAGACATCCAGTTACAGATCTCAGCCAGGCAATAAGACAGAGTAGCAACTGCCTCGCCAAGGTCAGACCCCACCGAGATGTAAAGCTGGGTATCATCAGCATACATATCTTTTTATCTATGCCCTAGAAGCAAAGACTTCTCAAGACCCAGAACACCATTCCTCTACCCTGCTGCCAAGCCCAGCTGGGTGCTTCTTTAGCTGTGGGTGACATAAGCTACAGACTTTGCATTAATTCCTGTCCTTTAGCTGATCATTCTTTATCATTGATTGACAGATTGCTTATATTTCTATCCCATATCATCACTGTTTCCCCAAATGCCTCTGTCTCAAAAGGGTTCACAACAGAAGTAATACAGTGAATGTCCTGTTAGCAGATGAAGTTGTAAAAAGAAATGGAGGGCTTGGCATACCTTGGAAGGAAAGGAACCTCTCGTGCAAGCACTTGAGTCATTGCTGACTCCCAGAGGGACACCTGCTTTCACTGACGTTTTCTTGGCAGACTTTGTAGCGGGGTGGTTTGCCATTGCCTTCCCCAGTCGCAGTTACCTTTCCCCCAGCTAGCTGGGTACTCATTTTACCGACCTCGGAAGGATGGAAGGCTGATTCGACCTGAGCTGGCTGCTTGAGAACCAGCTTCCGCTAGGATCGAACTCAGGCCGTGGGGAGAGTTTTGGCTGCAGTAACTGCCGCTTACCACTCTGCGCCACATGAGGCTCTGAGTCATACCTTACTGAGTCATAAAATACACACTCCCCTGTCTAAGCAGCAAGAAGTATAACAGCAGAGCAAATCAGGCCAGGCTTCTAGAAAAATGAAACCACTACTACTACTAAACATACTGAACATGCTAGTCTTTTTGTATGCAAAAAAAAAGTCTGAAAAGGAAAATTATTTGCCTACACCTGGCTGTTGGGCAATATCCTCCACCCCTTCTGATGCCTCCCTGATATACTCAAAGTCTTTTATTATCTCTGTACCCTGAATGGCCCTTGCTATTGCACTTACCAACTGCTTTAAAAACTCTAAAAACAAATTAACCCTTAGGTTACACTGGGAGGGGCAGGGATCCCCTGCCGTTGCTATTCCAACATGTCCAAAATTTGAGGAATGTTGATATTCACATGTGAATGCTGACAAACCCAGGTAATTGTCCCGAGTATCTGAAAATAGATATACAAACTCCCACTTTTCAGGCATACATCTGAAAATGTCGATGTGAACATTCACTGCTGTAGCTCTGAGTTTTTGGTCATTCCAAAAGTCTGTTTGGGATTATCAACATTCACAGGTAGACGCTGACATTTCAGACGTTCCCTGAAACATTTATTGTCCCAATTCTTCACTTCCATTTTTATCCCTGTGTGAAGGCTTGAGGACTACAGAGGCAAGGTAATAAAGTCAGACATTAAAGGACTAGAGGTGGGTTGTTTTTTCTCCTGTTAGGAAGGGGGCATCCCTAAGAGGAGTCCTTTCATTTCTCCAGTTAGGGTACATTCCCTGATTAAGTTTCATTTCTCTAGCTTAGTTTCATTTCCTCAAAGTGGGAACTTTACTTTCTGTTTGGGGGGAAGAGGGTATAACAGACTGATTCAGGACCAAGACAGACCTTTCCAACTTTTATTTTCTTTTAATGCCTTTGTATTACTCAGCTTTATTGACTAAATACGTTTAGTTGTACCTTGCTTGTTTTACTTTACCAGTTAACTGTTGTGTAAAGCCACAAGTTCTGGAGTGTCACCCACTCCACGTTACTGGAAGGGGAAGGTAAATAAAGGAAGGTGGAACTCTTAAGGAAGCATCGATCCTTAAAGAGTTGCTCAGGGAGTCCAGGACATAGAGCGAACCCTGACACTTAGTTGTTGTACTTCTGAAGGCCAGACTAGACAATCAGATCTCATTGTTGCTTTCTGCAACCATCTAAAGAGATGGTTGCTCCAACCATCATCTCTTATCACCTGTCCTAGTTTGGGCCTTTCCCTTGGGACAGAGAAGCCATTACTGATCAGAACATCCTAATTCAGCAGCTAGCTGACTGGCTCTCTTTGGCAATTCATCGCTGTTCTTCTTTGTTGTGCACAGTGCCTCCGTAAATAAGTGTGAGTACCACCATCTTTCCTCCCCATGGGTACTTGCCCCCAAACGGTTGGCCTCGGTAAACACTCAAATAGATTATGTTCTTGTGTGTTTAGTATGCTATTTATTCAGCCCATTTCCCTCTATTTTCTACTGTCACCTTTTGAAAATATTGAGTTTGTTTTGAAAATGTCCCGGTGTGACTAACGGGGATGGAGAGAACAAAGGTGGATCAGAGAGACAGGAATTCCCCATGCAGGTGTTTGAATGCACACCTCTGCTCGCTTCTCTTTCTGTTTGAATATCCTATGGTGGAGAAAGCAAGAGCTGAAATGATTCCAAACTGCAGGACACAGTTGTAATTTGCTTAATTCGTTCTTTCGCTCCTCTTGCTAGGATCACAGAAGTCTCCTGCTTAACTCCCTGGCATGAAGATTTTATATTATTTTACTTTATAACATGGGAGCAGAACCTTTTTCAGCATGCGGTGCAAATTCTTTTCTTTCTTTCTTTCTTTTTCGGAGAAGCTCGTGGGGGAACCAGTGGAGGCTGATGGCTCCAATGTCAGTGGTGCGGTGAATCTGCTCCAGTCGCACCTTGGATAGCTCCCTTAGAGTTCTGACCGGTCCTGACCCAAAGCCGGAGCGGATTCGTCACCACACTGACATCGGAGCCACACATTCCATTGGTGGAAAGCACTGAAGGCAAAGGGAGGGAGAGGCAAAGGCAAAGACTGTGTGGCCGAAATACCAAAAATACCAGCCTATTTGAGTGTAAATCTCTTACTGCCAGTAACTAAGCCTCAGGGGAGGTGTTTCAACCTTTGGGAGTGGAGAAAACTGCACAAAAGCTAAAAATAACAACACCAAATGATTGGTGGTTGGAGGAAAGGGGGCTGACCTTCTAGATAGCCCTGGAGGCCTGAAATGGGACCTTTGGAGGACCGGATTTGGCCCCCTGGCCTATGTTTCTACACCCCTACTTTAAGAGCTCCCCACCATTTATTTATTTGTTTTATTTCACTTATATACCGCTCACATAGCCGGGGCTCTCTGGGTGGTTTACAGAAATTCTAAAATTAAGATAAAAACGAGTATATAAATTTTAAAATTCTAAAACACAGAACATGCACACATAAAGCATTAAAAACCGTTAAAAAAAATAAACATGGGGGTGATTAAGATGTGCTGCCATATGCCTGGGCAAAGAGGAAAGTCTTAACCTGGCGCCGGAAAGATAGCAGCGTTGGTGCCAGGTGAGCCTCGCCAGGGAGATCATTCCATAGTCTGGGGGCCACCACCGAAAAGGCCCTGTCCCTCATTGCCACACTCCAAGCCTCTCTCAGAATAGGCACTCAGAGGACGACCTTAGATGTTGAACGTAGTGACCGGTTATATTCACGTCGGGAGAGGCGTTCCATCAGATATTGTGGTCCCAAGCTGTGTAAGGCTTTATAGGTCAAAACCAGCACCTTGAATTGGGCTCGGAAACATACAGGCAGCCAGTGGAAGCAGACCAGAGCAGGTGTTATATGGTCGAAACTTCTGGTTCCCGAAATCAATCTGGCCGCTGCATTTTGCACGAGCTGCAGCTTCCGAACCGTCTTCAAAGGCAGCCCTACGTAAAGCGCATTGCAGTAATCTAACATGGAGGTTACCAGAGCATGGACAACTGAAGCCAGGTTATCCCTGTCCAGATAGGGGCATAGCTGGGCCACCAACCGGAGTTTGTAGAAGGCACTCCATGCCACTGAGGTCACCTGAGCCTCAAGTGACAATGATGGACCATTCTGTTGCTGGGTACAAGCTAAAGCCTGTATTCAGAAATATCTTATGGGGCAGGCTTCTTGGGACTTTGCCAGTTCAAATTATTATGGATGCAGGTAGGGTTCCTTTGTGTTGAAAAATGACGACGACAACTCCTCACTCCAGGCCCGGTGCCCTGGAAAGACTCGTCACCAAGCAGAGCCGCCACCCGCCTGTTCTGGTGCCTCCACTGCCATCAAAGTCACTCACTTTCTCGTCCATCTACTCTGATAAGCCCAGGGTAGCCAACTGAGCAGACAGTGGCTGTGCACGTCTTCCTCACTGCCATCTGTTCACTTCCTCACCTGCCAACTTCCGGGGCAAATGAATTGGTGGCAAACCACAATGGAGAAGGAACTGCCATCTCTCTCTCTCTTTCTGTGGACATTTCTACATGAAGCTTTGAATCTCTACATTTCTACATGAATCTCACACCTTTATCAAGGCTTGGCTCTTTTACACAATTGGCTCTTTTCCACGAACTTTTTTCCAGGGGTTTGCTTTCTCTCCCTTTCTGTGTGGTTTGTTACACAACCACTAGATGGCTCTGTGGTATAACAGAATTGCGCAATTACACGAGACTTTCATTCTAAACATTTCTAAACAGTACCAGACTTTCCAAGTTGGGAAAGAAAACCTGCAACGACAGTTGCAAAGCATGGGAGAAACCCAGGAGGAGGTGGCGGAGGAGGACCATGAGTGAACAATCACGAGTGCACAATAAAAGACTCATGTAGAAAGGATTTCTCTCTCCCCCCCCCCTCTCTTTGAAATCTCTCTCAACCCCCAGCAAACTCTAGTCCCAGCTGGAAGGGGGATGGAATTTGGCAGTGGGAAGCATGACTACATGTGCATGTATTTGCATGTATGTGGGGAAGTGTGTGTGTGTCTCAGTATGTGGGGTGGGAGTACGTCTGTGTGCATAGGGGGAAAGTGTATGTGTGTGTGTGCAGCACCCAACCCACATCCAACACTGGATGCAGGCCTTGGGGGCAAAATGGTTGAGCACCCTGCCTTAAATCCTATCAAATTCCCTCTGGTCTGTATAGATTCAGGCTTTTTCTATACCTACCGGCATTCCGGGAGGGAGGGGAAAGGCTCTTGCAATATCCTGATTGAGAGAGCCTCCCTCAGCGTGCACGCGCAGCATGGCTCCATGCCCATTTCTGGTGTCGTGCTTACTCACAAGTAAGCGGGCACTTGGCAGGATGGGCACCCACACCTCCCATGATCTCGGGACGGTCCCAGGACCACTGGAAATATCGGGTTTTCCCAGGGTTTCTTTATTCCTTGGAAAACCTGTGCTTATCCCCTGGCCCCCAGGAGTCCCTGGGCATCATTTGGATACACAGAGAGCACCCAGGGACAACACTGGGAAAAACAGCCAGTGTAGATGGCCTCACTCAATGGCAATTCCCTTTGCCTTCCCCCACTTCCATTTCTGTGCCTCTCGCCATGTCACTCTCTGGGCTTCATTTGCATAAAGCTTCTTTCCTCTGTTCTTCAAGATCTGTTGCTTCAGCAAAGACATTCCTAATGTCCCCCTATTCCCCCACTCTCGTACCCCTCTTATTCTTTCCTGTCTCCATGACTGCAATGCAGTTAATCTCCAACCTTCCTTCATTTTTCAAATCTGCTGCATGTCTAGCCTTTTCTAAGCTTTGTCCTATGGCTGTATCAGGAAAAAGTGGTAAAATGGGACTGCAGTGGGGCAATCATTTGACACTCTCCTGTGTTAAACACTCCCTTCAAGGAGAGACATAGCAGTGGACAGGAGCCTGTAACTCATCTCTGTTTTCTTTATCTGCTGGATGTTTATTTGCAGGGTTTAAAAAAATGTGAGAGCGTTCAAAAATGGCATTCGCACCTGAAGCCTGAAGTGGTACATTCCACTTTACCACCTCAGAATTCTAACATCTTATTCTGTTACATATGTAGACCAGACCAGACACTCGGCTGATCATATTTCTCTTCTCCTTTCTCCCTTTACTGCCTTCCTTTGCCAGATCACATTAATTTAAAACCTTTGCTCCTTGCTTTCAAGTACTTACATTCTCTCACTCCTCATTATTTCTGTTCTCTTGCTCAGTGTTTCTCCCTGCCTTCTCTATTCTTCTGGCAACCATTTATTCACTATGCCTAATAGCTCTTCATCCACCGTTTCCCATCTCTGTTCTTACATGCTTTCTGATCCTATGGAATTTACTGCCTCCTGACAAACAGATGTCGCCATCTTCTTGGGCCATATTTAAGATAAGTTAGATTGGCAGGCACTAAATGCAGGGCCTTTTCAGTTGTGGCCCCTGCGTTGTGGAACTCCCTCCCGAGAGATGTGTGGTTGGTCCCCTAAGCTGCATTTATTTTTTAAAAAAGGCTTTGAAACCCCACCGTTTCCAAATGACTTTTAATTGACATATTTTCTCAGTCTATGCTGTTACGTGGTTGACATTTTGTTGCTAGGGCACTGGAAATGGCTTTCATACTGACTGAATTATATTTTAATGTTGTTGGGAGGTTTGTAATTTTTTATTTATTGTATTGGGTGGACCTGGTCCAGAAAAGACAGCACATGGGCATTCAAGTCTTAACCTCTAGTCTTCTACAACCCAAGTTATACATGAACCACTCCAGAGTTTCTTTAGCTTTAACATCATGGATACTTGGGTAGGGTGTCCTATTATCTCAACTTCCTTCTGGCCTGGTTGAAGGGAATGGTGAAAGTTAACAATTACCCTCACATCTATCTACTGTAGATTATTGTTCCTAAACATAGGGAATATATATTGCTTTATATTCTGAATTTAGGCTTGCCAGCTCTTGATGTCAATACTTCATGTATCTAGGCAGGGCTTGGGAGCAGAACCCAGGGCTTGGGGCAGGACAGAGGACACAGCACTTTTGGATGGATCTAGGACTGTGGCCTACAGATTAAAGACTGGCAGCCTTCCCCAACCTGACACCCTCCAGATGTGTTGGACTACAACTCACAACATTCCTGGCTATTGGCCATGCTGGCTACAGCTGATAGGAGTTGGTTCACAACATCTGGAGAGCAGCAAGTTGGGGAAAGCTAATCTAAAATGCCACTAAAAAACACATGAAGCTTAAACAAAGAGAGGTAAGTTGATGAGGAAGCAGGCCTTGCCTCTTCCTTTACTAGCTACTGCTCCAAAAGAAGAACAGCCAGAACCAGTTCCGTTCTGGTCTGTTAGTAGTCAAAAGCAAGTGAGGCAGGTGGCTACCAGGAGGAGGGCCTTCTCTGCTGTGGCACCCCAGCTGTGGAATGAGCTCCCTAAGGAGGTTCGCCCAGCACCTGCACTACATTCTTTCAGACAGCAGGTGAAGACCTTTTTATTCTCTCAGCATTTTAACAGTCTATAAATGTGATTTTAACTTTGCTGTTTTAAATTTGGATTTCTGCATTGCTGCTGATTTTATCCTGGTTGTGCTTTTATATTGTATTTTATATCATGTTTTTATACTGTTTGCTTTATACTGAATGGTTTTATTTTTTGTGAACTGCCAGGGAGCTTTGGCTATTGGGTGGTATAGAAATGCAATAAATAAATAAATAAATAAATAAATAAATAGCCCTATCTAAACAACAGCTGAGGTGACATACTGTTGTTACTAAAGGCTAGAGATGGACCAAAATGAGGTCAGATTTCTAAAAATCAGAACTGCAGAATCCACTGAGGACCATCCTCCCCAGGCCATACAGAGTCTGCGGACTTCCATACACACACACACACACACACACACACACACACACACACATATATATATATATATATATATATATATATATATATATCCCCAAAATTTATGCAAATTTATTCACAGGAAAATGCACAAGTTTCCGCTGAGCCATATGCCATGCTAGAAAATATACACTTAGAGCTGCCAACCCTAACTTCAAACTTGGAAAGTTGAGACTTATTGGTGTATAGAGGCAGCAAAGGTATCCATGCACGTTATACATGAACCACTTTGGGGTTTCCTTTGCTCTAATGCTATGGATACATGGGTACGAAGCACTGTTAGTTGAACTTCCTTCTGGCCTGGTTGAAGGGAACGGCAAAAGTAATAATAACTGATGGAGTCGGGATTAAAGTTTAATTCCACTTCTTAGGAAGCAAGTCTTGGGGAACCCAGCTCATCTCTGTGCTCAATGCTGTTAGGCAAGAATATCAGAATAACAAATGAACAGAAGGTGGTCAGGGCCCCAACATCTCTGCAAAGAAGATACAGAAGCCTGCAGCTTGCCTTTCATGAACTGGACTCCAGCAATCCGCCCAGCTTTTTAGTTATTCTCTTTCTACAGCTTTCTCTTTCTCTCTCTCTCTCTTGTTTCTCTTCATTCCCACTTTCAATTTGGCACCACTTGGACCGGTTGTTCTGTGTCTCAGCACTGCTGCCTTGCTTGCATGAAGGCGGATTTGTTATTCAGCCTTGCTGGTGAGATTACATATTTATAAGAAGACCTGACTGGAGCAGTGAAGGAACAAATCAACAATCGGTGTCAAGAAAGAGTGTCCAGAGCATTGTGGTTGTTTTTACAGAAGTAGATGGTCATACAATCCACCTTTGGTCAGTTACGCTCTTTTGACTCGAAGCCTACACTTGCTTACCTGAAGTCTTTGATGGAATGGAACATTTCTTCTTTTCATTCAGAGTAGCATCCCCTACCCCCTCAATTGCCTATCCTTGTTCTGCCTTCCTTCTAGGTCAATGGTTCACAAACTGTAGAATGGACACCCTCTTGCATGGCATGGGACACATGAAGAGGTTGCAACATTCCAGAACTTTCCTTCCACCCTTGCCACCAGCCAAGAACTGACTAGGTTGAATGGGTAAGAGCTGTAGTTCAGTGGTAGATCCCTGGGACCTCCAGCTAGGTCTCAGATCAATCCCTGTAGAACATCTGAGCATTTGCCAGTTGGTGTAGACCAGGGATGTGGAACCTCTTTCAATCAAAGGGTGTAATCCCATTTCAAAGAAGCTTTTGGGGGCCACAGGAAAATATGCAACTCCGCTGAGACATTGAGACAAGTGCCATGCTAGAAAATATATGCAGGGAAAAGTCAAATGGAATGGGGGATAATGTGTTAAATGTTATGTACTAACATTAGGGTGACCATATGAAAAGGAGGACAGGCCTCCTGTATCTTTAACAGTTGTATTGAAAAGGGAATTTCAGCAGGTGTCGTTGGTATATACAGAGAACCTGGTGAAATTTCCTCTTCATCACAATAGTTAAAGCTGCAGGTGCCCTGCCCTCTTTTAAAATTGTCAATCTAATATAGCTCTTGTGATGAAGATGGAATTTCACCAGGTTCTCCATATATACAAACGACACCTGCTGAAATTCCCTTTTCTATGCAACTGTTAAAGATACAGGAGCCCTGTCCTCCTTTTCATATGGTCACCCTAACTAACATAGACTATATTGTTGTAGGGTGACCATATGAAAAGGAGGACAGGGCTTCTGTATCTTTAACAGTTGCACAGAAAAGGGGATTTCAGCAGGTGTCATTTGTATATATGGGGAACCTGGTGAAATTTCCTCTTCATCACCACAGTTAAAGCTGCAGAAGCTATACTAGAATGACCAGATTTAAAAGAGGTCAGGGCACCTGCAGCTTTAACTGTGGTGATGAAGCGGGAATTTCACCAGGTTCTCCATATATACAAATGACACCTGCTGAAGTTCCCTTTTCAATGCAACTGTTAAAGATACAGGAGCCCTGTCCTCCTTTTCATATGGTCACCCTATATTGTTGCGAACTTTTAAATGGAATTATTTGTATATTTTTCCACATAACGGGGAAATAGTTGAATCCATCTGTGAATGGACATGGGAACAAATGACATTCCACAATCCAGAAAATACACATGGGGACAGATATCACAAAACCTGGACATCCCTACTAAGGGCTCAATCCTACGCATGTTTGTCGTATTTCTGCAAAGCGTAGGATATTGTTTGGCTACAAAAGGATGCACACTTGGAGAAGAAGTTCACTATTAGCACATGCGATTGCAGGGAGAGGCCAGGCAGTGACACTTCTATAATAGAAGTGTTACAATATACAGGATTGCCCCTTTTTCCCCATTGCCAAATGTTGGAAGGTATGTTACCTACATTTCTGAGGTGACATGAGGACGAGTTTTTAGAACATTCCTGCTGTTAAAATAAAATAAAAGTGCTTCAGGCCTCAATCCAGGATAAACGAGGCCTAGTCTGATACGATGACGCCTTTTCCTCTGGCATAGCAGAGTAGCTGTGGCAACACTCCACAGCTGCCTTTCCCCTTGAATTAACAGGCTGCTGTTTGGCATGTTGAAAGGCGACGGCAAGGCCGTGTTCATGAAAAGGAGGACCGGAGAAAGTGCTGTAGGGGCCAGCAGGGAAAGAAAAAAGAAGGGCTTTGCGTTGAAAAACTGTCTCTGTGAAAAGGCCCAGCAGGCCAAAATGACTGAAGGCATTTGCCACAGAGCTGGTATTTTAAAAGCAAAATTGCTCTCTTTCCCACCAGATGGAGGGATAAAAAGAACGAAAAAAGAAACTATTCTTTTTTTTCTTCCTTTTTTTTTTTTAAAAAAAAAAGAAATCTCTTTCAAAGCTACTTTTTAAATATAATCCCTTTCCTCTTATTGACAGAGTAAAGTCCTGAATGACGAAGGGCTGGAATTATATCTCAGCATTTCTACGCAATCCAGTAGCATGGCATGCTCTTGTACCTAGCAGGAGTAATGATTCCTCCCGTGAAGGGGTGATTACACTCGTCGTAATAAAAATTGTGCGCTAGTTGCCAGGAAGTTCTGTCTTCATATTGCATTGCATTTCCTGTACAAAAGTGCGGGGAGGTTTCCAAATAATCCAATGATTTAGGTTGTGGAGAGGCAGGCATGGTTAGCTTTTCTATTCTCAGTGACAACCGGGCAAACTTTCTCACACAGGGTTATGTACACACACACACACAGAGAGAGAGAGAGAGAGAGAGAGAGAGAGAGAGAGAGAGAGAGAGAGAGAGAGGGAGGCATACACACAATGACCTTGTACATACGTCAGGGCTTCCCAGGGTTTGTTTAAATATGTGTTATTTAAAGGAGCCCAACGTAAATGTGGAAAGACTTCAGAAGAAGAAACCTTGAATTCTGCATCCCATACTTATTCCTGTGCTTCCTGCGGTGTGGTTATGGAATCACAGAAGACACATGGCTTTGAATAATCCTTATCCATGTAAGGTAGCCATACAGACAGAAATGCACTTGCAACTTACACTAGGTCAGCCTGCCCAACCAGATAGCTTCCAGATACATTGGACTTGGACTATAACAACCATCATCCCCAGACAACATGACCAATGGGCTGGTTGACTGGGAATGATAGGAGCTGTAGTCCAAAAAAATCTGGAAGGTGCCAAGTTGGGGAAGACTACAGTAGGTGGTCCTATGATAGCAAGCCTGCGTTCAGCTGCACAGACCTGCCTTGTAATTGGTGTGCCCCTATGCACACATCTGAAGGTCAAGGCATGTGCAGGCAGCTGGGAAAAACACAAAAACTGTCCAATAATTTTCCTACCACTGGGAACCTTGAGGATGAACTGGGAAAATGTGGGGGGAAGGGACTGTGTGATGAAGCATATGCACTGCATACAGAAGATCCCAGGTTCAATTCCTGCCCTCTCCAATTAAAAGGATAAGGTAGAAGGTGATGGGGTAAGCCTGAGGAACCACTGCCAGTCAGAATAGACCATGGGTGAGGTAAGAACATGAAAAGAGCCATGCTGGATCAGAGCACACAGTGGCCAACCAGCTGTCAACCAGGACACAGCTGCAATGGCACACTCCCACCCATGTTCCCCAGCAACTGGTGTACATAGGCTTACTGCTTCTGCTACTGGAGGTAGCACACAACCATCAGGGCTAGTAGCCATTGATAGCCTTCTGCTCCAGGAATTTATCCAACCCCCTTTTAAGGCCATCCAAATTGGTGGCCGTGACTACATCTTGTGGTAGTGGATTCCATAATTTTACTAAGCTATGTGGCCTTTCACATTTTCTTTGGGCTTCAATTCCCATCAGCCCCCAACCCAAAGGCCCAACGGCCAGGAATTATGAGAGCTGTAATTCAGCAATCTCTGGCTGGCCATGAGTCCCCCACCCTAGACAAGACCTGGCTACTGTATATGGACCAATCATTTGACTTCGCATAAGGGAAGCTTCCTATCTCACAGAACATGTTCAGAACAAAAAAGGGAGTGGATTAATTGTAGAAACCTGAATGACACTGAAATCACATCAGGCTCCAGAAAAAAACATCAGTTTGGCTTTCCACTAACAAGGAAGACCTGACAAACCAGAAGCTTCTAAAAACACCTTTTACCCGGGTTTGCTCGCGAACATCTGAATGATTTTACTAGTGAGCCAATAGCAGCAATCGAACATGGGTTGTTATTATGAACTAAGCCCAGCCATCTGGTCCCAGACTGTAACATCTCAATGGTGTGTGTGTGTGTGTCAGAGCAGGAACCTTTCCTTAGCACGTTCTTTTAAGGCCAGGACCAACACACACTCAATCAATGCAGAGATAAGAGGGGCAGGGTGGGGTGGGGAGACTTGGGAGAAAGTGAGTGTGCGGGCGGGAGACTGGCACGGGGCGGGTTTGTTTATGCGAACTTTAAATAATTCATTTCTTTATCCCCGTTGAGCTTGTCCCCAGCGTGACGAAAATAAACGTGTCTTCTTGGCCTATTGTTTGGAAGCGAAGGATCGCCGAGCGAGTGGGGAAATATTGCAGTGACCGAAGGAGACACACGTAAGAGGGTGACCTTTAACTGTGGTACCTATAACCAATCTCATCAAATTAACGCACTGTATATTTTCCTTAATAATCTCTGATTAGGCTCGGGCTATGAGCGGACACGATCGCCCGCCATTGCTCTGCAGCGGGAGGCCTGCTTAGCGCCGGACGAGCATTTGGGAATAAGTGAGCAAAATGGTTTAATTTGATAGGGTTAGAATCCTGCAGGCTCGCAGAGGAAAGGTCGCCAGCGGCCCCGCTCACACTGAATATGCAGAAATAAAAAGAAGCAAATTGCTTACATCTGCTGCCAGCAGCCGGGAAAATGATCTGATTGGACGGGCCGAGGGCTCTCCATTTCTTTTGGGTTAGAGAGAGGTTTTCAGAGCATCAAAAGCTCGTAATTGGAGTAATTCTGAATTAATGGACACACACACACACTCACACACACTCACACACCGCCCAGTTTGAGGCAGCTGGCTGTCGGCGGCTGCATGTTTAGGAATGCTTAGGATTAGAGTGATGAGGCTTGAACAAATAGTCTCAAATTGTTCTTTATTTCTAACGAACTGTCTATTTGCCATTTGAATATTATTGACTGCAACAAGGGCCGTGAAGGCATGGTGGCCCGCTATGCCAGTTACCCCGCACACGCTAGGGATGGCCGAACTCCCGCAAGCTCTCTTCGCATTATGCCCGCTAGACTCGCCCTGCCAGATGGTCCACGGGCAGCCAGCAAGAGCTCGCAGCTTTGGTTGCTGTTCACAACCTGCGATTTGCACAAATTTGCAGTTGGGAGTAGTGACGGAAATTGTGATTTGTGCAAAATCGCAGCCATAAACAGCACCATTTGTGTAAAGACGCAGGCATGTAGGACCATTTATGCCTGCAATTTTGCACAAACTGCACTATTTGTGGTCACAGTTTTATGCAAACTGTGATTTCTGTAAATAAACCCAGATGCGAATTTGCGCAAACCACAAATTGCATAAAAAATAGCTGAAAACCGAGACAAGCTGGATTGGGGATCCATGAGCTAACATCTTGGGAGACAAGCTGGTGAAAAATCACAAAGTTTTACTCCCAAATTAGATTCCTTTAGCATAGGGATGGGGGAACTCCTCCACATCCTGTTCGTGCTCTGCTCGGTGGACTCCTCCTGTTTGTCTGCCACTGTCGTGCACACAGGCTAAGCTGCCAGATGGTCCGCTGGTGCCCAGCGAGAGCTCACGTTTTTTATTATTTTTTGTTGTGTCCATGAACTGTAGTTTACGCAAATTCGCACATAGGAACATCTACAGAAATTGCAATTTGTGCAAAATAGTGGCTGTGAATAGCATAAAAATGCAGGCGTGAAGGACCATTCACAGCTGCAATTTTCCACAAATTGCACTAATACGGCTGTAATTTTTGTGATTTTTGTAAATGTGATTTTTTCTTTTTTTAACTTTTTATTAAACATCAATATAAATCAATACTAATCAATACATCAATACAATAAAACAATACTACACAATACACAATAATAAAAAATAAACATTTGATAAGATGTATTCTAGCTTAATTCTATTAACATAATCATACTTAACATAAAAGTGCTCCCCCCACCCACGGGATCTTATTCTTGTTTCCAGAATCTCATTGCTTCCTCTGGAGGTGTTTTCCCTCTCCCCTTTGATAAAACAAATTCTAGAAACTGTTTCCATATTCCCTCAAAATCATTCATTTTTATCGTAAATGTGATTTTTATAAATGTTCTCAGCTGCAAATTTGCACAAGCTGGCAAGCTCTCCATCTGTAAAATGGATTCTTCTGCCATCCTTACCCCCAAGTTAATGTGTGCAGCTTGCAAGAAGCTGTTTTTCTCAATGCAGAATCTTGGCCCTTTTTTCAGCCTACTCGGTTACACCAGACAAAGGGCCAAATTACATGTTGCACTTATCACGTAGCCCGGCACGATTGTTTTCTGTAGTCTCGTTTAAACGTGTGTGGCCCTGATTCAGATTAGAAACATGGTATTTCAAATGGAGAGGGTTAAACCTTCCCTAAAATCCCACCTGTGCGGTGGGGAGAGCTTAAAAAAAGAAAAGACGTCTCCTTTAAGAACATAATGGTGGCTCTTTTTTAACCCTCCCCTTTGAGAGCACCATGGTGCTGATCTGAATCAGGACCACGTGTGCTTACACCAGAGCAAAGGCAACTATCATGCATAGCTACACGCTGGGCAATTAGCATAATGTGTAGCTTTGCCCCGATGGCAAGATAAGAAAGTGCTAAACTTAGAGTAAACTCCACCTTGATCCCTTGAGAGAGAAAGCTGTGCTGCTAACAATGCCTCTCTTTGATGCGGCAACATCGCTTCAAGTTCACTTGTACCTGGTCCTTTGCTGCCTAATCTGTGCTCGTATCTGTGTCTGCACACGTCTGGCTTTGCCTGAGGCACCTGGACTCTCCTCAGAGATTCATTGCTGTGTTTTGGTTTCCATCAATTGTGTAGATCTTTGCTTCTCTCTCTCTCTCTCTCTAACCCCTCCTCCCTCTCTTCTTTGAAAAATCTCTGGAAAGAATTATGCAATTGCACATATGAACATAGGAATCCCACTGGCTGACTGATAAGCCAATTCGGTATTGACGGTGTCCATTCCTATCCCAGAGATGTCTTGAGCAGGGCAGGAACTACACTACTGCTTTAAAAGGGTTTCTAATGGTTTTGACAACTGTTGGGGCCCAGGACATGCTCCATTTACTAGGGTGACCATATGGAAAGGAGGACAGGGCTCCTGTACCTTTCACAGTTGTAT